>NC_090924.1:1136491048-1136794078 GCF_040938575.1 Ambystoma mexicanum
TAGGGACAGAAGGTCCAGCCTGAGGAAGAGGATTTGACAGGCAGAGATGCTTCCGAATGAAGAGCATGCTGGAACGCTACCGGAGACTTGGAGCAGAGGTCGGAAGATGCAAACCACACAAACGGGTACAGGGGCAGACATAGAGGTGCTAGAGGTCTGGGAGGAATAGGGGAACAACTGCAGAACTAGCGACAAAAGGGTCTGGGACCTGCACTCATATGAAAGACAGGAAATAAGAGGGTATGGTGCCCTGTGAAAAATAGACGGTATAGAAGAAAGCATATGCTTGGCAGAAGAGTAAACCAAACTATTGCAGCAGCACATTGCGAGCCTGGGCCCTGCACACATATGAAACCAGAGAATAAGAGTGTCTGGGATCCTGCGACAAACGGGGACAGTACAGAAGAAAGCATATGCTTGGCAGAAGAGTAAACCAAACTATTGCAGCAGCACATTGCGAGCCTGGGCCCTGCACACATATGAAACCAGAGAATAGGAGTGTCTGGGACCCTGCGACAAACAGGGACAGTACAGAAGAAAGCATATGCTTGGCAAGAGAGTAGACAAAGTTATTGCGACCAGGAATTGCGAGGCTGGGACCCGCAGCCAGGGCCCTGAAAGCAAACGAGACGGATCAGAAGAAAATATACGCTTTGCAGGAGAGTACCCCAAGCTGGTATAAAACAACATTGCGAGTCGGGGATTTGCACCCATATGAAAATGTAAGAATGCAGTGAACTTCATTCAACAGGGTCTGGGGCCCAAGGAGATAAGAAAAGGAAAACAAACTTCATAACCTCCTAAAGTAAAACCAGAAGGAATCCAGGGAAAGGAGCTAACCCCTAATCCTTGGAGTAATACATTTTGGAACTGATTTGCCCCTTTTGACCACCCGAGACATTAGAAACTTTTTGTTTCTTAAGTTGAACTAAGGTGGCTGGCTGAGTACTTTGAGACTGCCGTACTTGCTGAACCGTTCGTAACCTTCGGGGGATGCAGCAAGAACTGTTGTAGCCAGAATATTGTTGCTGCTCAGTTTTGATTGAACCTCACTAGCTTCTGTACTACAAGATTGCTACTTAACCAGTTGTCGGGCTGCCATGTTATGATACATATGTTTGGTCATAACGACCTGCAATGTCTCAAGCCAGAGATGCCACCTTGCCGAAATCTAGATGCCATAACTTTGGAGACAGCACATGAAATGGTAACTGTGTCCATGTGATCCTGGGTGAACTTTAGACTTGTTATGTGAGGGGCCACTTTTGGAGTTTTGGGAAAGGCATGCTGGACGTGGCAAATACACTTTGAAAAGAGGGAGACAATGAATGCATGTCATCCATGTTGAGATGAATTTTCTCCAGTGGATTAGTACTTCGGCCTTCTTTTTTCAAAGTGGTTTGCGTGTAATAAAAACAAATACAGTCTTACCCACTCCTCACGAAAGAATGTTATTTGTCTATTGTCCTGGGACTGGGAGGATAGCTCAGGGGCAACGTGCTCGCCTTTGACACGAAGCAACACTGGTTCGAATCCTGGTCCGGGCTTAGAAGCCTCCGCGTATATAATACAAAACTATGAGAAACGTATTCCTGTTTCAGCGCCTCGATGCCCGCGGGCTGTGTGAGCGCTTTAAAAATGCAAATGAATAAATAAAGTGTTCGCATTACATTAGCTGTAGATCAGTGGAATGAACACTGGAACCAGTGAAATCTCTATCCAGGAAAGGTAACTCGGAGAGTAGAGGGGGAAGATACCCAAGTAGACTTCTCAATTTAGGCTAACATTATCCGGAAGCTAGTTACGACAGTATTTCAGAGCTGTGCAGCAAGAGTTACAAATTTAAACCTAACAGGCATTTTAAAATGAAATGATTTGAGAAAAGAAGGCTAAAATGGACAGCAACACGGTGTCGTAGCTAGCTCCAAATTAAACCTAATGACCAAAGACTGAAGCCCACAGAAAGTAGTCTTGGATTTCTTACAAATCACACCTCGTTCCTACTCGGTGATACCCACTTTTCATCTCTAAACAGAATTCCTCAGATATTTTAACAACCTTCTCTTCCCTGCAACCCTCAACCAGCAGAATGTTATCTGTTAAATAACCAAGCCAAACACCTGTGCTGATAGATTGTGCTTAGGCTTTCATGGTATAGCTTAACGCTGATCAAGATACTAATACGAGTCCAAAGTCACAGAGAATACATCTTAGGGTAAACCTTTCCAAGCCAATGAAAACATTGTGAACTTTTTGAGTAATGTGGCATATTTTCTAAAGAATGTTGGCATGCAGGCTCTTAAGACTGTTACGGGTCTCAACTGGGAGCAAGCTATTTGTTATCATTGTGGCTACTCTTCAGGAGATATCCTTTTTCACAGATCATGGAAGCTTATGACCAGGCACCCTTGTTGCTTGTATGTGGGAACACTGGTAACTAGTAAAAGGTATTGGAAACTGTGCCAAACTATGCAACAGTAAAGTGATGCTTGGATAGTGATCCCGTGCCACTCCAGCACCGCCCCCCCCCATAAGATGCCCATTCATGTCCCAGACATATGTGGCCTATTTTTTACAATATGGAATTATTGGAACAGTTCTAAAGTTATTGGGCCTCATTACAAGGTTGATGGCCCGGTAACAACGGTACCGGTAAGCTTGCCGGCACCGTTGTTACCGGACTGGCACACTACGAGGTCCACTCGCGGGTGCCTTTCAGCCCGGCAGGTCTGAACTGCCGGGCGGAATGGCACCCACGAGCAGACCTACACAGTAGCAACGGCACCATTATTTATTTATTTATTCATATTTGTAGAGCGCACATCAGCCCAGAGGCATCGTGGCGCTTGTTACAGAGAATGAGCATACTTAGTTACATATCAGGAAACAAACAGGCATAGTTGCTGAGAAAAGTGCATGGAACTGTTTAAGGGAACAGGAACAATTTGAGGAAACAGGTAGGGAGGGAGTAGGGGGGGTTGCGCCTGGGAGAGATGGCAGGTTAGTTGAAGAGAACAGTTTTGAGGCTTCTTCTAAAGGCAGGGAGAGAGGTTTCAGCTCTGAGGGCAGTGGGGAGTGAATTCCACAGCTTAGGGGCTATGTATGGGAAGCCTATCCCTCCTGCTTTGGCCCTGTTGATGCGCGGTACAGTGAGTAAGTTAGTGTAGTTGGATCTTGTGGTCCTGTTAGAGGTGGATCTGGATAGCGTTTCTAATAGATAGGGTGGTGCTGTGTAGTTCATGCATTTGAGTGGTCGTGAGGATTTTGAATGTGATGCGGTCTTTGACTGGGAGCCAGTGACCGTTAGTAACGGTGCCGGTGCTACCGGCTTCCCCATTCCCATTGAGTCCTATGGGACTCAAATGGGAATTGGGAGTAATTTTTACCGGCACCCGGCGAAGGGGAATTACTGGGTCCGGCGGGGCCGGAATTCCCCGGCACATCCCCATTGCCGGGTGCCGGTAAAAAAATGACTCTGGCGGCAGCCTAACTTATAATGACCCCCATAGCCTCTAATTTGAACTGTCATATTTCCTTGCTATAGTACAACAAACACTGCCATAGTTCTATCCTGTAAGACAAACAACATTTTAGTAGACCTTTTTTCAACGTTTAAATATGCATTGTGTATGCTTTGCTGTATGCCTTTCTTGCATTACACCTACATCTGCATCTGGTTCTTGACACAGTGATTGAGAATTAAGGAGAGTGAAACTGACACAACTCCTCTTTCTTTTCCCTATTGCTCCTCTGCCTTTATTTGTTGCTTTGGGGTTTTGCACTGGGTTTTCACTGACCACACTGTATGCAACCAGGTTGAGTCTGTAAGAGAGCTTTTTGGGCAACGTTTCCCTTGTAAAACCCGGATCTTCTCCCACAGAGGTAGGATGGGGCTAGACTACTATGTGCTTCTTTGTTTAATCATCTCTATTTTTGGAAGTCAAGGCACTTTGTATTTCGGGGGCTTCACAACACCACAATGAGGTGCACCTCTCAAGTCTATGCAATGACGTGGATACTTGTTAGCTTCAGAATTGGTTGAGGTCTATGGTACAAGGGAGAACGATGTTTTCATTATCTAAAGAGACAGTCCCCAGCCTGTGTATAGTTGATCTGCAACCTTACCCAGAGCCAAACTGAAGTTGGCTCTTAAAATCTGTACCAGTAAGGCAGCATGCCTTCACAAAAAATGAAAGAAAAAAAAAATAGATTTTGGTTTTGCTCTGGTATGGGCTTCCGTCTAGGTAGGAAGTGACAGCTGAACCTGATCCCAGACCTGTTCCTCACCTGCCTGTGAGACACAATCCTAACCTAACGCCTCACTTGGAAAGCGACCTTGTTTGTTGTACCCCTGAGGGACCATGCACATCTATGGATGGGGTGCCTGAAAGGCAGCCCATGTTTTCCTGTGCAAGTAATCATGCCACATGTGCTGGGAGAGCCTAGAGGCAGAGCTATTGCATTGCCAGTTGCCAGGCATTTGTGATTTACTTACACGAGGGAACAATAGCCTCCCTAAAGGAGATTCCCTAGCTAAGCTTGGTTTTCCTATGTAAAAGGCTACTATGGGTTCAGGAAGGCTGAATTCGAGGCATCCAGAACTACTGGATGATGCCAGTGTTTTTTTGGTTTATTTCGGATCAAGGATCCATGAAACGCACATCATAAATCACATTTTTACAATATCAAAACAGAATTAAAATATTAATCCGTCCATAAAAAATAATGAAATCAATAAATGATTTTACGTTCATTTTTATGTGGACATCGGGGTATAAAACGAACCAGTGCAAAATCATGATTATGTTAAGGTTTTGTCTAGATGCACAGGTGGTACTGTCCGATCCCTTCACACCTAATTCCCTTGCTCTAATGCTAGTAGCATTACATGTGATCTCTTGGCCCATGCGTCCCTTAAAAAGCTGGCGAGGGCAAATACCACCTTCACGTCCAAACGCAGCAATAGAAAGGTGACGGCTGATTCGTGATGCATTATCCCACTATCTCTCAAAATCCACAGTAGCAGCGTACACATACGTCCCGTTGCCTTTCCTCCATCCTTGTGGCGTCCCCCGACACAGGGATGGTACCGCAACCATTTTGCAGCAAAAAATTAAGCTTCCCCTTTACATTTTGTATAGCACTTGAGGGCACGTCCATGGGCGTAGGAACGCCCACTAGCTCTGCCCTCCGGCGCTTCACCTCAGTCCCTTTTCTGCTCGGATGGGACAAACCTAGAAGCTTGTGTGGGCATCAGTTTTTCTTTTTCGATCTCATTCACCACCCTTCGGTGCCTCGCCTCCCTTGGCGCATGTCGGTCGAGGGAGGCTTTTAGGTGCAACTTGTGCGACCGTTCCTTCCCTGCAACAATCGCCATGCACTTTGTTTACAGGGCCTGGGGCCTGATCATTGTTGGGACGTGTGCGCAGTGTGTAGTGTCCTTGCTCTGCGGTAATTGAGGAATTGCTTAGTCCGCTGGAGGAAAATCTTTAATGCATCACCTCTGGGTCATCTCAAGGACTTAGTGTCAAAATGGTTTCGTCCTGATTAGGGAAGCCCATTGTTTACTAAAACACCCCAGTACAGTGATTCCTTCCCGGGGCCCCCGGGTGAGATGGGTCACTCAGGCTCTAACATGGGGAGTAGGCCTGAGGCTGTGAAAGTACTGGCATGTGTGCCGAGGCATCCTCCCAGGTTTCTTCTGAGGGGCTGACTAGCTCTGCTACCACACCGGGGTGTGAGGGGCCTTTGTGCTGTGTCCAGGCGTAAGCCTGAGGTGCCGTCGCACAGCGCTCTGACTACCAGTATAACTGAGGGCAGGGGGCCCTTCCGGAGCGCTCTCCGAGGTTAGTTCCAGGCACAAGAAGTCGACTACCAGTCACTCGACTGAGGGTGTGACACCTCCCACAGTCTCTTGCAAGGTTGCCGCAAAATTTTCGGTGCCCAGTCATAAAAAGTCTACAGTGGCACTGGTGGCGGACCCTACACCGGACTCCAGGCTCCCGCATTTTTTCCTCACGGCGCAGTGTTGGGCCTCAAAATGGCAGCGAAGCACATGGCCGAGCTGACGCGATATGAAACAGGCCCAGAGTTGAGGCTGCATGCAGCGCCTTCTCCTTTTGAGTGGGCCACGAAGGGGGTAGCAGTCCTTTCTCTCCGGGACAGTTGCAGTGACCTGCAGACGATGGGTGGCTGGTCGCCCCAGAGATACGTGTATACCAATCAGCCTTTGGAATACCCAACACAGGTCCCTTGGTACAGTGAGCCGGCCAGAGGGCCCAGTGCCTCGGAAGGCCGGGCACCCCCCTCCACCTCGATCCAACTAAGCGGCTTGCAAAGAAAGGTTCTTCAAGCATTTCCTGGCCCTTATGAGGTCGCAGCAAATGGTGGGGTATCTAGAGGATCTCATAAGGGATGTTCTTCCACAAATGCTGCCTCACTGGCCGCCTCCTCTAAGGCCACCACCACAACCACCAGGGGTTCCGGTCCCTCAGCTCCTTGAGGCCCTACTTCCACTCTCCAACCAGGTCCCACGGCCTCCGCCACACCACCCCCTCCACCTCTGCCTCCACCTCCGCAGGTGCTGCCAGCCCCACAGGCCGTTGATCAGCAGGGAGAATTTCCGGGTCTGCTACCTGCCGCCCTGGGTACTGCACTCCAGTCACAAGATGATGCTGGCGATAACAATGAATAGGCCGAGATATCGGCCTCGGTCAAGGCTTTCCATGACCGGCTCCAAGGCCTGGCTGAGCTTTGAGGGATGCCACGACCAGAACAGGCACAGCAGGAACCAGGGGTACTGGCGGAGGTGTTGGCCCTCCGATCTGGAAGCAGATCGGGCATCCCTCTCCAGAAGGACATTCTTACTGTGGCAAAGGAGGTCTGGTAAAGACCAGGTGTCGATTCCCAACTTAATAAAAGACTGGATGGCCGCTCTAGGCAGCTGGAGAGAGATCAGGTCCTGCTCACGGCTCATCCTCAGCCGCACTCCTCAGTGGTCGCAACGGCTTCTATATATTCCAAGCCGCAACCAGCTGTTTGTCTATCGAATCCTTCGGGAAGATGGTTTAACTCAATGCAGGGCTTCATCTAAGACAAGCCAACGCTGACGCTCTACTAGCCGCAGCTAATCAAAAGCTGTGGAGGAACATTGGCGTTTTCCTCCCAAACCTGCCTCTCGACAAGCAAGAACCATTTGAAGCAGGCTTGGCAGAGGCTAGAACGGTTGCGCAGGACCTCCTTGAGTCCACAGCCTCCCACATAGATGCGGGCAGCAGGGGCATCTGCAAGGCATGGATATTTGGAGGACCGCTTGGATGCATGCAACTAGGTAATTTCCCGATGTCCAGGACAGAATCCTCGACCTTCCCTTACCAAACCTGGACCCAAGCCCTTCTCCCAAGTTCAAGGCAGATCTGACCATGACCAAGAACATTTGGCGGGTTCAGGGGCTTCCAGGATAGGAAGGACCGTCAGCCAGACAAGTCTCACCGTTCACACACGAGAAAGCAGCAACACGCCACAAGGGGGGGCTTTCTGCCCTTCTCCGACAACAAAAAGCAATGTTGTTCCAGTCGGGGGCCACCGCACTCTTGTTGGGGGTCAGTTGGCTTAGTTCATAAACAGCTAGAAGCATTATTTCTCGAATTCCTGGATCTTTTCGGTGGTGTCGACAAGATTCTGCCTTGCTCCTCCCTCCCTTTTGTTCCCCTCCGCTACTGCAGATTGGGTCGCCCGCCCTGATGAGGGAGATCTTACAACTATGGAACATGCAGGCGATGGAGCTGGAGCCTCCTTTGGGCAGGGGCTCTGGTTATTCCAGAATGTTTGCAGTACCCAAGAACAACCAGGTGGGCCTGAGGGTAGTTCTGAATCTATCTCAGGCAGGGATGTAATGAAGCCTTTGAAACACCTTACAGCATTAATAGCCCCTCCGGACCACATATTCTGTCACTGTTCATGATCTGCAGTTTTACTCAGAGAGACACGCATTACATGTTGAACTCGCCCACACATTGCAGTCTCCAAGGTTTACAAACGGTTCTGTGTTAAGTAGGGCAGGGGTCAGTGTAACTGAAGAGAAGGGAAAGAAAAAACAAAAACATAATCCACCTTGTTATAGTGCTCTCAGGGAGCAGGTGGGGTATGGGTTAGTGTCAGTAATAGTAGATGTAGTCCAGTTGAAACTCTGTCAGGCCAGTCCCTTTTCAAGATCAGTGGTGGCGCAACTATCCACATAACAGGTTTGTGCCTCCAGAAAGGCCAAAAGCAGCAAGACGCAACCAATTATTTGTTTGACCTATGACTTGCGGAGCCCAGTATGATACGTTTGTGTTAAATACCATATCGAGATTGTGGTACATCACAAATATGGGGAAAGGGTGGGGTTGGACTTAAAACAGGGGCCCTGACAAGTCTCTGGGGAGCCTTTGAGCTGGGGCATTTTGAGGGCAGATGGGGCTGGGTTGGAGGGAGTCTGGCAGCTATTAATTGGCTTAGAGAGGCTGGTGGGGCGTCGGTTGGATGCCTGTGAAAAGCTTTGGAAATAATGATGGAACGCTTAAGGTCTGAATATTGTGATTCCTGCATCTCTGTAGGTGGAAAAAGTGAGAAACTGTTAGTTGTGATAGTCATGAAACTGCAATGTCTGTTCAAACACCTTGCCAGTATGATATGATAGTTTATTTATATAGCGCCTATACACAATGTGTTTCAAAGCGCTTCAAGGCAAGGAAGGGAACAAGGGAAAATACGACATTCTTACAGGCCTTGAACAGTAAGGATGTGAAATTAACTATCGTACTCGGCCTGACATTTCAGATAGTGCATAGCTAAGACATAGATAAGGAAGGGAGGGGGAGAGTGGGAAGGAAATGGAAACAGACAGGCGACTACCGTACTAGGCCTGACGACATTTCTGGTAGAGCCGGAGAAAAACAAAAGGTGAGGGAGAGGGGTGCAGAAAGGGAGGGGGAGGAAAAAAACAAGAGACTATCGTACTAGGCCTGACAACGTTTCAGATAGTGCTGGAGGGAGGGGGGGGGGGCACTAAGTGGATGGGGGAGCGACAGACGAGGTTGGTATCATACTAGGTCCAGGGACAATTCTGATAGAGTAAGTGCATAGAGGAAAGTAATGAGAAGAGATAGGAAAAGGGAGAGCGGAGGGGATGAGAGAACAGAGAGTAAGCAGTCAAAAAGAGTGGAGAAGAAAGAGGGGAGAGCGAATACAATTGCAGAAGTCAGTAGTAACACATAATGTTGCAAGCCAGGATACAAGATGATGATGGGAACAACATGATTCAGGGCCACCATGAGTACAAAATGCAAAGGAAGTCCAGAATGAGAGTTGAACATGTGCATGAATAGGTCTTTGTCAGTCCTGAAATTACCCTGAAGTACAGCAATGTTGAGATCAAGGGTATAATTAGCTTCTGAAAAATGCTTACCAACTGGATTCTCTTTTGTGCACCTCTTGACACACTCGATGGAAGTTAATGCATTTATGTATTATTATATATATTGCAAACTTTGTTAACCTTGCCTCTTCTGATGTTTTAAAGTATATCTCCCATCAGCCTTATACAGCATAGTCAATTGTGAGGGATCATGGGAGCATAGGACAAAACCTCTGATTAACTACAGCCTGCAGTCCCCTGATGGTGAAAATGCCATGTATACAAAGAACTAAGTGGCATTTTGTTGTCATAAAATGGCAGCAACTGGGCATGATGTTGCACTTTACATGCAGTGACGTACACTTCCATGAGGTATTCATTGTGGTGTCTAGTCAAATGGTCGACAGACAAATGGTCGACACAATTTGGTCGACAGGACAAATGATCGAATTTTCTTTTATTTATATATATATTTTTTAGGTTTTCGTTTAGGGAAAAAAAGGGGGTTTTAGCAATAAAAAAGGGGTGGGGACCCCCCCCAAAAAAAGTGAAAAAAAAAAAAAAAATTCGACCATTTGACCTGTAGACCTTTTGGTGTCGACCAGTTGTCCTGTCGACCATTTAGATTCGACCAAATGACCTACAACCATTCATTGCCATTTCCTTGGACATTTGAGGCTGCACATCACCCATGATAGAGATACTATGCATGTAAGGAACTATGGGGTGTTAATGGATTTGGATGTGCTTGGAACATGATGGAATCAATTACATATGGTACCTTACACCATGCATAAAAAAGCATTGCATGCATTACTGTGGCACTGGAGGCTGCACTTCACATATGATGGCAGAAATTGCATATGGTGAATGTAACAGGTGTATGAGGCATTGTCTGTCATTGGGTGATATTACTAGACATTTAAGAATACACTTAGCGTATTGTATTGTATTTGTCATTTATATATTACCCTTTCCCCATTTGTATGGCCTAAATGTGCTTTGTGGTTGGAATGCCCTCAGTGACTACACTCTATGTGTAGGAGATTCTAAGAGTTTAAATTAAAAGATGCGTGTGTGCATTTCTGCCGGTTTAAAACCTAGGTGGGCTGGCTAGGCTCCAGTAAGCAGCCCAGAGGTCAGGCACGTGGGTGGTGCTGTTGATGGTTTAGGATTTAGTGATAGTGCTGAAGATTCGATGTGTGCCCAGCTAGACCGAAACTGTTTCGTTGGTTGTCGCTACATACTAATGGCAGTGGTATGTCAGGGGTTTCAGTGTGGACTGCTACGTGTGCTGTTAGACCAGAATAGCATAGCCATAGGTTGCATGGATGGGTGGCCGTGCCTGTGGCCACAGACGTGGTGTAAGGTATACATACTGTACTCTTGGATGAAGTTCGACTGCAGAGTTCTTTTGTGTTCTTTTTCACGGTGCAATGTGATTGGCTGGTCTTGCTATTCTTGGGGATAGCAGGAGGGACACCTTAATGGGAATACAACAGTAGACAACCCTACCTGGATTTTGGGGGGGGGGTGCCTAAAAGGGGATACAAGAGTAGACAGTAAAATGCATTAGCACCTAGATTTGGGGCATCTGGATAGAGGGAGGGACGCCTAAATGAAGGTATAACTATGCTGGCAGTAACCACAGGTTTTGGATACCAGGGCGGAGAGTTAAATGCCTTTGCTGCGATTATAACTGTGGACAGTTTGCCTAGATGCAAGATGTTGCTACCTGACGCAAGCGGTCTGAATGTGAGATATGGCTGACTATGGTTGCAGGTTAAAGGGTCGACTGCAATTGATTCGAATGCAATAGTTTCGAGTCAAAAGGAGCAGAAAAAAAAGGTTGAATGTGGTTTTTTTTTTATCGGGTCCCACCCCGTTTTTGGTGTAAAAAACACTTTTTTTCCTATACGGAAGCCAAAAAATAAAAATACATTTAAAAAAAAAGGCATTCAACCTTTTTTTCTGTCCTTTTGTTTCGAAACTATTGTAATTCGAAACAATGTATTCAATCCTTTGACTGGACACCGCTGACCATCACAATCTACCTAGATGTTATAAATGGCTGAATAACACAATCTATCTGATTGCGAGATATGTTAATGTTAAACATTTTTATACTGCACACAATTGCCACCTGCTAGGCGTTCAGGCGGATCTGTAATGCAAGGAGAGAGGGTGGACAGTAGAAAGGAGCAAGAGAGCTGTGATGTGCTGTTGGCAGCTTCAGTTCGGAAATACAGTTCATCGGGAGTTGGCTGCCATGTGCTGTTATGCAAGATTGTGTGCATTGTTTTGTTGTTGCAGTGTTGTGAAGTACGTGGGGACTGTGGTGCTGTAGAGATACGGTTGTGTTGAATTCAAAGTTTGGTATATGCAGAAGAGTGAAGTTTTCTTTAGTACGAGTTGTTGGTGGAATTCCTGAGAGTTCATCTAAGTGCAGCACCACCCCAGCCCCCTTGAAAAATCCATTAAAGTGTCACATTTCCTACCCCTTGAAAATCAAAGTGCATCACATTTCCTACCCCTGGAAAATCAAAGTGTAACATATTTCCAGCTCCTGAAAAATCCATCAAAGTGCCTCACATTTCCTCCCCTGTAAGTATGTCTTAGGTAGTAACACAGTTGGCCTAAATGTGGGATATGGCTAACTAGTTCACTTGGCCTATATGTGACGTATGGTTGCCATACAGCTGAAGGTTACATGCATCAGACTATAAGCTATTAGGCAGTAAGAAGTAAGAGTGAGATATGGTTAACTAACAGCCAACCTGAATTCAAAATAGGGCAGACCCATACAGTTTGCTTAAGTATAATGTATGGCTAGCTAACACAGTTGGTCTAAAATCAAATGGGGCTAGAACACAATTCATGTGATATATGGCTAATTAGCAAAATTTAATAAATAATAAAATAAAGTGGGCACCACACTTTTAGTAAGTCTGTATGTTAATATTAGGCACTCAAAAAAATTGAGTCAAAAATAGGACCAAAGCTCAAATGGATGCTTACAGGAGCTGGCTGCAATAAGTCTGGAGACACCCTGACTCATGAATGCAAGAACCAAAAAAGGCTAGATAAGAAATCTAGTCAAACAGCCGCTCTCCGTACATACCCTGTACGGGTGATATAGTTTAAACTTAGATTGAAATGTAAGTTCTTTTCTTCTTATGCATAAGTTCAATAAAGAGACACTTGATCGAAAGTAGTAGTGAGAGTAATATGTTTATCAAAAACATATATTTCGAACAATGAAAAAAAGAAAGAAAGTCACTAATTCTGTCTTAGTGAGGATACAGCTGCCACTTCTCATATTTTAAATAGACTTTGTGTACCAATGCATTTCGGAGCAAATAGCTCCTTCATCAGGGTGAGTCTAATCTAATAACATAGAATTGGAATATATAACGCATGACATGAAATAACGTAAAAAATAGCGCAATATGCAATCATAAATCACAATAGAAAAAGAAGGTAATAAATTAGAAATCACATACCAAAAAGTAGATGAGGGTTCAGGTCAAAGTAGAAGATGTAATGAAATGAAGTAGACAAAACCGAGAGTCAATAGGTGCAAGTAGCGGGGGAATATGACCATGTGAATGGAGGGAAAACAATGTAAATGGACTCACGAGAAGTGTTTGGCCTCGTAGAAACAAAAATCTACAATCACAAGCAGATATGTGATCTGTTGTCGTTAACAGCAGCGTACAGAATGCAGCCAAATCGATAAAGCTGTAAGAAGCAAAAGTGTGTTTTCAGCGGAGTCAATGAGGCGCTGTGGCGCTGTGATTAGAAAGAGTCGTCTTCAATGGTTACCTGGAAGGCAATCAGGGTCTATGCCGGCCAGAAAAACGCCGTTCTGCATCGCTGTAAGCAAGCGTTGCTAATGGTAACGCTGCTATAAATACCCACGTGATCGCATCGCATCAGGAGAGCGGCGCGATGCGGCACGTACTTTTAGGAGACTGCATATGAGATATGTAGGCATATTTGGAGCTAAAAATACAATTATTAACACTCGGGTGAGATAAAAAGGAAAAATGAATAAAAGAAAAACGAATATACAAAAATAATAGACATAGAAAAAATACTATAGAAAAGTAAACAACAGGGAAGGTAATAGGAACATATAACTACACAGGCACCAAAAGTGGTAGCCCATGTGAAGGTAAGGGATAGTGAACTAGCATCACAGCCGTGGTAGGTGGCACTAGAGGTGTCACCTTGGGTCCCAGACGGGTGTCCGGGAAAGGCTGCAAAGATGCATGGGCACAATGCGTGCAATTAATGTGTCAATTAAGGAAATTAGCAAGTGTTAACATAACGACTCTGAAGATATGGAGCACTGCGTAAGTATTATCAATGCCTAAGGATACTGGCCTAGACCTCACAATATGTTGAGGACCACATTAAATGTCTTATTAACAGTCAAACCATTGCGTATAACATGCAAAATCATCAATAACTAATACAAAGAACATTATGTAATGTCACATGAAATCAACATAGATACATCACATTCAAAGATAACAATGATAATTGATTTCTTCATTTAGGCCATTGGGATACAGGCTCCCCAATCTGTCAATCCAATATGTCTCTCTTTGGTTAAGCCGAAGGCTCAGATCTTCATGTGGATTAAACAAAACTTGGAAACCCTGCTGGATAAAGCGTTCGAACTTGACTGGATAAATGAACATACTCGCAAATTTCTTATTAATACTCACCCTAGGATTCCGAACTTTTACACATTACCTAAAATTCACAAAGATCAAGTCAGACCTCCAGGAAGACCTATTGTCGCTGGTATGGACAGCATTAACCAACCACTCGGAGTTTATATCGACTTTTTTCTCCAACCTCTGATACAAAAAACCTCCACTTACATCAGAGATACTTCGCATTTTCTACAGAAGCTCAATGACATAATATTCAATCAAGAGCACTTTATGTTCACAATCGATGTTAAGAGTTTGTACACATCCATTCCGCATGATCTAGGCATTGAATCCGTTGAATGGCTCTTACTAGAATCGCCACCAATCCGTGCACAGAAAGAATTTATTTTGACTCTTCTTCAATTCATTGCGGAGAATTCATATTTTCAATATCGCAATAAGTTCTTTTTACAAACTTCAGGGACATCGATGGGTGCCACAATGGCACCATCATATGCTAACTGCTTCATGCACAAATTTGAATCCGAGCATGTACTTAAAAAACAAGAGTGGAATCAGAACATTTACCTATGGTTACGCTATATCGACGATATATTTGGAATTTGGACGGGCACTCACGACATGTTCATGGTCTTTTTTGAATATCTTAACAGTATCGATCCACGCATTCAATTTACGAGCGAGATATCTAGAGAACATATCACATTTCTTGATGTTAGCATTGCCAAGAAAGATACTGGCTACAACACCACTTTATTTTGCAAAACCACCGATCGCAATAATCTTTTACATCGTCTAAGTTTTCATCAACCAAGCCTTCTGAAGAATTTACCATACAGCCAACTTTTACGAGTGAAAAAAATAGTGAGCGATCCTGCAGAATGCTTAACTCAACAGCTAGCTATGAAAGACAAATTCCTAGCCCGTGGCTACACAGAGGAAGAACTGAACTCAGCGTCTCAAAGAGTACAAACTGTTGAGCGCGATACACTCCTTACCGGTACCACTAAACCCAAAAGGGAGCTACAAACACCGGTATATGTTTCAAGATTCTCCATTCAGAGTAACAAGATAAAGAATTCCATTAAGAAACATTGGAATATCCTTAAGAATGATGTTAGAGTACAGAAACTGTTTGCACAATTACCGGTATTTGCCTATCAAAAAAGCAAGAATTTACGCGATGAATTAGTACGCACACGACCTCCCTTGAAAGAACCCAGTACTCAACGCACAGGGACATATCCTTGTCTTCATTGTACTAATTGCAACCTGGTCATCAAAGGCAACACCATATACCATCCCAGCACAGGCAATAAGATTCTGCTGAGGACATTTGGCACTTGTGATAGTGAGAATATCATTTATGGAATAAAGTGTCCCTGTGGGAAATATTATGTTGGCCAATCCATGAGAGCAGCTAAAGTACGTTGGAACGAACACCGCTCTTGTATACGTAACTTTAATCCCAACTCGGCAGTGGCTCGCCATTGGAACGAGAAACGCCACAATTTGACTCAAATCAGATTTTTGATTCTTGAAGTGCTAAGCAAAGTCAATCCACATGAAGATCTGAGCCTTCGGCTTAACCAAAGAGAGACATATTGGATTGACAGATTGGGGAGCCTGTATCCCAATGGCCTAAATGAAGAAATCAATTATCATTGTTATCTTTGAATGTGATGTATCTATGTTGATTTCATGTGACATTACATGATGTTCTTTGTATTAGTTATTGATGATTTTGCATGGTATACGCAATGGTTTGACTGTTAAGAAGACATTTAATGTGGTCCTCAACATATTGTGAGGTCTAGGCCAGTATCCTTAGGCATTGATAATACTTACGCAGTGCTCCATATCTTCAGAGTCGTTATGTTAACACTTGCTAATTTCCTTAATTGACACATTAATTGCACGCATTGTGCCCATGCATCTTTGCAGCCTTTCCCGGACACCCGTCTGGGACCCAAGGTGACACCTCTAGTGCCACCTACCACGGCTGTGATGCTAGTTCACTATCCCTTACCTTCACATGGGCTACCACTTTTGGTGCCTGTGTAGTTATATGTTCCTATTACCTTCCCTGTTGTTTACTTTTCTATAGTATTTTTTCTATGTCTATTATTTTTGTATATTCGTTTTTCTTTTATTCATTTTTCCTTTTTATCTCACCCGAGTGTTAATAATTGTATTTTTAGCTCCAAATATGCCTACATATCTCATATGCAGTCTCCTAAAAGTACGTGCCGCATCGCGCCGCTCTCCTGATGCGATGCGATCACGTGGGTATTTATAGCAGCGTTACCATTAGCAACGCTTGCTTACAGCGATGCAGAACGGCGTTTTTCTGGCCGGCATAGACCCTGATTGCCTTCCAGGTAACCATTGAAGACGACTCTTTCTAATCACAGCGCCACAGCGCCTCATTGACTCCGCTTAAAACACACTTTTGCTTCTTACAGCTTTATCGATTTGGCTGCATTCTGTACGCTGCTGTTAACGACAACAGATCACATATCTGCTTGTGATTGTAGATTTTTGTTTCTACGAGGCCAAACACTTCTCGTGAGTCCATTTACATTGTTTTCCCTCCATTCACATGGTCATATTCCCCCGCTACTTGCACCTATTGACTCTCGGTTTTGTCTACTTCATTTCATTACATGTTCTACTTTGACCTGAACCCTCATCTACTTTTTGGTATGTGATTTCTAATTTATTACCTTCTTTTTCTATTGTGTTTTATGATTGCATATTGCGCTATTTTTTACGTTATTTCATATGTCATGCGTTATATATTCCAATTCTATGTTATTAGATTAGACTCACCCTGATGAAGGAGCTATTTGCTCCGAAATGCATTGGTACACAAAGTCTATTTAAAATATGAGAAGTGGCAGCTGTATCCTCACTAAGACAGAATTAGTGACTTTCTTTCTTTTTTTCTTTTTTTCATTGTTCGAAATATATGTTTTTGATAAACATATTACTCTCACTACTACTTTCGATCAAGTGTCTCTTTATTGAACTTATGCATAAGAAGAAAAGAACTTACATTTCAATCTAAGTTTAAACTATATCACCCGTACAGGGTATGTACGGAGAGCGGCTGTTTGACTAGATTTCTTATCTAGCCTTTTTTGGTTCTTTAATTAGCAAAATTTGCCTAAATGTAGTAACACCTAGATTTGGCACACCAAAGTAAGTGCAGTAACATGGTTAACGAAGCAATCAGTCTAAATGCGAGATATGGCTAACTAGTCACAATTTGATTAAAAGAGAGTTGAGAGTACTATACAAACGTTGGGGTGGGCACAGCTTCTCTTTCTCCGGTGTTGGTGGTGAGGAAATTGCTAAATACCTGGAAGAGCTAAAACGCACTAATTTTCCTTATGACCCCATCCCCGCATTTTGGTCAAACAGCATGCCTTGGTTCTTAGCAAATCTATGGCCTCTTTTATAAATGCCTCACCATCACAAGGCTGTGTCCCCTTGGAGTTAAAAAAAATCTTTCCTTACTCCACTGTTGAAAAGCCGACATTGGACCATAAGCTTCTTGCCAACTACCGCCCTATAGCCGGCCTGGTATGGCCTCCCAAAAGTTTAGAAAAAGTGGTCACAACGCAACTCCAGACATATATAGACACAAGATTCTCGACTGTTTTCAGTTGGGCTTCAGACCGGCTCATGGAACTGAGACTGCCCTGGTGACGGTCTGGGATGATCTGCTGGGTGCCGCTGAAGAAGATACTGTCAGCATGCTTATCATGCTGGACCTGTCAGCGTCCTTTGGCACAATGGACTTTCACATCCTCATCACCGGACTGTCATCAGTGGCACATGTTTCGGAAGAGGTCATGAGATGGTTTGTGTCTTTTGTATCTGATTTCACCCAACAAGTAAAGATGGGTGATTGCCTTTCCGACACAGTGCCGGTTGAGTGTAGGGTACCCCAGAGGTCCTCACTCTCGCCTCTGTGGTTCAACATTTACATTCAAATTCTGTTGAACATTCTCTTGGAATTTGGGCTGTGGTACCACTCGTAGGCGGACGACGCCCACATTTATGTGCGACTAAATCAACCAATGGAAGCAGTACATATTGTGTTGTCCTGTGGAACTAAAAATCAAGGACTGGATGTTGGAAAACAAACTTCCCAACAAAAACAGAGGTTATATTATTGGGTGCAAGGAGGCTGGTACGGGACATGACACATGCTATTCCGTGCCCTTCTCTTTTTCGTGCCCCTACTAAGTATGTAGACACTGTAAAAAACCTCGGCTGCATCTGGCAGTCCAGTATGGACTGCAATTCGCAGGTCAGCCAGATGGTAATCGGTCTACTTTCAGTTGAGGCTTCTAAAACCAGTGCTGCCTCTAATTGCACTGAAGGACCGGCCAACAGATGTTGGAATATTAACCAATGCCAGGCTGTACTACTGCAATGCTCTCCTTATGGGGGTCCACAAATTTCAGATTACGAGACTCCAAGTAGCCCAGAATTCTGTCATTAGGCTGATTTTTTCACTGAGCAGAAGAGCTGCTATTGCCCAATTTAGTAGGCAGATGCACTGGCTGCCAGTTCCCTGAGGATTCTTTGTAAGGTGCTCTGTTTAGTGTTTAAGTGCACCCATGGGCTGGCACAGGCCTATCTGAGTGCAAAGATTCAGCCATACTGCCCTTTGAGACATCTTGGCTCTTTAGACCAGTGTATTTTACAGATCCCAAGGGTCAGAACGACCACTTGGGGTGAGGAACGGTTTTCTGTTCTTGGTCCTAGATTGTGGAATGAGCCTCTGTTGAACCTTCGATTTCTCGAATACTTAATCATTTTTAGACAAAAACTGAAAACTCATCTGTTTGCCTAGTATAGATCCTACTGTTAGCTCGAACCCCGCAACACTGTTATGAATTATGTAAAAACATCTCTGCACCTAGATGTGTTTGTGCCTGGTCCCCCTATAGGTATGCGCAGTACAAATCTACAAATCAAATCATCAAACAACCAGCTATTAGAGAATAGGATAGTATAAGATTGGGTTGGTCAGTTTAGTGGGGTGCAGCAATGGCTGAACCCCCTGCCCAGAACCTCACTTACCTTGTCAGTAGCTGCTGGTTGACGGTTGCAGGCCCCACGGGCAAACACGGACTGGAGCTGCTTCTTTCAGAGGTGTCCCTTGCTTCGAGCCCCTTTGCCGAGGCTGCCCTGGTGGGTTGGTCTTAAATAGGGCTGCAGGCGCAATCAGCTGGTCCAGGAGGCGGGAGCGGGATGGGAACGCAGACCAAACACCAAGTGGCCTCGGGTGGGACAAGGGCAGCTAAAGGCACACAAGGAGTGCAGTTATAGTAACAATCACAGGGGAGGGAAGGACGGGGAGGGGTGATAAGCAGGTAGAGGGAGCAGGTTGGGGAGAAGGAGAAAACTGGGAGAAAAGAGAAATTAAAAGCTCCAGAGAAAAGATCAAACATGCAGGGGCTAAAGACAGAGGGACCATTCACCTACAGCCAGGAGGGAGCAACAGGACCCCCTTTCACGGGCCTGCTGCAGGTTACAAAAGCATCCTAGCTCAGGAAACCATCGAGGGGCAGAGGCCTCCACGGAGGTCTGCCAATCGCAGGGGTGGGAGGTGGGAGTGGAAGAGATGAGAAGCAGGTAGAAGGAGCGGGTTGGGGAAAACTGATATATTACATGGCCACAGTAGTGGCCATGTAGTTATGGTTCAGTTGGTGTTTCCATAGGAAGAGCACTTTTTGGGTGGCTTATAACTTTGCAAAAAAAGTATTTGGGTCACTCTGAATTTTTGGTGAGGATTCGTCCAGGGGGGGGGGGCAAAGTTATAGGGGGGGTCCCAAAACATTTTTTTTTCCGATAGCCCAAACCGCTGGATGGATTTTCATCAAATTTGGACCAGGAGCAGCGACTTGGTCCCGAAAGCGTGCTTTTGCAAATTTGGTGAAAATCCGTCCAGTAGTTTTTTTTTAAAATGACCAAAAAGTAGGTCAAAAAAAATTAGTGATATCTGTGTTCGGTCCGCGGACACACTTCCCTGTTCGCTCCGCGGACAGTGTCCTGATTGGCCAATTGGCTTGCGCGATGTGGCCATGCACCCAAGACTCTATGCCCTGGCAACAACCACCGCAGCATATCACATTCATATTTGCTTATAACTTTGGGTGAAAACCAAATGTATAAGGAACAAAGGTATTAGATACTATGGATGTGATATGCTGCTATGGTTCTCCTTATTATTGTATACTTACTGTTTGGTCTAGTAACCGGGGTACATGTATTTCTTGTTAATTTCTGTGATAAAAGAAAATAGCATGTTAGTATTAGTATTTTGTAATGACTTATTACATTGTATAATCAATATACTTTTTTTTTTTTTGGACCCTCATATTTAGTAGATTACAAATCAGAGTACTGTGTAATTTGCTCAGTTTCTGTATTTGTTGCTAAAATCATTGGGTCCATGTTGGATTAAAAATAACCCTTTTTCTGTTATGCTACAGTTTGTTTGTTTTCAGCATTCACTTGTTGTTTCTGGCTAATGCTTTATACTTTGGCTTGTTGTATTTTTTTGGAGCAGTAGCATATTATTTATTTGTTTTGATATTATAATATTGTGGAGCAGTTAGATACCAATTGGCATATTCTAACTGTCTATTTTTTTTATATATTATAGTGGTATTGATTTATCTATTTGGATATTGTTAAATTTTGGGACAGTTAGATAGCTTTTGGAATATTCTAACAGTTTATATTTTTTTTAACACAAGTTTACTTAGGGTTTAAATACAGGTTAGTTATCAAATTTTGGTTTTAAGAACATCAAATAAGCGTTTGTAAGATTTCCTGGTAATCTCTGCTTTAGAGTTATGGTACTATCATTACATTCAAACCATCCACATTTCTTTTTTATATATGCAGTGTAGTGCCCTCACTGGTAATAGTAGTAATCGGTGTAATGTAACACCACCTATGTTGTAGGCAGCTAAACCTGTGGGGGGCAGTGACAACAGCTGACAGTTTGTTGTTTGTCAATTGTTGAAGGAACTTACTAATGATTTTGATTAGGAATGTTTTGCCAGAACCAGCTTCACCACTGACGTACAGTAGTATAGGTTTATAATTATGGCAGGCACATTCTTTATTTTCATGTTTTACACCATGTGCAATTTGTTTTGTTACTTCTTGAAAAATGCTACTTTGCTCATTGTTTAGTTTTGATTGTAGTATAGTTAAGTCTTCTTTATCTTCATACTGACACATGGTGTTTTCTACTTCTATCATAGCTAATTCTGCCTCATTTATTAGTGGTTCTCCCAGTGGTTCTTGGCTTCCTGTTACAGAAGGTTGACTGCTGTCAGGAGTGTATTTTTCTAGTTGGGCCTGGAGTTCTTCTTCGTGTTGCTGTTCATTGTGCAACATTGTTTTGTACTGTGTAAAGTTTACATCAGTTATAGTGCTTTCATTTGCTTTGAAAGCATCCTCATATGAGTCATAGTTATCTAGTAATTGTTCTTCTTTTCTCCATGGTTTGAAGAGTTGTAGCAGGGACATGTAATATACTTCTTTATGTTGAGGAGTCTTTAATGACAATTTGATATGATTAATTAAATTTGGTTTAGTGAGTTTAACTAAGCTGCCTTCACAGTTTGTCACTCTACATTTACCTTTTTTTTCATCAGGTTTCATATTATTTTTGTATGTGTAGTTTTGGGCTATGTGGTATAGACACATGTTTTCCAAAGTATTACTTCTGTTTGGGTAGTATGTGTCCAATAAATTGTTTTTTAAAATGTCTTGGCTGTTGGGATCATGTTTGGCTATTGTTTCTAAATCTTCATATGATTTTAGAACTCTTTTTCTAGATTTAGCTGGACCAAGACTTAGCCATACTATATTTTCAGATTTACCATACAATGCAGTACCAGTTAAACGATCAGCTGCTTCATATGATCCACATTCACTATGGGTGAGAATTTTTATGCCCAAGCTGTATAATTTCTGAGATACTGTTTTATCTGATAACAGGTCATTCCAGAGGTCTTGGAGCTCTGTCTTTTCTGCTTTAGTTAAGTATGCTGTGATATATCGTGCAACTGCAGTAGAATTGTCTGCAATGTACTGCACATCTATGTTTGCATTCCATAAGTGGGCAATTATTGCATTATAATCATTGATATATTTTTCTTCTTCTTTTCTTTTTATGTAATATATATCTTTAGGTGATTTACCTTTAACACTATGTCTAACTGAAGACATGGGGTGGTTCACTTGACCTGTATTTGTAACTGGTCTAGGGAAACCAAATCGGCATTTGGTGTAGTATTTCCCTTTGTTTTTGTATTTGCGACGACAATATTTTCCACATTTGTGTCTTTGAAATTGTAAAATTTGTGCATGAAGATCACTATTTGTGGCTTCTGATGGAATTTCACAAGTGACATATTTTTCAATAAACTGTAAAACAGTGGCATCACTGTCTTGACCAAATTTAGGAGCATCTTTAATCCATAAAAGCATGTGGATATGTGGTGCTCCTCTGGCTTGGTATTCTTTTCTCCAAAGGAAGTGTTGCACTTCTCCAAGGGGAGGAACAGTTTTATTACAAATAAAATGTAGCATAGCAATGAAGCGATGGTGAAAATATCTTGAAACATTAACAGGATCCAAAGAACAAAGTTCTCCAGGTGTTAGTATATCTATGTTTGTTTTGTTTTTATTTGATATGCGCAGGAAATCATGTAAATCTTCCCATGCATATTCTGCACAACTTAATGTAACAAACCAAGTGGGTGGGCCAAGGTTTCTGATCATACAACGTACATCTTCATGACGTCGAAACCAGTACTCTTTAGTACCACGCATATTTGCTAATAGATTTGTAATATTTGATTGTAAAACCTCATCCTTTTGTTGCACTTTTTCTAATAATTGTGTAGCTGTCCTATTTTGAAAGTGTGATCCTGATTTTAATGTGTGCAACTCCGTAACATAAAGTTGCTAGATCACTTTCAAAGAGTAGGTGGAATATGTATTCCCAGATTTAGACAAAATGTGGATCTTCAGAATACATCCGTAATGTCCGGTATTCTGAAGCTGATATTTGAATAGGTCTATCATCATACCTTCCTCCTTTGCCAGTAGGAAAGAGTAGAGGAAAAGCACGTGCTTCTATACTTTTTTCCCATATGCTGATTGGCGATCCTTTTGTTTGACGCATTTGGTAAGTTTCCAGTACATCTTCTACGGTGTCATTACAGTGCAAAGGATGAATTGTATAATGGTCTAAAGTATTTGATATTGTAGCAGAATCTAGTAGCTCAAATTGACCAGCTTCTTGTGTTTCTTGAATTATTTCAGTTGTATCTTTCAAGTTTTCTTCAATATTAATTTCTTTGTAATATTCAATATTCTCTTTAAGATATTGGAAGGCTTGTCTAACTTTATATAAATCTACCAGCTGTTGCCATATTTTTTTGTCTTTTGTAGGTACTCCATTTACTAAGATAATTAAAGATTGCTGCATTGGACGTTGCACTCCTAGAGTATGCACATTTTCTTTTAGATCTAATGGTAAATAAACTACTTTTCCACGAATGCCTTTTACCAATTCAGAGGGAGGTAATTTTGCTGTTTTTGGTTGAAGGCGTATTATTGCTTGAAATGGGTGTACTGTTTGAATTATGATGCTCTCATATAAATTAAGTTGTTGTAGGGGTTTTGGTACTGGGTATAATTCCAAATTATTTGTGATAGCACGTGAAGGAGTTTAGTTGTTGTCAAGTTTTGTAGTGCAGTAACTGCAAAGTGTTAAGGGCTCAGTTATTTCGTATTTGTTTTCTGCTACAAGGTAGAGAGCTAACTCAAACCATTTAGAATCTTCATTGTCTTCTATTTTGTATGATAGGTCTACAGTTTTTGTGTTACTTTTATAAAAAGTTCTACGGCAACATACACATACATGGTTTGGTACTTCAGCTGATGTACTTTAAAATGTTAGTATTTCTTTTTTGTATGTGTTTAGCAAAACGTTGCCATGTGTAGAATTGTTGCTTAATTGGTTTAAAGCTATTTCATTCTGTAAATGGCTTTCACTTCCAAAATATTTTTTCTGGATATAGTGAATTTCTTCAAGTAGGTCTTTTGCTGTACCATGTAGAAGGATGTTATTTAATTTTGCTAGTGTTAAAGCAGGACTTTTAGCATGGTACAGTTTATAGACTAGATTTCTTATAGTTGAATGATGTGTTGATATCCTTTTGATATCATGGAAAGTGGTTTTACAAGTAGGTCCTATAATGCAGGCCAATGAATGTTCTTGTAGTCCTGTGTACTTGCGCACTGGACAGGTATCCATATTTTGCAGTAATTTAATTTTGATTTTGTCTTTGCTTTTTACATATTTATTGAGGAATTGGCGTAAAGATTTGAAACATTGTTTGGGAATGTTGCACATTGACGTGCATGGCCATTTGTACACTAGACGTTCTGATTCAGTTGAATAGAGGGGTAATTCTAAGTTTTCAGGGCATATTTTTGTAAGGAGTACTTCTTGTTCCATTATGGTATTATTCACTTTTTTATAACCTCGAACACTGCTATGTATGGCAATTGTATTTGTTTGCTTTTGTTTGTACGCTTCTTCATTAAAATATGGTTCTGTGCTCGTAGTGTGATTCCATTCACCTCCGCAGATACTTAAGAAGTTCTTTCTGTTGACATTTCGCTTATTGAGAAGTCTTTTTTGTAATTTAGTTATTAGTTTTGTTAGTGGTTTCATTTTGTTTAACAGTAAAATAAATAACTTTTCTTTTGAGAAGAATTGCACTGCCCATCAACGCTTCTAAGATTAATTTCCTATGATAGGTTTTTAAGCATTGAACCTGATTTCTCTCCTGTTTTTATAAGATTTTGAAGGACTTTGTGACGGTACATTTTGGCTAAAATACTTTTCTTGGTATGCTTACTTTGCACTATATTAAAATTTGAAGAAGTAGTTTTATCTGTAGTGATAGCTGATTCTCTGTTAATTGTTTTTTGGTTTGTTTTACATTTTGATAGAGGAGGCAAAGTTTTTGTACTTGAAACATCTTGTGTTTCACTATATGACTGCATTAGCTGTTTTGTTTCAACTTTTTTTACAAATTCCGCTAGAGATGGATGCCTATGTTGGACACTTTTATTTTCATTTGCTCTACTTTTGCGTTGCTTTCTCCGGACTTGACTTTTGGTAGGCATTCTTTCGAGTCTGTTGAAAAAAAATAAAGAAGAAATGGGTTGGGGTGTTCTGGAATGTATGTGTGCTGTGTGCATGAGTGTTTGAGTAAGATGATAAAGATGTATGTAATGGTGTGTGATTGTGCATTGGGAACTACAACTAGTAGGGATAGGTATTCTTGAATGTATGTGTTACTAAACTGGGGTTCCGATGACAAAAAAAAAGTAAGCTAGTGGTGTGGAAAAGTACAAATAGTAAATCTAATGTATATAATTAAAACAGTTGTTTGTTCTATAATATGAAAATTGCAGCGGTTCAGTTGGGTAATTTGTGTGTCCAAAAATAGGAATTTGTGGGCCATTCTGGCTGTAAATCGCTGTTTAAGACATGGAGATTTTTGGACAAAATGGTACACAATCTCTATTTGTAGGCACAGAAATAGCTTGTATTTATGTTACAGTATGTTTGAGTAATAATACAAATATTATGGTGATATTCTACTTACTTTTTTTCGTAAATTAACAGGTAACTTCTTAGTTCTTCATTGTTCTTCAAATTCGGCTGCTTCTTTTCAGGAGACTGGTCTTCACTGCAATCTTAAAAGCTTCAAATTAGTAACTTTGTTTGTATATAGCGCTGTTTTTAATTTAGATATTGATTTTTTTAATTGAAATCCTCAGTGCCTTCTTTAAAACCATTAAACTAATTTATTTACATAAGCTACATTGCATCAGTTCAGTACATATGATATGTTCTTAATGAACAAATTGTATTGAATGACTAACTGTAGCAAAAAAAATATCTTTATTATGTCTTGTGAAATTTATAATATACCAGTGAATACCACTATTTCTGTAACTAAGCTGTTCTAGGTAATAGCGTCTCAATATCATGTCTAAATTAAAGTAATTAAGTAAATAAATAAATAAAAACAAAAAAATATGAAATTGTATAAGTATTTTTTTAAAGATTTAAACATAGATTGTGCTTGCATGCAATTTTGTTTGAATATATGTAGTCTATATATTTCATTTAAATAATGTTAGTTTAACATGATTTGAGTGTGTGTGTATAAAGAAAGTAAATAGTATAAAGGTTTATAAGTGATAGTTGATTTTAGGAAATTGAAAAAAATACAGTAAATTCATTTTACAGATTACACAAGCTAAATGTCTGTTTGAAAATGTGTTCATCTACTGTACAGAAAATATGCATACCTGAAGTTTGTGTTCATGCATATGGATATGCATGGAGCTGCAAGTAGAAATCTTGGTTAGATGTAGAGGTCTTGAATGTGGTTGGTGCATGTCCATGTGATTTCTTAGCTACATCCAATGAGGGAATGGCAGAGAGATTGAAGTGGAAATGGTAGAAGGGCTGTTCATGTTACGATATGTCCGCGGACATGGCGGTAGTTCGCGGACATCGGGAGTTACATCCGGGGATTTTTGGGTTCAGAAGTCATGCAAATGAGAATGAGTACTAAAAGGGATTGGTCAGGAAAGTTTAGTGGGTGTGTTGTGCCAGAAGAGAGTTTCTCATATACTGTTTTTGCTGAGAGAACAAAAGATAGCTATGTCTGTGTATTTTAGGAAAAAGATTGTATGGATCTTGGGAGATTCATGGATATATTGGTTGAAGGTGCATGCAGAAAGCTGTGGAATAGCTGTAGATCTTGGATTCCCACATGTGGAAGTACACTGGCATGGAGTACGTGGAATGAAGTGGTTGGAGTTGCTACCTCTCTGTGCTACTTTGGAGACAGAGCAACATCCAGACATAATTGTAATTCATTGTGGAGGGAACAGTTTAGGACATGTGACTGGAATTGTTTTGCAATTTGCTATGAAAGAAGGACTTGGGAAGGTTATGGACATGTTTCCTAATTCTCAAGTGATATTTTCACGGATTGCGCAGAGACAAATGTGGCTTCGTTCTTCTTCATTTGGTCCACAAATGGAAAAAGCAAGGCACAATGTTAATAAAGCTGTTTGTGCCTTTCTAAAAGATTTTGGCATGTCTTCTTTTCACAATGAACATATTCTGTTTCGTAGTACAAACATTTTTCGCAAAGATGGAGTCCATCTTACTTATGGTGGCAATCAGATTGCGACCTTTTTTTGAATTACAACATCCATTTTGAAGTAGGTGTTAAGCATTTATAATTTTTGACTTACAAACACCTCCCAAAGGCTCTTTTCAGAGCCACCACTTCCTCCCAGAGAAAATTGCAATGTTTGTGATGGGGTAGCAACCCAATTTTTTAAATGTTCGCAAACTGTCCACGGACTTCTAAAAAATACAAAGGGCCCTGCTTCATTTATTTTCACTTCTATTTTTTAACTGTGAAAGGCGGCTCTGAAAAGAGCCTTATTTTTTTTTTGATTTTTGATATTTTGTATTTTTTTTGGTTTTTTCTACACGACACACTAGGAGAGGAGGGGAAAGGAAGGTAAAGGGGGGACACCAACCACAGGGATAAGAAAGGGCGAGCTGAGAGAGGAAGATGTAGAGTGGGTTTTATTTGGGTAGTGAGCAGATCTTCTCGTGCTCTGAGACGATAGTCTCAAAAGCACTACGAAGTCGCTCCCCCCTGCAGAGTACTGTGTCACAGTACATACATACAACTGTGACCCTCGAAAGGTAAGGGTCATCAGCATTCTGTATAGCCTGTGAGGCAGCTTGAGGAAGACGCTGTCCCACAGAGGTGGTCCTTGTGGTGACAGGATCAGAAACAGAGGATGAAGTAGAGGAAATCAACCTGCTACGTTCTTCGCAAGGTACAACCCTGCGAATAGCCCCAGAGTGAAATGACCTCAGGTGTCGCTTCATAGTAGTGGTCCCAGAGCTGTACTTACCGTGCTTCCCGCGACTGAGTATCATTTTGCACTCATTGCAGGTAACACGGTTCGCACGAGCCTTAGGAACATTCCCATGAATGGTAAATAACCGCCACACCCAAGACTCACGCCTAGTGCGGGTAGTAGGGATTTCCTCTACCTCATTCTCATCATCCTCTTCTTCCTCCTCCGAAACCTCACTCCTGTTCCCCTCTTCAGGCCCTTGGGGAGGTGGTGGTGGTGGAGGGGGTGGGGGTGGTGCTGAAGCAGGTGCAGCACCAGGTGGCAGTTCAGCAGCCAGGGATGCCATCAAAGATGCGATGGAAATCTGCAGTTGGCAGCAAAATTTGCTGTGCTCTGTAGAAAAGCCAGAAACACAATAAGAATGAGCTCTAGGGTGTGGTCTTTTATAGGGTTGCTTGTGCGCGGTCCGCGGACATGCGCGCTGTCCGCGGACAGATCGAACACAAAAAAAAGTTTTGAAAGTTTCAAAGGGTATGTAGAAACTCAGGATTACTATGTGGGACTTGTGCCATGGTGAGATTTTATTGAAAAATATTATGGATTCATTGAAAATGTACTTTTAATTTGTTCAGGGACCCGAACAGTGTCCGCATTCAGAACACGCGATCAGCGTGGGCGCGGTCATATGATCCGTTCGCGAACAAGTCCGCGAAGGAAGCGCATGTCCGCAGGACACCAAATGCACGGAGATTGGTTAGCGCATGTGCGTTGATGTTCTACGAACACTGTTGGGGTCCTGAACTAATTAAAATTGCGTCACACGTGAAACGAACATTTCAGGACACTGCGTGTGTTTTTAGAACAGTTTAAACTTGCTAGCGAATAGTGCGGACAGGTATAGTGTTCTTTAAGACACCTCCATTTTCATTTAATTACGAACAATTCAGGAAACCGCGCGTGTTGTTAGAACAGTTTGAACTTGCTAGCGAACACTACGAACAGGTATAGTGTTCTTCAGGACACCTCCATTTTCGTTTACGTATGCACATTTCAGGACACCAATTGTGTTCTTAGAAGAGTTTAAACTTGATAGCGAACACTACGGACAGATATAGTGTTCTTTAGGACACTTAAATTTTTTATTTTTACGAACATTTCAGGACACCGCCTGTGTTCTTAGAATAGTTTCATCTTGCTAGCGAATAGTACGAACAGGTAAAGTGTTCTTCAGGACACCTCCATTTTTGTTTATTTACGAACATTTCAGAACACCTGCACTGTCCGCGGACACCTACATTGTTTTTTTTTTTTTTTAAAAAACAAAACTATTTACAACACAATATAAAAATGTAACTTTTATTTAACATATATTAATAATTTATGACCGAGAAGGTGAGGCAGAAACAGAAACAAAAACAGGAGAATTAGGGGTTTCATCATGATTGTTATTAGGTGAAGAAGGGATAGAGGTCTCATCAAAATGTTTTGGGTTATGGAGAGGGTTTGGGGATAATTGACTGGGATATGGTGAGGAGGGACAAGTACATGTGGGGCAATGGTACGAGGTTTTTGGTTTAAAATAATCTTCCACAAAAGTTTTCAAATTATTAAAATTAGTCAACAATAAATCCATTATTTCTTCTATACCATGAAAAGTGTTATCCATAACAGTTTTTCTGAAGTATTTTCTATTTTGTATGCTCTGTACAAAACAAAATATATATATGTCAAATGTATACAAAATAATAATAATTAAATGGTTTATATTATAAAGTGTTTACCATTAGTTTCACTATCTTGTGACATTTCTTCATGTGGGAAATGCTCCTCTAGCCATTCCAGAGTACTAGACATTTCTGTGAGAGAAAAAAAAAAGATAATATAGTTTTTTATCTAATACAGAAAGTTTATAAATATATGAATAAAATTAAGTACACTTACTATTTCAGGTAAGATATGTCCTATGTACTCAGTGGGTCTGCTCTTGTTCTCAGTTCTGTCGTGTTTGTGAGGTAATTATGTTGGAAGCCAATTTATTTTCTTGTGGTATATTCCATTTTAGAACATAGTGCATTTAAATGAATGGTTAGTGTGTTGTATATATGGGTTACATTTCTTATGTATTAGGACATATAATGTGTTTGTGTGCTTCTTTTTGAATTTGTTAAATGTTCCTATGTTATGATATAACAATCAAACATACCCCCCCAGAGTTTTTATGTAGTGGTACTGTTCTTCGAACATGTCCGCGAACATTAAATGAGTTCGCGGACATCAAGTACAGTAGAAGAGATTCAGTCAGTTCCATATGATATGTATATAAAGTCAAAGTCATTATTGTTAAGTTGCACTACTAAAAATCTATGAAATTCAGTGAAAAAACTTTGTTAAAGGGACGTTATGGTTAAGTTGCGCTACTAAAAACCTATGAAATTTAGTGAAAAATCTTTGTTAAAGGGACGTTATGGTTAAGTTTTGCTACTAAAAACCTATGCAATTCAGTGAAAAAACCTTGTTAAAGGGATGTTATGGTTAAGTTGCGCTGCTAAAAACCTTTGAAATTCAGTGAAAAAACTTTGTCAAAGGGACGTTATGGTTCGAAGTAAAACCGAAAAAACCTTGAAATTCGCCAGTTATGGTAAGCTAAGCAACCGTAACTCGCGCCACCACCGTGAACTGCTAAGACTAACACCCAGGACATCAAAGATGACATCACAATCTTTTTTTTTTTGTTTTTTTTTTGTGTATATTCAAAAGAATTTTACAAAAGGAACCGAAGCAGTAAATTGCACGATAACTAGCCAGGGTGGGACCCTGTGGCTGTTGTCATTTTCATCGTGTGTTCCAATATTTTCACGGTTGCCAGGAGCCAGGTTATTCTGTCTCCGCTGATCAGTCTATTCCACCAGGTATCGTCGTCCCACCCTCGATCGTCCACTATTAGATGATTCAAGTAAGCCCCTCTCAGGTTCTGGTTTTTCGGGCATGACAGAAGCAAATGTCTGATGGATTCGGTTTTATGTTCACATAAGCGACAGGCGCTCGTATCAGATAAACGTCTGATCTTGCGAATTTCGTTTGTGGCCACCAAGTTCATCCTTGTCCTTAGAAGAGCATTCCGAGCCCCCCTATTGGTGAATTTTTGAAGGTACTTCATTGGCTCATTGAGCTTACGGAATGTTGGAGGCAAGTGCTGGAGAAGTTTGTTGTTTGAAGCGGACTCCTGGGTTTGAATCCAGTCAAGCTCTTTCAATTTTTTGAACACTCTAGTTGGATATGAGGTGAGGTCGGCTTCCGAGCAAACGACTGAGTTGAGTAAAGCCGAGTTTGCTTCTTTCCATACTACCAGCATTTGCACCTTGCCAGAATTTAACTCCTTGTTTAGGAGACCAAAACTATCATCACTCCCATCCATGATGCATTTTCGGTACAGCCTCAGGGAACTAATGTCAACTATTGTCTTTAGAGACACTAGGCTCAGTTCTCTCCGGGTAGCAGCTATGGACGTTGATTTTGGAAGGGACAAGACCCCTTTCCAGAACACACTTTCAAGTTTTTGCCAGATTTTACTTGGAATCAGAGGCATGGCTTCGGCTCCGTAAGTGATGGAGGGGATGACTTTCTTTCTGTAGAATTCGATCACAGGGATACAAAAGAATTTACCGAATTTTGTGTCAACCGCCTTACCTTGAGATGTCAACTTCTTTATTCTAAATTGAAGGTTGGCCTGCATTGAACTTTCGTGTTTGGTGCTGTCCATCAGGACTCCAAGGTATTTGTATACTGTGACTTTCTCGATCACATATTCTTCCAGATACCATTTAAAGTTTTCTGCGTTTTTTTTCTGGCCGGACTCCAGGGACATGATTTTAGTTTTTTCTTTGTTTATTTTTAGGTTGTTCTCAGACATGTAACGCAGGAGGTTTGATATTTGCCTCTGGAGGCCAATCTGGGTCTGGTCGAGTAGGATGAGGTCATCAGCATTCAATAGGTGGCTTATTTTTGCTGTGGCCAGGGATGGCGGAAAAGTCCTTGACGGATCTTCTGAGATGCCATAATCACCAATATAGGCAAGAAACAGTGCTGGAGCTAGGGGGCAACCTTGTTTCACCCCTCGACCCGTCTGGATTTCAGATGACAAGTTGCCCAATTGTGACAATCGGACCCTGAGGGTGGTTTCTGAGTGGAGAGCCTTGATTGGTTGCAGAATCTCCTGGGGGCACCCCCAGCCTTCGAGTTTGTACCAGAGGAGCTGCCTGTCAACCAAGTCAAAGGCTTGGGAGAGGTCGACAAAGGCCACAAAGATCCTTGGTTTGCCCTCCAAGACCTTGCTTTTCAGTACGCTAATGGTAAGTATGTTTGCCGCTGTTCCCACATTTCTTTTAAAGCCCGTTTGGAACCTGTCATTGCAGGGGGCCGACTTTGACCAGGCATCAAATCTTTTCAAAAGAAGGCTCCCGTAGACTTTCCCAATGCAGTCCAAAAGGGCTATAGGTCGGTAATTTAGTGGATCGGTGATGTCGCCTTTCTTGTAAATTGGGACGATAACCGCCCTCGTCCACGATGGAGGGAGCGATTTCTGGGCGGCACACTGCGCGAAGATAGACAGGATAAATGGTGCCCATTCGTCTGCATTCTTTTTCAAATCTATGTTTGAAATTCCATCCGGACCCGTCGCTCTGGAGTTCTTCAGCTTTTTAATTTGATCTCTGATTTCCACCAGGTCGTCCAATTTCAGCCAGTTTTCGTTTTTCGATTTCAAATCAGGCAAGCCTGTGGTGAGTGGAGCTTGAAAGAGGGACGAGAAGTGACTGATCCATTTTGCTTCCGCCGTGGCGTTGATGGTCGTGTTCTTTAGAGAAGGTGTTGAAGTTTTTAGCAGAGACCAGAAATATTTTGCTTTGTTTCCACCGAGTGCTTTTAGCATGGATTCAGCATCCTGCTGGTACAAGTTGTGGCGATGGTTTTTTGCCCAGTTTTTGTAGGCCTTTATTTCTGACTTTAGTTGATCTTGATTTTGTGGAAGGGTCCCAAGCATCCGTTTCAGCCTGCGCAGTTCGCGTCTCTTTGCTACCAGTGTTGCATCAAAGGAATGTCTCGGAACAGTAAGTGATGGGGCCGACGTTTTTGATTTGGCCCTGTATTGTAGTAGAAGAGGTACGTAGTCCAAAGAATCTTTTCCGCCAGAACGTAACCCCAACGCATATTTTGCAGACAGACCTAAGACTGATTTCGTTGTCAGATTCAAGCGATTGCCTCATGAATTTGAGTACACCCCTACCACATACGGTGCCGGTGGATTAAAATGGGATTGCAGAGACATGGTGAGCTGGTTATGATCGCTCGCTTTGGTTTTGCGAACCTCGAAGTCTTTTACCTTTGAAAGAAGGTAGCGCGAGGCAAAAATGTAGTCAATAGTGGCGTGGTGAGCACCTTGCTCCCAAGTGGGTGAACGGTCAGCGTTGGGGAAAACCGAGTCCAAATTTTCCATTTTTCTTGATGCCATCAGTGTTGACCACAGGCTCCCTCTTTTTGCGGCGGGATTCGAAGAAGAAGATTTGCCCAACTTTGTGCGATGGTCCGAGCAGTGGGCGTTCAGGTCGCCGCAAATGATGATCGAAGGGACCTGGTTGGAAGCTTGGATTTCATCTACTAGATTTTCCATCGTCGCTAAGTATGACTGTTGGTTTATGGCTGCTGGGTTCCAGTAGGTGTTAATTGCGGTTTGAGAGGGCCCGCAATTTGGTTGATCCGCCCAGTCAAGTAATACTGCCAGAATTGAAAGGTTGGAAAGGAGAGTGGCCTTGATCTTCAGATCCCTCCCCTGCCGGTAGGCGATGAGAAGACCCGATGTCGGGCGGCCCATTAATCCTTTATTTGCTGGTGCCAAAAAGACGTTGTAGCCGTCCATAGCAGGCGATTTCTCGAGCCATGTCTCTTGTAGGCAGATGATATCAAAAGCAGCCAGGTTTGCGTCGCCCGGCGTTGTTAGGTGCAAATGACCACGGGTGTTCCAAGAGCAGAGGCGAAGGGGGGGTGGAGTTGGGTCGGCGGTCGAAGTGGCCGAAAGCCCTCTTGGCCGACCTGCGCATTGCTATTTCTTCTTGAGTGTGAGAGCCTTTGGGAGCCAGGCCCACAAACTCTGAAGTTTGTCTTTTGACTGGTTGATGCTGTCCGAAAGGTCTTTGGTAGCTAAACAGTGGGCGGCGTTGCTCGGAACAGTGGAAGTATCGGGTATAGTTGTCACCTTTGCAACTTTCGTTTTAGCCGAGTAAGGCCCCCTGCAGTCAAAGGTTTTCTTTAAACCCTGCGGGGCAGATTTTCGGTTTGAGGTCGCGTTGATGGAAGCTGAGGGCTTCTGGTTGTGGCTTTCAGAAACTTGCTTAGGATCGGAGTGACTTTTCCTTTCACTCCTGTTTTCGTTATCACGACCTTTGACGTTGCCTCTCAAATTGCACCCTCGGTTTCCTGACTGGTGAGAGTGAGATTTCTGATTTTGATTTTCCAAAGTGAAACCAAGGAATGCCAAATCCTCTTCAGCTCGAACGATTTCCTTTTTTGCACTCGTTGAGGCAAGGTAAATATAGGCTTTTGCTCTGAAGTTTGAGTGGTAAGGGTCCACTAACTGTAGGTCTGACGATTTGATCCCACGTAGAGCTGGTACGAGGCTGAACAATGCAAGTAATCCTCTTCTATTTAGGATTATATCATCTTTGTTTTCAGGATGCTGGGCCAGCTTAATAGGAGACGCTCTTACGTGTGAATTGGCTTTTCGGTATTGTTCAGTTTGTGAAGAAAAGTGGGATTATGGGTGTGTCCCTCTATCGTTTGTTTTTCCACCCGAGTGTTTGGTACTTTGTGACGTGGAGTACCTGTTGGAAACCGAGGCGCCAACCTTCTCTCGCGCTTGTTGTATGCCAGGGATCCGCCTTGTGCGCTCTTGGTCCCCGGGGGACGCAAATGACACAACTGGAAAGTTAGGGGAACTAGGGAGCTTATGTCTGGACCCCTGGTGTAATTTCTTCCTGCGATCTTCCAGGGTGCTGAACTTTGGTGATGATTCGTCTTCTGATAAATCTTAAGTAATTTTCAGTTCAGCCAAAGCGCTGGGAACCACTGGCGAAGCAGAAGCGCAAAGCCCCCGTGCTTTCTTTCCTTCCTTCAGTTGTTGCTGGGCTTGGGGATCATCAAGATGCTGAGAGAGGTTCATCATGTCCGCCTCTGCCAGAAATTCCTCCGTTGAACGGGGTGAGGCTTTGTTCAAGTTTTGTGTGGCCGGTGGGAGAACCGAAATTTGAGCAGTACTTTCAGTTGCCTCAGTTCTTAGAATTGGGGTAGAGATCCGCTGGGTAGCTTGTTTTTCTTTTTGGACCACACCTCTTTGTGGGTGGAGGTCTGGTCTCGTTGAAGAGCACATCGAATATGCACGTTCCTCTATTCCCCCCGGAAAATGTTGGGGAGGAGGCAGTGACGGTGGTTCATCTGCGATGTCAATTACTTCTTCCGGTGTTGATCTATTTGCAGCCGCAGTGGTAGGCCTTTGACTAGCCGAGGTGGAGGCTATGGTAGGAGGTTGTGCCAGCCTATTTTGACCACCCGCCCCGACTTCCATCTGATTATCTGTGTGGACTTCCGCGAAAGCTTTATTTCCTTTAACTACGTCCAATTTTAAGCTTGACAATTTGCCATCGAGGGCGGTGATATAGCCTTCTAGAAAGGTTAATTTTGTATACATCCTCGCTTGAATCGAGGTATGGTCTTTTAAGGACTCATTTATCCCCTCGTAGAGTTTAGTAAACGGATTTAGCGCTATGGTGACCGCTGACATAATTGATAGAATGTCCCTCTTGTTTTGCGAAGGAGAGTCCGTTTGGTGCACTGGTTGATGCGTGAGGCTTTTCGGGTTTGGAGTTGTTGTTTGACTCTCATTTAAAAGTCTTCTTACTACAGGAGAGGATGCTAGCTCTAAGGATCCACGTCTGATTCTGTCCGAGTGAGTCGGTTTATTTTGAAGATCGGCCAACAGGCTGTCCTGATACAGACGGGATTGCTGCCTTATGTCAGCAGATGCTTGGCATAGCGCTTGCGGTGTAGTTTCAAGCATCCGAGCCTTTGGAGGTGCCACCACCCTTTGGTCTGAGGGAGTTGAAGGGTGAATGGAATGGGGCCGACCTGGGCTTGGGCGTCCCGGCGGGTCCTTGTTAGTCTGCTTGTTTGAATGAGTAGAACCATGTACTGTGCCAAGTGTATTTGTTTGGTTGACTAGGACTGGTTTTCCCGTGAGGACCAAAGAAGACTTTTCACTATAATTTGTCGGTGTAGTTTGGGCGACTGCGCCCTTGTCGCTTGGTTCAGCTGATAAGACTCTGCCAGGCAGGTCGAGAGAAGGTTCCTTCGGGGATTGAGCCCGCCGCAGCCGAGTTGGAGAGATTTGAGGCGTCTTTCATCTTTGGCAGCTGATCTGGCGCCGGGGACCTTTTCCTTGTTTTTTCTGGGGGTTGACACGTTTTAACTGCCTCCAAAATTTCCTCATCGGTGAGGTCCACTTGTCTGCTCCGCAAATCCGGAGCGAAGGCGTGGAAAAAGTCTGTAACTAGACTTGCCACTGAGGGCTTTATGGACTCAGGATTCCATGTTTTTTTTACGGAATGGCCGCTGGTTTTAGTTTTGTTCGACGCTAGACTTGTGAAGATTTTATTTTGTGTTTTTTGCTTCAGCAGGCCTTTTCTTCTGAGAAAACGAGGTTTTCTGGAATCAGATGCCTCCACCTCCTTCCAGCGACGTTTTTTTGGATTTAAAGTTTCTGTGCAGGAGGAAGGGCTCGTCTCCGCAAGCGGAAATGAAGTGTGATCGAGTGGTTTGACAATTTGAGATCCCGCGCCCCTCCGGTCCGCCGGAGAGCGGGGGCAGGTTTCCTCCAGGAGAATAGGGGCTGGTGAGTCCGAGCCCAAGTGGACCTGCGCCTCAATTTGTATCAGAGTGTTGGCGACAATAATTTGAGGACTTGATTCAGCTCTCAGTTCTCTGTTTTGCCTCTGACCCAGAGGGGACTTATCCAGACGCACTAGGAGGGACGATGGTGGCGTTTGCTTTGCCGGGGGCGGGAGAAGGAGTCCCCTCGCCCCACTGCTCTCCACGCTCGATGCTTCAGCGGGAGCCACCTCCTTGGCGTCTTCAGGCTCCTCCCCCTGAATGGGATCCGATTTGCGGGGCGGCTGAAGAGCACTTTGCGGGCTCCCCCCCCCCTGCTCACGGGCCTCGGTCCTCCCTCCAGAGGCATCCCAGGCTCGGAGCTGTGAGGGAGGAATCCGCGGCTGCAGAAGTGACAACGGGAGTCGCGGCGCCACAGGACCAAGAGGTGAGTGAGGAGCTGCGACGCGCTGCGTTTCATTGCGCTGAATTTCTGTGTCAGCCTGACTTCCTCGCGCCATTATGGCAGGGATTTTTCTTGCGGCTGGATCTTTTTCTTTACTTTCGGCCCGCCGCCGAGGGGGGACTTGAGATTGTAGTTGGCAATGTGATGAATCCGAGGTTAAGAGGCTCGAAACGCCTCGAGGGTGAAGGTGTTGTTTTTGTGCAATTCGGGGCCGTGTGCTTCTAAGCAAACGGCCCTCCTCAAGATCCGTAGAGTCTGACACGGTAACAGAGGCAATGTCCAAAAGTGGTGAAGTTTCAGAAACGGCCGCCATGGCAGCCATGCACAGACTGCCAGAGACTGCACACTCGCAGCCACACTCCGCGGTCCGCTCCCCGGAATGAAGGGTTCTTGTAGGTACAGGAGGGTAGTAGCACCACCCACAGCAACAGTAGAAACAGTAGAGTGACTGCCAGAGACTGCACACTCGCAGCCACACTCCGCGGTCCGCTCCGCGGAATGAAGGGTTCTTGTAGGTACAGGAGGGTAGTAGCACCACCCACAGCAACAGTAGAAACAGTAGAGTGACTGCCAGAGACTGCACACTCGCAGCCACACTCCGCGGTCCGCTCCGCGGAATGAAGGGTTCTTGTAGGTACAGGAGGGTAGTAGCACCACCCACAGCAACAGTAGAAACAGTAGAGTGACTGCCAGAGACTGCACACTCGCAGCCACACTCCGCGGTCTGCTCCGTGGAATGAAGGGTTCTTGTAGGTACAGGAGGGTAGTAGCACCACCCACAGCAACAGTAGAAACAATAGAGTGACTGCCGGAGACTGCACACTCGCAGCCACACTCCGCGTCATTGATGACATCACTGATGACATCACATGTCTGTCTCACTCTTTTTTCTTTTGCTGACATATCTAGGCCACATGGTTTTCTTCAGTAACAGTCAGAAATTTAAAATTTTATTTTATTTGTAGACGTATTCTTCAAGCAGGTTCTTACAGTAATTCCCTTAGAGTCCAGTCACATCATATGAAACATATACATACGGGAAGACACAAGCTTGAAAGACAGCAATCCTTTTTGTGCATAAAGATAATCAATAGACTTATGAGCACTTTCTGATAGTTCTGTTTTTTTTTATGGCTGTACTTTCCCTGTATATGGTCATATTTGTATACATTGTACTCACAGTACTTTTCTTAGGGTCCAATCACATCAAGTGATACATATACCTAGAGTAAATAGCAGCTTTGAAACAGAGCAATCATTTATTTGCATGAAAATAATCAGTTAAGTTATGAATTGTTTCTGCTACTACTTGTGCTTTTTTGCTAACTTCACTTTCCCTGTATATACCCATATTGGTATGTTTTCTTGTGTCTTGTGTTTTGTCTATAGTAATGCAATTATGTAATACATGTGTTTTATTAGCTACTTATTACATATTTCACAGTACACAAAAATCTATTAAGAAAACAATTATCATTTCATTATTCAACATAACATTACGAATATTATACTTTCATCTTGTACACTGCACACAATGTTATGTTTCTGTATGAGTAGCTTAGTATACTAGATAGAACCCCATAATAGAATGCTATTTATATCAATGCATCGTTCAATGCACTAATTAGGGTATGATATTTATTGCAATGATCCTTGAAACTTGTTTCGCAACATTATAATAAGAATCCTTTGTACACATATTTCATGAAAAGTACATACACATGTGATGTCATCAGTGATGTCATCAATGCCATTTGTGATGTCATCGTTGATGTCCTGGGTGTTAGTCTTAGCAGTGCACGGTGGTGGCGCGAATTATGGTTGCTTAGCTTACCATAACTGGTGAATTTCAAGGGTTTTTCGGTTTTACTTGGAACCATAACGTCCCTTTGACAAAGTTTTTTCACTGAATTTCATAGGCTTTTAGCAGCGCAACTTAACCATAACGTCCCTTTAACAAAGTTTTTTCACTGAATTTGAAAGGTTTTTAGCAGCGCAACTTAACCATAACATCCCTTTAACAAAGTTTTTTCACTGAATATATATATGTAAATATATATTACATGGCCTGCGGTTGCGGCCATGTAGTTATGGTTAAGTTGCAAAACCCATAGGAAGAGCACTTTTTGGGCAGCTTATAACTTTGCTCCCCTGGACGAATCCTCACCAAACTTTGCAAAAAAAGTATATGGCCCACTCTCAATTTGCAAAGTTTGGTGAGGTTTGGTCCAGGGGGGTCAAAGTTATAGTGGGGGTCCCAAAATTTCTTTTTTTCCCATAGACATAGTGGGAAAAAACTTTGCTCACGTCTACAGCCCAAACCGCTGGACAGATTTTCACCTAATTTGGGGCAGGAGTGGTGGCTTGGTCCCGAAAGCGTGCTTTTGTTAATTTGGTGTACATCCGTCCAGTAGTTTTTTTTTAAATGATCAAAACGTGAGGCAAACAAATTAGTGATTCCCTGTTCGGTCCGCGGACTGGCCTCCGATTGGCTCTCCTGTCTGCGGACTGGCCTCCGATTGGCCAGAAATTCCACAGACTTTTGCATGGTCCGTGGACATCGGGGCGCGCTCTCTGATTGGCTGGTGAGAAAACGTGGAATGCCTCAGTTTTCCTGAAGCACCCACCATCTTGGATCCGCAGACTTTTTGGGGGTCCGCGGACAGCACAGTGAATAATTTTTTTTTAAAAGCAGCATTTCACTTGTCAAACTCTACAAACAATCTCTGGGGGTGTGGGGGGGGATGAGGATTGGATTGGATTGGAAATGGCCATAAGAGGCCAAAAAATGGGTTGTTTCACCTCTCGAAAGTCCGCGAACACTCCAGATGTCCTGGGGCAGTCTTGTGGTGTTCACGGACACTTCAGATGTCCTAGAACATCTGTACCTATTTCTGCATTACAGGGTTGGGAAAAAGCAGTTTTTAGATGGCTTATAACTTTGGCGCCACTCAATGAAACTGCATGTAATTTAGCAATTTTATTCTAGAACTAATCCTGAATGGTTTTGTGGGATTCTGTCAAGAGGGGGTAAAATTAGAGGGGGGTTCCCAAAATATTGTAAAGGCATATAAATGTGGTGTCATTTGACGAATTTGCACAACATTTGGCAAAACGATTTTGGATCTGGATATAAATGGTTTTCTAAAGTTTGGTGGTATTTTCTCAAGAGGGGGCGAAATTAGAGGGGGGATCTTAACATTTTTAGATGGCTTATACCTTTGTGGATATTTGACGAATGTGGACAAAAGTTTTGAGAAAGATTACAGACCCAACCTTCAATGTTTGTGTAAAGACTGAATGGATTTTGTCAAGTGGGGGCTAAGTTATATGACTATTGTATGTACATACATTTTGACACTTTCAAAAAAATAAAACATGGGCGGATTTCGAGCAAACTTGTGAGGAGCATTGGCAAGGACATTAAAGCATGGTTTTGCAAATGTGCCCGTGTTTTATTTTTTGACAAGTTTAATAATATAGGTACAAAAAATTGTCATATACCTTTGGTGACTGAGGTATAGCCTGTGGCCGTGGACAGTAGCCAGATTGTCTGAGTCATGGCATAAGGTCATGATGCGGACAATCTGGCTACTGGCCATAACCGCTAGGACGAAAAATTGTGTTAAAGTGGCTATGTCTACCTGGGACCGGCTATGTGGTAAAGTTATTCGAAGGTAGGATAGGTTTGAAGGGGGGAAAAAAGTGCTTGTGGTAATATGTTCATAGGGTTTTGCAGGCTGCCATGGCAAGGGAAGAGGGGCCGTGTACGGAGCGCCGCCTTCTCCTTCCATGTTGGCTGTCTTAGAATAATCCTTCATTCTTACAGCGGAAGAAAAATCTATGTTTTAGCACCCTGGGTTCCCGCTTTGGGAACCAGGGGTGCTAATGGCCTTTATCCCCCATTTCAGGGGCTGCAATGGACAATTATGATCCGTAGACCTCTTTATTTATTTATAATGCACCAATGCCCGCAGACATCAGGCTTTGTGGTTACAGTATTTGTTGAGGAAGATGAGGTGGAGGAAGACAGCTTACTGCTTGCTGAGAAAGGAACAACCTTTCTGAGAGCATTGCAGTCATTGGATCTGGTGTGGCGGCACATGGAGGTGGTCCCGTAGAAGTACTGTCCAGGTAGTCTGCGACTGAGTACAAAATTGCACTCAGTGCATTTCACTTTGGTAGCTTTAGCCTTTGGTACACTCCCAACAATAGCAAAGAACTGGCACACCCATGATTCGATCTTGGTGCTAGAAGTAGGCACTTCCTCTACCTCATCTTCTTGGTCCTCTTCATTGTCTTTGAAAGTACTGCACTTTTTTGTTGTGAAGGTCCTCCAGCTGGTGGTGGCTCTTGGGGAGGAGGGATGGCAATAACTGATGCCATTTTTAAGATAAATAGCAGTTTTGATAAAAATTCTTCCAATTACGTACTGTGTACTAGATTGGTAATGGATAATGAGTATTAAAAGGTGTAGGAGGTGTGCAAGGGAAATTTTGAAGTTGAAAGTTCCTAGATCAGTAGAAAATGCAGTTCTGAACTGTCCGTGAAGGACGGATCTTATCGTGACGTGCGTAAGGTTCTCGGACACGTCATCACGCCGCGTGCCAGTGTATGGTCATGTGGCACTGTCCGGAAGGTCCGCAATGAAGTCAGATGTTTGTAGACGTCTACGGATGCAAAACTAGTTAAAATAGTTGCAAAAAGTGTATAGAAGTGTTAAAAATGATTCTAGAAGGTGGGAAATGGCAGAGTTTTAAGGTGACACTTTGTAAATTGGACACAAATATGTTTATATTTGGTAAGTATGATATTAGTAAGTTGTAGGAAAATTGCATGCACTGGTAAAAACCCATGAAATTCACTGAAAAAACGTTGTTAAAGGGACGTTATGGTTAAGTTGCACTAATAAAAACCTATAAAATTCAATGAAAAAACTTTAAGGGGACGTTATGGTTAAGTTGCACTAATAAAAACCTATGAAATTCAATGGAAAAAACTTTGTTAAGGGGACGTTATGGTTAAGTTGCACTAATAAAAACCTATGAAATTCACAGAAAAAACGTTGTTCAAGGGACGTTATGGTTAAGTTGCGCTGCTAAAAACCTATGAAATTCAGTGAAAAAACTTTGTCAAAGGGACGTTATGGTTCCAAGTAAAACCGAACAAACCTTGAAATTCACCAGTTATGGTAAGCTAAGCAACCATAACTCGCGCCACCGCCGTGCACTGCTAAGACTAACACCCAGGACATCAAAGATGACATCACAAATATCACTGATGACATCACATGTGCCTTTACTTTTCATACAAGGGGTTGTGAATGTAATATTGGCAAAAAATATCAGGGATTATCGGGAAATGCGTTATAAACTACATACTTCATTATGCAATGTAGTGTTTTAAAGAACATTCCATTGCAGTGTTCTTTCTAGTACAGGAACCTACTCATACAGAAATGTAGGAATTGGCTGCAGCATACATCATAGAGTTGCTAAATTTGTAATTTTCCAAAGTAATATAATAAAACGGTGAATGCTTCTGTATCAGACTTTTCTGTACTGTGAAACATGTACTAAGTAGCTAATAATGCATCATTTACTACATATTTCTACTAATACATACAAAACATAAATAGACTACAATGCATACAAATATGGGGCTTATATATGAGAGTAAAGTAAGCAAACGAGGCAGTATCATTAGCAACTGTGTATAATCTACATGATTGTATTCACACACAAAAATGATTGCTGTGTTTCGGGCCTGCTTCTTCCTCTATATATGTACATCATACGTTGCGATTCAATTCTAAGGAAAGTAGTGTAAGCGCATGTGAGAATAGCAATATCTATACATTTAATACCTTTTGAAATTTAAGTTTCTGACTGTCAGTAAATAAAACCACCTGGCCTAGATATGGCAGTGAACAGAAAAGAAGGGGCTAGACATGTGATGTCATCAGTGATGTCATCATTGATGTCCTGGGTGTTAGGCTTAGCAGTGCACGGAGGTGGCGCGAGTTATGGTTGCTTAGCTTACCATAACTGGCGAATTTCAGGGGGGTTTCGATTTTACTTGTAACCATAACGTCCTTTTAACAACGTTTTTTTTACTGAATTTCATAGGTTTTTATTAGTGCAACTTAACCATAATGTCCCTTTAACAAAGTTTTTTCATTAAATATATATATATGTATATATATGTGTATATATATATATATATATATATATATATATATATCGCTGTGCCGTTACAACCTAATTGCAGCAGTTTTCTCCCTGCCATGGGGTCTCCATCAGAGCCTGACCTAACCATTATTGGAAATCCTAACCCCACATCCTGTGAGCCTCCTACAGGAAAGCCTCCAGTGAGCTCAGTTGTCCCCACTGTTTCCCTAGCCTCTGGTAAAGGAAATTGTAAATTGGAATCAATGAGTAGATATAATGTATACCTCTTTATGCCAAATGCAAATCGGGGGGGAGGCAAGAGGGTTTGTAAAGACCTCAAGTTAAAATTATTGGGCCACCTTATTGGGCCAGTCCGCCATGGTCATTTATGATGTGGGTACTGGTGGTCTACCCCCTCCATAACTGAAGGACCCTTTGGGACTATGCTACAGTGAGTTTACAAGAGCATGCTTAATATGTGTAATAAGTTCAACTATACAAAGTTAGGGTTGGAATTCTAAATGAAACTGTTCTCAACCTTTATCCTTGCCACTCCTCCCCCGACTGCAAAAAGGGAACCCTTCTGAGGGCGCATACCTGACAGTGGTCATCTAGAAGTCTCCACTGGAGAACCCCAGGGCCCAAAGTGCACGAAAACACCTTTCAAATTGAGGCCCATACGATTGAGAGCTGAAAGCTCCTGTAGCCAGGCTCAGTCTTGCGGCATAGTAAAGAAGGATGTTAGTTTTAAGGGAATCGAAAAGAAAACCCAGTAACAACCTGAAAAATTGTTTTGTTACTTAAGTTTCTTTCTGCAATGCAGCTGGAAGAAGGGCGGCGAATGAGAACAGTGCATGGCTCACAGTAAGCCCATGTTCGTACGCCACTATTTTAGATCTGCCACGTGGTTTCCATAAACAAAGGAAAGGCCTGAGGCTAGACAGAAGCAACTGGATATATACAAATGCTATCAATATATTTTGACTACCTAGGCTGACAGGCTAAAACAGACATACAATGGCATTAGCTTACATATGGCATACAGTATTATGGCAGCACCTATCATGCCCAACTATGCATGTAATAAGATGGCAGTAAAGGTCCAAATGAGGCTGTAGTGGCATATAAAGTGCAGACCCTCTTCACTTGATTGCTTTCACAGTTGTCTTTATCTGATCTCTCTTCAAGCCACAGCCTTGGTTTACGCCCTTGCCAAGGTCTGTGAGTAATAATTGTACATGCAAACGTTTGGGTTTCTCTTTGTTACTGTTTGGGATATGCTTTCCCAATATGGGTCGCAGCCCCACTTCACTGTCTCTGCCCCTGTGAAGATTCCTTCTGTGCTTTGCTTTAGGCCTTCCGTACCCTCAAGGTCTCCCCAACCCTGGGATTAGCCACCCAAGTACCAGCCGGGTCTCGGCCGTCACCCTCTGGTTGTTTGTAGCTCTCCCAGCAGATGCGACTGCCTCTCTGGTTCACTGCGCCCTTCCCCGATTGTTAGTGTGTCTACACTGTGGTTCCGCTGTGACTTCTCTGCCCTGCTGAGGCCTCCTCTCACCAGCGGGTATCCTTTCCCTTCTCCGGTCTGCCTTCTGTTTCGCAGGGCTTCCGAGACTGTGCCTCTTCCCCAGACACCATCTGCTTCTCTGCTCTGCCAGGGCTGATTGCTCGACCTCACTGCTTCTCTCTGCAATGAGCCTCCAGCCTGCTCAAAGTTCTCCCAGGGAGGATCTCCTTTCAGGTTCCCCCAGGGAGCGTTAGACTTTTTGTGAGAACCATTGGAGAGGGATTCTCCTGGGCTCCCCCTAGTCCACAGCACTTTGCCAGCGAACAAAGATTCCCCTTTCTTATGACAGAGCCTCTGGTCCACAGCCTCCTCTCCACAGCCTTTTCTCCTGCAGTGTGAGTTCCCTGCTCCTTGCTACTCCGGGGAGGGTTTGATAACACTTTGTGGTTTCCCTCCCTCCATCCATCCATCCATCCCTACTTTCTGTCTACTCTAAATGGACCATTCAGAAACCAGCAACCACTAGACTGTTCCTTCTGGTTCTTAAAGGTGATCCTCATGCTTCTGCGCATCTCCCACATCACAGTACTGATCTTCTGGGCTCCCTTGTGGGTCAATGGAGTGCCTCCTCGTCATAGTACTTAGATGGGGAATGCTAGAGTGGGTCTCCCTCTTTCTTGTCCCAATCTTAATAAAGTGGAGTGAGGCTGCTGAGTGAAAGCTGCAGTCTGTGCAACTGTGGAGTCTTTCTGCTGTGTTCACTGTGAAGGAGTCGTCGTCCCTGGTGAACTGTTTGTGCACATAAACCCATTGCGGCCACGGAGCGAGGCTGCTGAGTGAAAGCTGCAGTCTGTGGAACTGTGAGGTGTTTCTGCTGTGTTCACTGTGAAGGAGGAGGAGGAGTCCCTGGTGAGCTGTTTGTTCGCATAAACCCATTACGGCAGCAGAGTGAGGCTGCTGAGTGAAAGCTGCAGTCTGTGGCAGTCCATGGTGGTCGGCGTGGTCACGTGGAGTACGGTGAGCTGTTTTCAGAACTGTGGAGTCTGGTGTTAACATCATTTAAGGTAATATGGGGATTAAGTATCAACATTATGGAAATGGCGCAACATCACGAGCCGCAATACTACGAGCAGTATTTATTGTTTGTCCTGTTCTTAAGAGCTTGACTTCACTCCTGAATTGTTTGGATTGAGTGGATCGAGTGGTGTGTTGTGTTTGTTAAACGTATTGCCAACGACCTTTGAAGTTTGACCCCGCCCCCCTCCGCTCTCAGTACGAACTCTAACTCTCTACTTCACTATCCCGCGTGGTATCATAGTCGATTTACCGGCACATTTTGGCGGTTCTTGGTCCGTCTGACTTTGTTCACTCCTGTTTGGGCGACTTTGGTGGTATGGTAGGTGGCCGTGGGTGAAGTGCTCTGGATATCCCGCCATTACGCAGTTTGGTGGAGGCGGAAACAGACGGAAATAGACCGATATAACAGTAGATCTCACTTACTTCACCGAGCGAGCGCCCCTTTTGCTACTCTCTGCTGCCTCCTCTCGGGTATTGCGGGGACTGCAGTCAAAACACCTTTAACCTGACCGGTGTTGTGCAGCTAAGTATTCTGTTTTCTAATTGTTAAAGCCAAAGGACTAAAAGATAAAGCAACAAATCATAAACGAGTTGTACATTATGTCCAAGACATACAATTTACAGAGTGTGTCTGTGGGAATAGAACTCCGAAATGGAAGAGCCCTTCAGTCGGGACAAAAATCCTGTCCGGGTGAACAGATCAATGTTCAGAACACCCCCAGCTGGTAGGGGGGATTCTTTGTGAAACAAAGTATCTTCCCAAACGATGACCAACAAGCATCTGGCTTGGGATTAGTCTCAACATCAATTCCCACGTGTAGAGACATGGGGGAATCTACTCCCAACGCTCCATCACTGAAGCAATGTTTAGCTTTGAATTGGGATTATACCCTTAGGGCTACCTCTATTAAAAATACAATCCTGAATTACTTTCCTGTAGTTCATAAGTCTACGGAGATCAATCCAAATGAGATGATGTGCCAAGCTAATCAGGCTCTCGCCATGTCGTTCCCACAGGGCCAATTTATGGATGGTCCTAACATCGATTTGATGGATGAAGATCTAGTAAATTCCAATATTCTTCCCAATTTGGACTCTTCATTTGAACATAATGAGATCTCTGCCTTACTGGAGGTCTCTAGAATGGCAAAAGACTTCGGGGAAAAGTCCAATTTGAGAGAACAGGTTATATTGGAAGGGCAGAGGAGGGGGAACGGTCCTGATGCAGGGACGCAAAACCCCTCCTCGATGGCCGTTCTTAACTTTGTTCTGAGCTCCTTGTTTAAAGTTTTGGAGAATATTAAACTTGAAGTACAACAACATTCGGGCTCTCTTTTGGAAATCACCAAGGATCTGGAAATAAATGACTACTCCTTGGTGGCCCTTAAATCAGCCGTGAATTAATCATTAAGAGAAACTTTATTGGAATTTCACCGGCAATTTGCAATTCAATCACATAAAATAGATGTGCTGGCAGCCAATTGGGAGGGAGGTAAGGAGGTCTTGTCTAACTTGAATCTAAAGACCCTGCAATTAACGGGGGAGATGGCCTAAAGTCAATGTTTGAGATGCTCCACAACACACATGGACAATTTGGTTAATCAGAAAATGGATGATACCCCTTTGTCCACCTCTACATTAAGTGAATTTATGCGGCTAGCCCAGCTGGTGGACTCTGAAGAGGCTGCCCGCCACCTAGCTGATGCCCCGGTGGATGGGACAAGCCTGGGCTCAAAGGACTTGACGGACCTGCCACAATCAAAAACAAAAAAGAAATGTAACGGGAAGTCAAACAAAAAACACTGAAAAAGCCACAACAAGCACTTAATGCAGCTCCTGAGTTGGTAGAAACTCTAGAAATTCAGGTTAAGGAAGCTAATAAAATAACAAAGAAAAAGAAGAACCAATCAGTGGCAACAAACCGCTTTATCCGTAATTTAAATGAGCATATGTTGAAAATCTGGGGAAAATAAAAAATAAAAGGAAAGGATCTAATTATGAAGAGAGGAAGGATCATAATAAATCATCAACAGAGGTCCAGGTTTACTCTAGTTCTCTGGATCCTTCCTCAACTGAGCGGGAATCAAAAAAGATTACTGTAGGGATTCAAACAGACCCAGTTAACCCTCCCTTGAAGATTGCGCCAATTTTCCTAAAAGCCAAAACAAAAGGGATGAACTACAAAGAGAAATCCTCTGTATTTTTTATTTTTTATTTTGGTTGGTTGAAAATATTGAACCTTTCAAAAACATTATAAAACAATTCATTTTACAATTTTTAACATCTGATTAACGCACATTAATTCTTCTTTACAAACTCACATTAAATCATTGATACTTCATAAATACATAAGATTGAAAAGAGTCAAACATAAGTGAAATATAGATAACACAAATACATGATCTATTAGTCAGTTTTAAATAGTGCATTCAAAAATTGTACAACTGCAATTCGAATCGACAACTTGGTGTTGGTAAATAGCCATTGCCATGCCTGTGTATAGTCCATAGGAGCTAATGAAGCTGTCACTCTTGCAAATAATTTTTTCCTCAAATCAACCAAATCTAGGCATTCAATTAAACAATGTTGAACCGTTTCTCTCTTGGTGGTTAGTTTACACCATCTACAGAAATTCTGCTCTGGTAAGATCAGCTTCCTTTTTGCTAGAACATCTCTTGTATACCAGAGATTGAATCTAAAGCGTAGATATTCATTACTCATTTTCGGTGAAGGCCACTTACATAGATAATCAACTATGCTTCCCAATTTTTTGTGGCCGAACAACATTATATCAAAATCCTTGAGCATTGATCAATGGTGTTTATCCAATCCATTTGGAACAATTTTGTTTTGGCTTTCTCGGGATTATGTAAAAGTGTATCCAATGATATGCTAGCATCAGCGAGAGTGTTTAGTGTATGCTGGAGCCATTTGCTTGGAGCCAAATCCTCTGAAGTTATTAAATAACACGCTAATACACCTACTACATTTGTTGATGTTAATTGGATTAAACATTTTCTAAGAAGAGCACATCTTTTCCACTTAACTTGGGAGAATAATGAAGACAAGCCAACTTCATAGCGTATCATCGCTCAGGATGTGCACTTGGGCAGGTACAAAATTAATTTCCAGAATTGAGCTTCGATGATGTCCCAAAATTCACGTACTTGAGGAAATGACGTCTCCCTACCATACGTTAGGATGGGTACTACTTTCTGTTTGTAAAACATACAACATGTTTGTATGAAAATTTTGCAAATTTATAGGCTAATAACGTAGCTTGGTTGGTTAATAATTGCAGCTTTTGTTGTAATTCTGCAGTACCATTATCACTTCTCAATGAATGTGTAATCAACACTCCCAGGTACTTGTAAATTGGTACTTTTTCAAGTTTATCTGATCCCAAGTACCAGTCCAGATGTTTGGGGGTCGTCTTAGATTTGCAGTCTTGTACCAGGACTTGTGTTTTCGTGGTATTAATAACCATGTTATTTACAGAGGCATAAATATCAACATGTTTTGCAAACCTCTTGGAGTTTGTGACAACAAGATAAGATCATCTGCATATAGGAGGTAATTAATTATGTTTGAACCTAATTTTGGAGCATCACAGATAGTATCTTGGAAGGCATGTCTTATGTCAAGTATAAAGAGGTTAAATAGGGTGGAGGCCAAGATACACCCCTGTTTAAGTCCTCCTTGGGTTCGAATAAATGGAGTTAATAGGCCATCTAGCGTAAGTCTTACTTGTATTGAGGTGTGAGTGTGCAACAGCATGATTAAGGCTAATAATGAGGAAGGACACGTATACTTAATTAGCTTCTGATATAATAATAACCGATCGATAGTCAAAAGCAACTCTAAAATCCACGAATGCCAGGAACAATTTTTGATCACGCTTTGCATATTTTGCTTTAATAAGGTTCAAGATCATAATGTTAGGGATGGTACCTACTCCTGCTACAAATCCTGCTTGTAGAGGATCGAGTAAATTGGACTTTAAGATCCAACTATTGAGCTCTTTAAGCAGGATGCGAGCAAATATTTTCCCTGGTGCATCCAAAAGGGCAATTGGACGATAGCTGTTTGGAGCTTGACGGTCTCCTTTTTTACATATCGGTACAGTTACCAAATGTCGCCAGGATTGGGGAATAGTTTGATATTTGTTCACTAGAGAGAAGATGTTATAAAGAATTTGGGCCCACAAAGTTGGATTTTCTCTGAATGCATAGTTAGAGAGGCCATCTGGACCACAAGCTCTTGAACGACTAATTCTCTTGATGCATAACTGGATATCCAAGAGATCAAACTTGAGATGGAACTTAGATGGACAAGGTAAATCATCAAAACTCGCATTATTAACTGGAGGAGCATATAGAGTGGAGAAATGATTAATCCAGTTTTTTTCTGTTACGCTATTAGCTTGGACCAGTGCCTGTGGGCCAGTCTGACTTCCATTTATGATGGCCCATGCTCTCGATGAGTTCTTACTTTGTATCAGGGTTAACATATTATAACCATCTTCATGATGCAGAGCAGCTTGTCTGGCTCTTAACCAATTTTTGTATTGAGTTTTGATATTGGCAAGGGCCAAACTTCTTATACTTATTTGAAGACGGAGTATGTTTCTTTTTTCCATCCTAAACTCTGATTTTCTTACTTTTAACTCACTATCATATTGGTGAAACTGATGTTTAATGAGTGTGATATGATATGAAATGGCATTTGTAACGCGCCTATACACAAGTGTTTCAAGTGTGAGCTTCTTTGACTTACTAGACAAGAAGAGTGGCATTTTCGCGTAATATGATGTATCTGAGATTGAATGAATTGCTTCTTCTGAAGTGAAATGCTGCACCAAATACTTGTTATAATTCTGTAGACGTTTTTCCGAACATCATAGTCTATTACCTCTTACGTTGACGCACAATTTTGAAAGTGGAATAGCCTTCTCAATGTTTATAAACCCTGAGCCAGATCGCCATTTAGCAGTCAACAATTCATGATCACTATTGTACGAATTTATGATTTGAAACTCATCCACTGCTGGAAACAGGGTATCACTCACATAGATGTAATCAATCCAAGCGACAGATTCCCCTCGACGCCATGTCGGGCGCGTTGGCATGTCAGCTAAACAGGATTCTTTGAGCATCATCAAATTATGAGATGTTAAAATTTGTTCCAAAGACTCAATTTCGGGGAAGATTTCATCGTGGGTTTACTTAAACAATTGAGATTTAGATCACCCGCAATGATGATATATTTGATTAAATTATCTTGCAAGATCGAGAGCAGAAGATCATACAGATTCTCAATGAACCGTGAGTCTGAGATGCCCGCTGGGTTCCAGTACAAATTAATGAATGCATATGCATGCGATATAGTTGTGACCTTTACCATTTGTACAAATCCATTAGTCGTTGGCCATTGTTCAGAAGTGATACCTGATTTTATTTTTATGGCAATAAGGAGACCTAAGGTAGGACGACCATTAGTCGATTTGGAAGCAGCATTAAGAAAAACATCAAAGCCGTCTAGCAACGGAGGATTCATTAGCCAAGTTTCTTGAAGCATTATTGAAGCTCACTGCAGGGTGCTTAAAGCCTCTTGTATTCCAACTGACCAACGCACATGAATCCTCTAAATTACATTGTGTTAGCTACCTTTGGGCTTGTGAACAAGTACATGCTACGTTTTTTTTTTTGGACCTTTGTGCAATTATTGGCAATACGATTCGTCTTTCCATTAGAAGGCTCCTGATTTAAATCCAATTGCTGATCTGGTGCATCATCCATTGCAATGTTGAAACCCAAATTACGAAAAGATTCTTTCGCTTGCCATATGATGTTTTGCACCACTCTGGAATTCATCCAGAGTTTTATGGCCAAAAGCGCTTTATTTTTGGGAAAATCGACACGTGCAATATCAGATGACCTAATGTCTTCCAGTTGGTGCACGTCCGAAAAAATTGCCAAGGCCGCACGTCGATTCAAGACATACTGTGTCGATGGTGCTGGACGACACATTAGAGTTAATGCATAGGTCGCGGGCCGCTTCCCTACTAAGGGGAACAGAGTTTCTTTTGAATCGCAAGTTTTTATTTCCTTGCTTTTATTAGATCTCTCTATTTCTGAAGATTTCGCCAGATCTGCCAGAGATGACTGTATTAGTTGCATCACTTGGGTCGAGCTGAATGCGACGGCCTCACTACAGTGAGGTTTGCTTGCTATTAGGGGACTGGCTTCACAATTAGTGCACTTAGAGTCTTGGTTGCAAAATCTAGGCGCCACCATTGGTGCAGAAGAAGCCACAAGCTTCTTCTCAGAATCCTTTTCAGGTTGAATGTAATTACACTCTGATTGCTTCAATGGGGCTGCTGATTTGCTATCTTTTGCAGACTTATAGGCTCTCTCTTTAGAGTTCAATGTAATATCCGATGTTTTCTTAGAGGGGAGATGTTCTGACATGTAGTCATCCACTTCTTTGCGAATCTCACAACGTTGGATCGTTTGAGGGTCACTAGCTTGGGTTTGAGGCTTTGATCAACATACCTCACCAGATTGGTGCTTTCTAGCAGCATTAACGAGACTATCTAATGGGGCGTAAGATAACGCCTCTTCGCTTGTTGCATTACCGGAGAAAAAGGTCACCCTTTTAGCTAAATCAGGTTTCTGATATTTTTGTAGAAATTGCTTTAGAGGTTAAACGCAAATTCTTCGTTGCTTTTGGCATTGATAATGCCTTGATGAATTGCTTCGTTTTTGCGCCACTGGTTTTAGATTGCAACTTTTTTTGATAATTTTGTGGACTGAGGAGCCTCTAAAGGCATTGTTTTTGCTTTATTGAAAATAGTGTAAGCAGTTTTTTTGTTTTTCTGAACTTTTGAAATCCTCTGTAGCCATTGGATGTCAGAAAGATCCTGTTAAGCCTCCCTTGAAGATTGCACCAATTTTCCTAAAAGCCAAAAAGGGATGAGTCACAAACAGAAATCGTCTGTAGTCATTGGGCATCAGAAAGATCCAATCATGGCTGATGAGCGAGGGCCAAGCAATGGTTTGAATTTAGATTCCAACGCCACAAAAAGTGGGCCTACTTGTCAAAAGCCCAGGCAACTTGGGCCTAACCAAAGTAACGAAACGGACAAAGGAGATCGGTCCTTGCGGAGCTCAATTAACGATCCATAAGGGGCCCATAAAGAAGACAATTTTAAAGATGCGCCAAAGGGCCTGATCCTATTCTTGTCCCGTGTTGCATCTAATCCCAAAGGAAATCCTCCACTGAATCGGTCAGCAATTCTCTCTGAAGTTAAAGCCATACCCAGTTTAAAATGCATCTCAACGGCTGATATCGAACAAGTTGGATTTCCTCACCTCCCCAACACTGACTCAGCAGAACTAGTGTTAAAATCTAAGTTGGGGTTGGATTCTATTCTGGGAGCTAGTTCGGAGTGGCTTAAGAGGGGTTTTTTGATCACAAGAGGCTTACCAGACATCACTGAACCATCCTCTACTTCACAGCCTAACAGAGACTTTTGCCCTCAATCTAAATCAACCATGAATCCTTTAACGTAATCAATGGTAATTCTGGAAATGGTTCCAGAGATTGTAGCCCAGATTCTCCTTAAACTTGGAATTACGGAGCAGCATCTCTAGCCAATTCCCTGATTATAACTTTTTCATGGAATTCTCATGGTTTTAATTCCTTTTGCAATGATCATATGAAATGCTATATTTTTGAAAACTTTGATTTGATTTTCTTTCAAGAAACATGGTTGAGACCATCTTTTGATATAAATGGCTTTTCTTCATATAACCAGCTGGCCTGTGGAACGGGTTTGGGGTGCCCTGCAGGTGGTCTTTGTATTATGTGTAGAAATTAGGTGTTTTCTGGTTCGGTTTCTCTGTGTAGAAGTCCCAGGTATCATGGGGTTAGAGCTGTATTAAAGGATAAAGCAGAGGAGCGTGGATGGTTATTAGTGAACATTTATTGGAATCCCGTTTGCATGCCATTAGCTGTCTTTATCCAGAATTTGTGGGATTTACTCATACTATGTACAACTCAATATCCTAGAGACGAAATAGTGGTGATGGGGTTCTTAATTCCCAATGCTTTGGAGAGGGGTCTCCCCAATCTAATCAAGGAAAGTGTAAGATCGCCGGCGGTAAGATTTGGTGTCAATTTATGGAGGATTGGGATTTGGTGGTCCTAAATGGAAATTTGAGTGGCGACATTCCCCCTGCCCCATCATGTAGGAGGGGCACCCTCAATTCACCCATAGATTATGTCTTTGTCTCGAGGGGCCTATTTCACTGCTGCACAGAATGTAAAATCAAAGAGGGGGACCTTAGTGATCGTGCCATGCTGGAAGCGTCTTCTGAGATCACATGGCTGACCTCCGGTCCACGGTTGAAGCAGAAGCTTGCTTCAAACACAGCGGGTAATAGACTAGTGAGATTTGCTAGAGGGGGCCAAAAGCTAATCATTAGCTTGGAGAGTACTACGAATAAATGGACGGATCAAAAATTATCTGTGCAGTGTAATCCAGACCGCTTTGTGGACTTTTTATGGAAAGTAGATCCTCCTGCCCCATGCTCTCTGAAAATCAAGCCCCTCCATAGGCAATCCTTTGATCTTCAAATTTTACAGAAAAAGAGAGAGAAAAGAAGACAGTTAAATGCTCTAAAACAAATCTAAGATGAATTCTGCCGAGCAAATTGATAAGGTCACACAAATTCTACATAAAGATGCCGAAGACATGTTAAAAATTCTATGCCTCAATAATTTGTGTAATTTTTGGACCCTGGTAAATAGGAAAGAGGTCAAGGCTAGGATGCGATTATTCAGGAACAGTCCTGGGTTGATCATTTTGTTAAAATATATGGACCCCCTGATAATACAGAGCAGAAGATTACATTGAATACTTCATGGTCTCTTAGTTGCTCCCTAGAGGAGATCTCAAGCCTCATTATTAAATTGTCTCCATCACATACCTCAGGGCCAAACGGCCTGACAAATGCCAACTTGAAATCCAATTCCAGCTTGTGGGCAAGGGTGTTAAAACCCCTTTTCGATAAAATAATTGAGACAAGAAAGATCCCTGATTCATTGAGAAATTCTGTCGTAATTCCAATTTATAAGCAGGGTGATCGCTTGGCAGCATCTAATTACCGTCCTATTTCTTTATTGGATGTGGATGGGAAAATATTTGCGGGCCTAGTTCTCAGAGATCTGAAGGAATGGGCCAAAACAAAGGGGATCATCTCCAAGTTCCAAACTGTTTTAGGAGAGGTCTTTCTACCTCTCTCAATAATCTGGTATTTAGCTACTTCAGTTCAGAATGCGTAGTGAAGGAGGTTAGACCTTTGTTCGGAGCCTGGGTGGACTTATCCCAGGCTTTCGACACAATCAATCGAGATTGCCTATGGGGCAAATTGAAGAGTTGGGACCAGCTGGACAACCTTTTGGCAATTCTGATAGAACTCCACCACAATTCCACTCTGTGTCAGACAGTCTAAATCTGGCAATTTATCACAGTTAATTAAGATAGAAAGAGGAGTTCGCCAAGGCTGCCTGGTGGCCCCCAATCTCTTTAATTTGTACGTATCAAACTTGTTTCAGTGGCTCCTTGATTTATTAGTGGCAAGTCAGAAAATAGGAGGGACAAAGATATCATGGTTAGCATATACTGACGATATTGCTATTCTGGATTATACACAAATTGGTTTACAATGGCTTCTTAATGCCCTTGCGGAATACGCCAAATTAAACAGCTTGATAATAAATCCTGAAAAATCCAGAATAATGATATTTAAGTGTCCAAAAGTGAAGACGAAATCCTTTACTTGGCATATCGATAACCAAGTAGTTCCCATAGTAATGGAGATTATGTATTTAGGCTCTAAGATCAGTGCTTGCCTATCTAAAGGGGAGTTATTAAACACTTTGGATATTAAGATCTTGAATTTAGGTTCCCAAATTATCAAGATTAACATGAAATGTGTTAAGTTTTCTATTCTCCCATTAATAAAATAATATATGGGTAAAGTCGTACCGACCTTACTTCTTGGCCTGGATTGTAATATCTGTAGCTTCGAAATTGATTAGGAACAAATAGAGGCTAAACTATGGAAGAGAACTTTGTCCCTCCCTAACTCGGTCCCGATGGTCTCTATACGGTATGAACTGGGGCTAACATCTCTCCTATCCTGGATAGAATGGATATGGGTTTCATTATATAGATTTATCTTAGATCCCCCCACCCCGCAAGTCTCTCTATGAAGACGTTGCCTTGCAGTTAAGGGTGACAACAGATTTCTAAACTGCCTAAGAGGCAGATGTACTGAGATTTTAGGTAAAGCAGACTCTGACTTAGATACCCTAATTCAAAACCCTCTAAAAGTTAAAGATCACATTAAAACATGGCGTTTCATTTCCGAAAAAACTTTGGCTTGTGCTTACCTTGCCCTTTGGAGTTGCAGGGCTGTTCACAGCACTGCGAGTCGGCTGGGACTCTTGCTGACTACCGTTTCGTCCCTGCTTCGTTCCCTGGAGGGGCGGAGCTTGCTGGAGATCACGTGATCCATCACGTGACAGGATACAGATTGAAAACGCACCCGCGTTCAGGCGAGCGGGGCGTTTCATTTCCGAAAAAACTTTGGCTTGTGCTTACCTTGCCCTTTGGAGTTGCAGGGCTGTTCACAGCACTGCGAGTCGGCTGGGACTCTTGCTGACTACCGTTTCGTCCCTGCTTCGTTCCCTGGAGGGGCGGAGCTTGCTGGAGATCACGTGATCCATCACGTGACAGGATACAGATTGAAAACGCACCCGCGTTCAGGCGAGCGGGGCGTTTCATTTCCGAAAAAACTTTGGCTTGTGCTTACCTTGCCCTTTGGAGTTGCAGGGCTGTTCACAGCACTGCGAGTCGGCTGGGACTCTTGCTGACTACCGTTTCGTCCCTGCTTCGTTCCCTGGAGGGGCGGAGCTTGCTGGAGATCACGTGATCCATCACGTGACAGGATACAGATTGAAAACGCACCCGCGTTCAGGCGAGCGGGGCGTTTCATTTCCGAAAAAACTTTGGCTTGTGCTTACCTTGCCCTTTGGAGTTGCAGGGCTGCTCACAGCACTGCGAGTCGGCTGGGACTCTTGCTGACTACCGTTTCGTCCCTGCTTCGTTCCCTGGAGGGGCGGAGCTTGCTGGAGATCACGTGATCCATCACGTGACAGGATACAGATTGAAAACGCACCCGCGCTCACCCTCGCGGCGTTGAGCCCGGCAGGGGTGGAGGGCGTTGGCTGTTGTGCGGCTGTTAGGCGCTGCCGGCGCGTCTAGAGACAAGAGAACGGGAGACTGTGGAGGCATTCCCTCTTTGATCCCGACCTAGAACAAAAGCAGCTACGAGGGGGATGACGAATAAAGCCAACACACGAGCTCAAGCTAAGCGAGGGTTGTACAATATGCCCACGACCATTGGAAACTCCACTGACATGGAGAGAGTTCCTAATCAGTCCCCTGCCTCTTCTAACGTCCAAGTAACTGCGACAATGGTTAGTAAGAGCGTCACTCCCCAAGTCAACGGCCCCAGAACTACAACCATCAATGACAATATCAGACAGCAGCAGTACTCTAGCTCCGAGACTCCCAGGCCTACCAATACACACGAACACATGGACATGGCGTGGCCGAGAAGGAAAGGAACGAATGACTCGATGGATACTTTCAATTTAGAAAGCGACTCCAAAAGTATCGAAGACTTAGAACGAGACGAAACCACCGAGAGGGAAACCAAAGACGAGCCTGAAAACGAAAAGAAAATGCAATCAGAGAATTACAGGGAGAGGCAAGGGTCAAAAAACACTGGCTCACCTACATCGCAGGGGAAAAAACCCAAAGTAATTACGGAAATGGAAAAAGAGACGCAGGTGATCGAGACACAGGGAAGAAACAGCGAATCTGAGGTCACTCAATCAGGAATAAAGAATGTTGAAGTCTGTACTGCAATGATACACCGTACTCTGAGTGATCGACCATCTCTTAATATCCCTCATTTCGAACACAATCCTGAGGATCTAACACGAGACCCAACCCATAACACTCAGGAAAATGGCATAAGTATAATGACGACACAAAGAACGGCAGCCAGGGTAGAGCACTTAAAATCGAGCTCATCGCTAAAACTACTGGCTTGGACAAAGGTAGCCGAGATGCACAATCCAGAGTCAGAGAAAATAGAAACAACAGTAACCATGAGTAAAGGAGATGAGCATTTGATCAAATTACGACAAGATACAAGGGATCTCCACGCCAAACAAGACGCAAAAGAACACCTCACAACGCCAGAGAAACCAGAGAGCACTAGAGAGCTGCAGTTATCGTCAAATGAATGGATTGAAAGCTCTACATTGCCAATAACCATACCACAAGATAATCCAAATTTAGGAGGTAGAAGAAATTCAGTGGGGATTGTGGATCAAGTAATAAAAGATCTAGCAAAAATGAATGCAAAATTGCTGCAAACGAGAAAGTCATCTCAAATAAACATTAACATGGAAAAACCACCATCAGCGGAGTTATACTATCCTAAGCATAGGAGTATACACGAAGTAATGACTCTAGAAACAAACTCACCAGCATTCGAATCCAGAAATGAAGAGATTATAGTGTCCCAAAAGAGATGTCGAAGAAGAGAAAGTCCCGAAAATGATGACTGCAGTGTGAGGAAAAAACTCAAAAGTCAGAGAGAAGAAGAAAACAAGAGAAGAAATACATCTGTGGACTCGGAAGATGAAGATGATACAGCAACTTCGAGAAATGAAAACTGGAGGAGATCCACAGAGATACCCCAGACAGGAATAAGTAATATAGACGAAACACCAACCTGCGACGAAAAAATAATATCGAAGTTAAGCCCAATTCTGATGTCGGCCGCAACAATAGCTGTCGCCCCCCTGATGAAACTTTATGAAAACTTAAATGAGAACTACAGAGACCAAACAACTTTGATTGCGCTACTAAACTCCAAAATGATCAAACTAGAGACAGACCTTAAAGAAATGACCTCCGAGATTGTGGTAGCCAAACGAGGGAATGATATCTCGCTAATGGCTTTAAAGGAATCCCTAAGAAACAATTCTGAAGATAAGAAACTTCTAGCAGAAGTGACAAGGCAAGCCCTTACGCTCCTTCAAAATGAACGAGAAAGAAGGAGAGATTCAAATATAACACAGGTAGCAAAAACAGTACAAACGAGCCAGACTTCAGTGATTAACCTAGAAACATGTGAGCTACCTGAGAAATTCGGTACAACTGAGCACGCATTCGAAAAAAAGAAGAAAGAAACAGAGGTAAGAGTATCTAAACAGAACTGCTGCTATGACAAGGAACTCATAATTAGCCATGATGTCAGTGATTGTGGAAGGACGGAGAGGAAGAGTGTGGAGATCGCTCAAAAAACAACTACTTACTCTTCGACCGATTGCACGACATCTATAGAAAAATCGGTTGAGGAAAGTAAACAGCAAATCGAAAAAGAACCAGATAAAGAGCAAGTTCTCCTACCAACCAATCCACCCAACACGTCAAAATCCATTGATACAAACTCAAATAATTTAGAAAGTATGCCTATAATCAAACACAGAAAAAAAAATGAGAGGGAATGGTATGATATATTTGAAAACCCGAAAACCAGCTCAGGAGCGAGTAATGAGAAGAACTCAAAAACAATCAAACCAAACTCAAATAATTGTAACAAAAAATCGAAGAATCAACAAGCAAAAAAAAACAAGAAAACTCGTAGCTCAGCCAATTTCTTCAGAAACATCAAAGCATTGAACATAACTGTAAATAATTCAGAAGTAGCAACGCTGAAGGGAGAAAAGAAAAAACAAATAGATGAGGAGATCCAAATCGTGGAGGAAAAAACACAGCCGGCAAATCTGACTGAAAACAATATAACCCTGATTGAAAGAACTATTGAGCTAGACATGGAAGACCCAGATGGTGATGAGGAAGAATTGCTGAACATGTCAACTTACAGTGTGCCTGAAGCTGACGAAAACAATGACAATGAGGAGTCAATAAAAATAATCGAAAATGGAAACAATCCTAGGCGAGATAATCGTGAGCTAGAGGCAAGCCCGCAGAAATCGTCCATCAAAGGGTACGAGAAAGAGAAAGATGATAGATCGGCAAACAAAAGAGTGATTTTGTGGCCAGAAACTCCTACAAAATCTCAACTTACAACAAAGAAAAGTAGTAAAAAGATGCAAGAGCCACAAATCTTCTTTACCTTAGAAGAGAAAAGACTGAAGAGTATGCTAAAACAGGGAAACATACCCAAGATTATGAAAGCCACAAAAAATACCACATTAGATGAGCGGAAAAACAATATAATCAGCACTGAGATTTTGAACGAGAAATCCACAAGAAAAATCGAAGAACCTAGAGGGAATGTAGATGAGTCCATTAAGTCAAGAAACTCTACCGTGCCTGTCGGAAACAAAACAATACTGAAAAATCACCAGTATCGATTACTGGTCGAGAAAATTGACGGAAGACAAGGTGGGACCCCACTAAATCGGTACACCATTTTACAAATGTTCCAAAAGATTCCTGTACTAAAGGTAATAAAGAGCGCTCGGATTGATCGGGTGGAAATCATGGCTGAGATGAAACAGAAGTCTGTACTTTTATATATCAACGACAAAAAAGATGCTGAACTGATCATGATGAGTGAGAGACAACTCCTGGAAGCAGGATACCAAGTATATGAAGTAGACAACACCTTAAAGGGAAATGATGACGTAAAAACAAAAGAACCCAAAGCACAAAGAACAAACGAGAAAGAGCTAGTGACATTTGAAAGAATAGAAAAAAACGCAATAAGGGAACACGCGCCTAATGTCATGCTCAAAGACACAGAAATAGAGACTGAAGTAGCAGGTCTTCCCGATGACATAAAGACGAAGAAAATCAAAATAACAGTGGATAATCGCGGAAAGTTAGATATAGGGAACGATAAATCTATGGAAGTAAATGCTGATGAAGATGAAAGAAAAAAGTGGTCTTGGTTGGCAAAATCATTGAACCCAATAAAGGAGAGCTAACGATATGACACGATAGGGACACTGACACTAGCCTCGTGGAACACCAGAGGATTCTCACACCTCCTAGGATCTCCAACGGAAACAATACAAAAGGCAGACTTGATATGCTTGCAAGAGACATGGATATCCAAACTACCATGTGTGGACGGCTACGAAGTAGCAATAAATCCAGCAATAAAACAAAAAAAAGGAAGGCCTATGACAGGACAATTGACTTTAATTAAAAGAACATGTGGACTAAGAATAAAATCCGCCCGCAACCTGTCACCTTTCCTTCAGGAGGTGTGTGTAGAACAATCAGAACTCACAGAGAAACTGACGAATCGATTATATATATTAAACATATATTGGAATACAACATCAAAGTTTTTCCAAAAGCTAGAAGATGATATCATTGAGGCCATAGATACAATTAAAATAGAAGATTCAAAGGCAATAATTATCCTATGTGGAGATTTCAACAGGAAATTCATTGAGTTAAACCAACAAAAAACAACAAAGATCGATGGGATGAGATTTAAAAATGACTGTTGGTTAGAAGAGATGACAAATAGAAATCTATCAATGCTTAACGGAGCGACAAGAGGGGACATTCCAGCAACCCCGACCTGGGAAAGAGGTACTCAGCAATCTATTTTAGATTACATCTTTGTCTCGGAGAATATATTACATGAAATAGTCTCCTTTACAGTCACCAAAAACATCCAAAGCGATCATAATATCACATCAATGGAATGGAAATGGAGAAAAGCAGAGAAAAAGGATCAATGGAGATGTGACATCTCAGTGGAACCTGGACGTAACAGACTAAGGATAAACAAATTGAATATTAAGGAGATATCTGAACATATGCAAAAATCCCAGGAGCAAGGCTTGTCCGAGTCAACGGAATACCAGCACTTACTAGAAATTTATAAATCCAAAAAAACGAAGGTTCTAAAGAACCAAAATTTCAATAAACATAAGTACGACCCGGAAGTGGCGAAAAAAAAGAGGGAACTGAGGAAAGCATTAAGATCGATTAATGCCACCAAAGGAGTAGAAAATCAAACCCAGTCCAAAAAAGTGAGAAACCAGTACAACAACTGGCACAAGCTACATAGAGCTAAGATGGAGAAAAACGACGCAGAGACAATATTGAAAGCGCTGAACCAGAGAAATTCCAGGGGTTTTTGGACCTTAATAAATGAATCATCTAACTCAGAAAAAGCCATTATAACAAATATGGTAACGGAAACAGACTGGGAGTGTCATTACAAAAACCTGTTTAAAAGAAGGGAATGTACAAGTACAGAGGAGATCCACGTAAAAACTCCCTGGAACTTACAAATGGACAGAGAGGACATCCGAATCTCAATTGCAAATAGCAGTACATCTAGAGCTGCCGGACCGGATGGCCTCTCGAACGCCGACTTAAAAGAAAACATCGATGAATGGTCGGATTTCTGTGAGATCCTGTTCAAAGCAATAATAAAAGAAGGAAGGATCCCTACGACCTGGAAACTAGGAATCATTGTTCCGATATTCAAGAAGGGCTTACGGTCGGAGCCAGCAAATTACCGCCCCATCGCCCTTCTCGATGTCATAGGCAAAGTGTTTGCAACTCAGCTCCTTAAACAACTCACACTGTGGATAAATCATGGAAAAATCTATGATGACAGACAGTCTGGGTTTGTAAAGGGAGTGGGCTGCAGCACAAACTTGCTAATATTAAACCTACTAAAAATAGATGCCATTCGATCGGGACAGAAAATCTATTTGGCATTTATCGACATGGCAAACGCGTTTGATGGAGTGAATAGAGAAATCCTGTGGTGTAATTTAAAGAAGAGAGGCTGCGATGAGAGTCTGATAGCAGCCATCAAAGAACTTTACTCTGACACCTACATTCAAATAAGGCTAGACAAAGAAGGAAATCTGTCAAAGCCAATTCGTACAGAAAGAGGAGTGAAACAGGGGTGCCCATTAGGGGCTACCCTGTTTAACTTCTACATCTCGGAAGTAGGGAATGCACTGTCAAGCGTGATTTCATTTCCACCAACCATCAATGGAAGCCAATTACATCACATCTTATACGCAGATGATATGGTAATTTTAGACCTAACACCAGTCGGCCTACAGAGAAAATTGTCTGCATTAAAGATCTATTCGGAAAAAATCGGGCTGGAGATAAATGCAGCCAAGTCGGAAATCCTAGTCCTAGAGAACAAAAGAGGAAGAAAATCTGACAAGTACAGATCGAGTTGGTTCGTGGGAACAAAGAAGCTAGAGAAAGTGCACTTCACAAAATATTTGGGCACAATTATCAACTCAAGCTTAAATGACGAACCAATGGTAAAGAAAATTCTAAATAGCTGCAAACAACTAACCTCTCAAGGGATTGTAATGCAGAAGAAATTCGGAAAATTCACATGTGAGCCAGTGAGAAAATTCTACCAAAATAAAATTACACCGATTCTGATTTATGGGGCAGAGAACATGTTTGGCTGTAACCACAAGATATGGTCTAGGTGTGAAGGTTTTTTCTGGAAAAAAGTTCTTCAAATACCACAAAGCACACCGACTGCGTGTGTTCTATATGAAGTAGGCATGTCCACATTGAACGCAAGGATTGCTTGGAATAAGCTATTGCTTTTTAGGAAAATGCATGACGAAGCAAACCTACCACCGTTCCAAATCCTATTGGGAAACAAAACAGGCAGAAAAACTTCAGCACTAAGAGACTGGAAACAGCAATGTGGGGAAATTCTCAAACAGTTAGGGACGGACGAGTCAATGTTATGGAATAACCCAGACTTTGTAAAAAGAAAATTGCTAGATCTTGATTGGATTACAATTGGGGAAAGAAGAGATCGCCAAAAGGCGATGACAAATCAACCAAAAGAAGCAAAGAAACGAAACACGCTTCAGAAATATCTGGCACTAGCTCTGTGCAAATATCTAAGAAAGTATTATTTGATGTTTCGTTTAAACATCCTAGAGACCAAAGAAATCCTAGGAATTAGGCATGTGATGTCGATTCTGTGGAGAGAAAGATGAAAATTTAAAACACCTCATCATAAGCTGTACAGAACTAAATAACCAGCGTGTCAGTTGCTTGGGTAAGATGAGGGAAAAGTACCAGACGCTATCTGAAGAAGAATGGTGGAGACAACTACACTTGACCGAAAGCAAGCCACTGTTGATCTCAGTAATGCGATTCTTAGAGATTCTGCAGAAACACCTAAAAATGAACCCGGTGGTTGCCTAAAGAGACCAACCTATCCGAAAAGACTGGAAAAAGACAGAATATCTATGGATGCAAAAGTAGACGAATTATGGATAGAAAAAGTAAAGAGAAGAAGTCCAACAAGAGGTTTTCTACAAAAAATAGTTAAGGACTATGATGGAATGTTGATCTTACACTAAAAGATAAAAGTTTTTCAAAAGTTTGTATAAACTAAATGAAAAGAAAAAAAAATAAAAAAAAAAAAAAATTAAAACATGGGGTTGGATTAGAACGATTGATAAGATGAGAGCAGCTAAACTATCTTGCTCGTTTTCACTATGTGATAAACCTAGATCATCCTTGCCCACTTACTTGAGAAAATCACCCGACCCAAAAGTTAGGGTGGATTTCCTAAGATTCAGATTGAACAATTTACAGACTCTGGAAGTTTTACATACTAGAGATAGGAAAGCGTATCCTGGTGACATCTGTCAGAATTGTGAGTTGGGTACAAAAAACACATTGAAGCATTTATCTGTTTGCCCTGGGACTAGGGACTTGAGACTTCTTAGATTGGAAAGGTTCATCCACAATGTTGACGGAAAGATTGGCATCAGGAAATTGTTTTAGACAGTGGTAATGATTAAGATCTTGAAAGTTTTAAATCTTATTGACAAAGACAGTTATAAATTGTAAACATTATATATGGTTTTTTCTAGACTTGATTTTGCTCTTTTGCCTTGTATTATTTGTTTTTCTTTCTCCTATATGATCTGATGCATTTTATGTCCGTTTTAGTTTTGAACTGATTAATTGTTTTATCTTGTTAAATTGTCTTGTTATTTTGTGTAAAAAGTCAAGATTTTCTTTTTGGCTATATCACAATAAAAAAAATAAAAATAAAGATGTCCTCTGCTAAACCATAACAAATAGTGGTGTGGGGGACCAGAGGGACTTGAGTGGGGGTTAAGGAAGGTGGGGACACCAAAGGGTTGAGTGAATACTGCATTCTCCCAGGGCCATTGCCACCAATCCCATGAAGGCTTTCCCTCCTCACGAGATCCACCCTAGTGGCCTCACCACCCTGGCCTCGTGGAAAGGCCCCCCCCCCTCCCCGTGGAAACAGTGATGATACCCTGGGATTCGTCACAAAGCTTATTTACCTTTTTTACACCAGTCTGTCACTTCAAGTGATGACTTCAGGGTTAAATGTCATGTGAAGTTATTTCATCAGTGTCAAAGTGATGTCATCGGGTGCATGAAGTCATTTCCGCTACCCCAAGCATTTTGGTGAATTGGCCTACTTGCTTTGGGCACTAACTCATTTGTTTTCAAACTTTCAACATAGCATCACACTTATTTTAGTTTGTCAGTTAATTGTTATGGTGTGCGCATTGGTGATGAGTTACATTTTTTTGTAAATGTTGAGGTTCTACACCTTGCACTGACAGCAAAATACACACTTGAAGCCACTCCCCTTATCCAAAAACACACCATCGTTACAGCCCATCCTCGATTTCCCACCCTGCTTAAATCACTGTCTGGACAGATCTTGGAAATGGTGCCTCAGCACTGTGAGTTGCAGGGCAGGATCTAGACCTGCTTCATTGCGCAATGCAGGAGAAGCAGCACAACACCCACTCACACTCCTCTGACCTAGTAATGTGAGCGGAACGCACTGATCTGTGCAGTCTGGATGAGGAAAAGCCACCATAATAGCAGCTAAAGTGACCGCCTGACCTGCGCTCTGCAGCACTGGCAAGACGTGCACTTGACAGACCTTGACTCGAAAGCATGTGCCCTATTACAGTTAATGTGGAGGGGGTGGGGACTTGAGCAGTCTGGTGCAGCTGCCCAAAGCATGCTGAGAATACCACGGGCGATGAAACACTAGGGTATTGCGCTACTGGAAAGTGAAGCCCCAAGTCTAGTACTGTGGAGAGGGCATGAAAAGTCGAATCAGTGCGGCTAACAATTATCAGGAGATAATTGAACTCTTTGGAGCTAATGTTCCACAAAATCGTAATTTGATGGCGGCAAGCCGTCACGAGTTGACATACACGTAGGTCGCCGCCAAATTTTCATCATTTGCCCGGCGGAGAGAAAATGTGAAGGGCAAAAAGCGGAGTACATGTGTGTATGCTGCATTCTGCCCCCACTTTTGCACTCCGCCATGCAAAGTGATTAAACTCTGCCTGGCATGCTCACATGCCAGGCAGCCTTTACTTTTAATTTGAGCGCTGCTGCTTGCCACGTATTCACGGCAAGCGGTGCACACAATTACACGCATGTTCGATAGCCTTTAATTTTTATTGTGACCTCAGTTTATTTCTGAGGTGTTTGTTCACCATTAAATGATCAGAGATGTTCCTTTCTCATTATAGTTATTCACTGATTGAATCTTCAACATAGGAACATGGCAGTGTAATAATCCATGGTGCTTATTGTGACCCATTTTTAGTTATATTATTTGGTAATAGCTCATAATCGATTTTAGAAATCTGTCTGTATTCTATGTATTCGTTCAAATAGAGGTTTAATTGTCATTACCGCCATTACCTTTATATGCAGAGTTTTTTTCTGTTTCACAGAATATTGGCGTCATAGCGGGCACAGGTCAGTTCCTGATGTTTAGTCGTCCACTTCTACAATGTTTCTTTGCCTGTTTGCTGAAAAAACAGCATATATCTGAGTTTTTCTAAGTATTAAACCTCCATGTACCGCAACATTTATTCTATGAAGGTTGGCTTTTAGAAAGTACGTTTGCTGATTTATCTGTTTGACTCGATGAATTATGTCGAATTAGATACTTCCCGTGTTGGGATTATTTTTTCCGAATCGTGGATAGGTCAGACGCTTATTCTAAGGAAGAATAGTAAATAAATGGAATCACTATTTTCAACTTTGAAAGCCATAGTTCTTATTATAGTTCTTATTATGTATTGCTTAATTAAAATCTACCACTTTACTGTCATTCGAACTTCTACTACATCAGTTTACCTTTTGAGCAGTGGATTCAGCACTCAAGTGCAATGTTTTATTCAGATAACGTCAAAGGTTGTTTGATTGGCTCTGCTTTTTTCTTACTTTGGCTCCTGACGACTTTACGTGCCTAACATATAAGGAAGAAAAGCACTTTCGTCAACAGTCGCTCACTCTTACTCACACCTAACCCTACCCTCAGTCCGTTCCCCTGCTGTTTTAATCTGACCATTTTTTAAAAAAATATATTTTTTATTGGTTTTTACAACAAACAAAAAAAGAAACAAAACATAACCATCACACTCGACATTTTTGTTTTCAAAATTCTTATCATACGTTTACACTTCGCTTATTACTGTTTTCCCCCCTCAACCACTTTAACTCAAGCTTCTCCCATAGTTCTCAGAGCCTCCTGTCTCTAGGGGTTACACCCCTCCGCCACTCTCGGTGTGTCGTCTTCACTGGAATCAGCATGGGAGGTTCCCGACAATGCAGCTACCATTTGTCTCCACTCTATCAGAGGTCCCACTTCCCCATTAATCTGACCATTTTCCCGTTAATTTTACCTCCTTTAATTCTCCTTGCAATCAATACTCATGTGTTCGTGGTTATCCGAGAGCCTTAGTTAGCGGTATAGCCACAATCGGGGTGCCGCCCCCAAACAAGCTGTTGCCCGCTCCGGCGAGCAGTTGGGTATTTGCAAAGCTGGGACCCGTAGAACCTGCTCAGGAGCATACACGTTTTTAATACCGGTCGGCCGTAGGTGGCGGTGGTCTTGATGGGAGTGCCACGGAACTCCACGCAAGGCACAGAGGTCTTCTCGGAGCAATTACTTTGTCAGGGTCACCAAGTGATGGTGGTCATTCCCCAAAATACAAATCCCAAACTCAGAATAAATGGACAGACCCCAGTAGGGAATGAGACTAGGAGAAAGATTGCAATTTGAGTAAAGTTTTACAAGGTAAATGATGCACGCAGATGACTCTACTGCTCTGAGAGCGCTCTGCCAATAATACAGAAACAACATATCTTTATACACAAATCTCGTCATCGGTGACAAACAGTATAGGGGATTCATAGAGCGAGCCCATTGGTGTATTACAGTGTTGCAGTATATGTCACACTGGGATAGTGCAGCTTGATGCAGAGCTGTTGCTTCTCGCGGCACGTGGGTCAGCTGAGCTCATCTGGGAGGGGTGAAGGTCAGGCTGGGTCCACAAGGTGCGATTGTCCTAACTAATGTAAACTACACAGTAATCTTTGACATGCTAAGAATAATGTAAAACAGAAAACTTATACCAGAATGCAGGGTCGCCTATAAATCGTGAGCAAACCTATGCACATTCTTAAATTGGTCCTTTGTGGGGCATGGGTACGGTGGTCCTTTTTGCCAGGTGGCTTATCTGAGGGTTTCGATCTGAGATTTATTCGCCGTGGTGCCCCATAGTTCAAACAAATGGATTGATAGGTGTTAACCCATGGAGAATATATGATCACACGAGATTAGTTATAGGGGTCAATCTAGGGTGGCCAGGGGGGAAGGGTCTCACCACTGCTACATGAAAGGAGAATAGAGGGGCAAAAGGTTGTGCAGGCAAGAATTCCTAAAGGTGGGGATCGGATGGGGAGAAGCAGGTGTGTGGAGACGGATGAATACACAATTCAAGATTCGCCCCAGTCACACACAGGGCAGTGAGCTCAGAGGAAGAGAAAGAATACAGTTTTCAGTTTTTAACAATTCACGCCTGGGCTTCCATGAGAACAGGGTTGGTGCCACGCAGACAGGGGAGGAAGTGGTGGGGGCTGTTGGAGCTGGCTGTGTGTGGCACTGGGTGAGGGGAGAGGAGGCCTTTTAGAGATCATTGTGCAGCCTAGTACAAAAATGGAGCCTGATGTGGCACACAATGGATTCTTAGTGTATCGTCCCATGGCTTCTATCCATTTTCGTCAGGGAAAGAGAAGGGGGATGTCTCCCCACAATGGGATGAGCAAATTGACTTATTTCATGCGGAATGTACAGGGGGTGCATATGGACCCTTCCTCCCTTACAATAGCCTGGCTCTTTCTCCAAGCTGTGCTGCAATTAATCTTCGCACTTGTTGTGGGTCCCAGACTCCATTCACAGTACGCCTCTTCTTGGCCCACTCTCTCGCCAAGTAGGGTACACCAGGTTCTTCACTACTCAGTTTTGTCTCTATCTATCTATCTATCTATCTATCTATCTATCTATCTATCTATCTATCTATTTCTTCTATAGCCACTCGCCCAAAGGCCTCAGGGCACACACAAGCCAGACAACAAAAAACAAAGGAAGAAAGGGTCAGCAGGAAGTAAAGCAGTAACAATATAAGTTTAGCCTATCCCTCTGTGAAAGAGAAATGCTTTTAGCGTTTTCTTAAATCGAGTGGTCTATACACAGCCCCTAAAGTCCAAGGGGAGAGTATTCCAGAGGGTGGGGGCCCATGCATTAAACCCTCCGCCACCAATCTTTTTAAAAAGAACTCTGGGTTGGTGAAGTGCGACACTGTTATTAGAGCATAAAGTCTGCCTAATTTTTGTTTTTTTAACTCTTGGAGAGAGATAAACAGGAGCTTCATTTATGAGTCACTTGAACACCATAACAGAGCCCTTAAACAGAATTCTCTGATCGACCTGAAGCCAATGCAATTTGCTACGGGCCTCAGACACCTGGGATCGACGACCCAATCCACCGACTGCCCGCACTGCTCCATTCTGAGTCACCTGCAGTTTTCTTATATTTGCCCGAGAGGTACCTACTAACAAACTATTGCAGTAGTCTAATTTCGTATTAATAATAGCCGCTGCACGTTTTTTAAAACTTTTGTTGAGTGCCAAGAATGGGCCACTCTGTTTTGGTATTATTCAAAGCCAACAAGTTCACAGCCATCCAAGCCTGTATGGCCTTATCAACTTAATTCACTCTTTTTAGCTTATCACACTAAGATCCAGATAACTCCATCACAATCTGGGTATCGTCCGCATAACTTGCGAACTGAACCCCCAGAGAAGTAAGAAGGACACATAAAGGCCTAGAATATACATTAAAGAGTAATGGCGACAAACAAGAACCTTTTGGAATACCACAAATGAGAAACGTTCTTTGTGATTGGGCATTCCCTTTAACCACATTTGCAGTTCTAGGTCCAAGAAATGTTTTAAACCAGCATTTTTCCAACCTTGATCAGTCTATCCGCCAACAAGACGTGATCGACTAGATCAAAAGCAGCAGAAAGATCAAAAAGTAGAAGCAGTGCTGCACTAACCTTCTCAATTATTCCACCAATGTTCGATTTTAAATCCAGGAGTGTTGTCTCAGTTCCGTGATTAATACGAAACCCAGACTGTCCAGAAGCAAGGATATCTTGTGCCCCACGAAAGTTTGATATTGACAGCACACTATTCCGTCAACAGTTTTTAGCACAAAAGGTACACTCGGTAATGGGCCTGTAATTACTCTCAACAATGTATTTATTTATTTAGTATTTGTAGAGCGCACTACAGCCCACAGGCAACGAGGCGCTATAAGGAAATTTTAAGAAGGCTTGCTTGCGGGTTACAATAAGCGGCCCCAGAAGGTATGCTTAAATACATTCACATGGATACATTTGCATGGTTCCAGATGATACACAGTGATCGTTACAATTGATTACTCATACTCTTGTCTAGGTAGCAGATGGCAAAACAGATATCATCATATACATGGTGATACAGTAGTATCGCAGACCTAGTATTAGATGAAGAGCTTGGTTTTTAAGGCCTTGCGGAAGGCTGTGTGTCGATTGATCTAATCTGAGCTGGGAGGTTGTTCCATAAGGTTGCCGCCATAGTGGGGAAGCTAGTGCCTCCTGCACGCACTTTGCGCATGTGCAAAGTGATGCAGTTAGCATAGGCTGCCCTCGAAGGTCTGGCGACTGTTTGTTTGGTGATCCTCTGTGTCCGATAGGGAGGGGCCTGATCATGAAGACACTTATGTGTAAGGGCCAAAGTTTTGAAAACCACCCTTTCCTTGATGGGAAGCCAATGTACCTGCCTCCTGATCCCCGAGATGTGTTCTTTGCGCGAGGTGCCTGTAGCAGCTCTTAAGGCATTATTTTGGGCAATCTGGAGTTTGGCAAGTTTTTTGGGAGGTTCCAATGAACAGGGCATTGCAATAGTCCAGTCTGGAACCGATGATGGCTCTGGCTATTGAGATGCAGTTTTGCCATGATAGGAAGGGCCTGATGGCATTGATGAGTTTGTAGTGATATGCTGCGGAGGAGGCAATGGCATTGGTCTGTCTGTCCATGGTAAGGCTGGGTTCGAGATACACACCCAGTGTTTTGATCGTTTGAGAAACATTATCCACGGTGAAAGATTGGTATTTTATATCAAGTTTGCCCAATGTTGATGGGGAGCCGACAAGCAGGAGTTCGGTCTTATCACTATTTAGACAGAGCCAATTCTCAGCCATCCATGATTGAATGGTGGCGTAGATGCTGTTGAGTGTGTCCAGGTCCGTAGTGTAATCACCTGACAGGGGGATGAGAACCTGTGTATCATCTGCATAATTTGTATACAAGATGCCCAGGTGTTAAGATTGATTTCTGAACTCTGACCTGGAGGGGCAGAGGTTCAGAAGGCCAGCCTAGTTTCTTGGAACAGGGTAACCTCTGGACAAGCCAGACCAATCAGGGTAGCAATAGCGGCGGTCAAGACTAAGTCTCAAGAGGGTTGAGGGTGACTGAAAGACCTCAATGAGCCCACAAAGCAAGGACACTTACAAATTACTCCAGACAGGTGTTATATTAAAAATATAGACACAGTTATTACGAGGCTTTTGTAACATCGACCATAGCAAAGAATGACAATAATACGAAAGTAAACCAACACATCACAATCAATACAACATATATACAAGACCGAGGGGTCTAAGGAGTTATGAGCACGTAATATGTAGACCACCTAGATGGGGAGGAAAACAGACAGTGCAAGTAATCATTAGACCCAGTTTGACATCAGAAATACACCTAACTAGGAGGAAGTCCGAGCCCTACAAAGAGAGGAGCCTTATGCTCAAAAGTACCTGCACGCGCTGGTGCCAATGGATAAAGTAGGGTCTCTTTAAGGGTCTCAGGCAGTTCAGGAAGGTGAATGAAGCGATGCAGAACAAGTCCCCACTACTCAAGCAAGGCCTTCACTTGTGGGCAGAGGCAGGGTGAGAGTGCGGGATAGAGTTGCTATTTTGCAACAGCAGTAGAAAAGAAACGGGCTCCTGTGCGAGGGGCCACCGGTTGGGGTATGGACTACTCACCGGTCCCCGACGCAGGCAGACCCAGACTTCTCCAGTTCAGTTCACGTTGCTGGCAGGTTCAGCTGCGATCAGGACGTCTCGACACTGTGTACATTTTGTGTAGCAGGATGCAGGGTCGAGGGTGTCCCCAATGCAGCGGACGTGCACAGGTTGTTGCCGCAGCAGGGCAACACGGCAACCGCGTTTACTCTGTTCCGGGCGCACTTGTCTCACTTCAGACCTGGGAATGCCAAGTATACGAAATTCGGTGTGAGGGTGCCGTGGACGCAGAGCAAGCAGTAGACCAAGTTTCGAGGGCTTCCCCGAAATGGCGGTGGTGACAGAGCAAAGCGTCCTGCGTAAGCTGGTCAGCCCACTGGTTGGCCCAGGGACACTTCCGAAGAGGCTTCCTTGCAGGGTTTGATGAAGGTGCCGGGAATAGTTGATCCCACTATTCCAATGGGTCGAAGCGCCTTCGCAGACCTTCTAGGACGATCAGATGCAGAGGGGTCTCGCAGGACGACAGCGGCTCAGGGTGCCAAACCTTCAGTGGGTCACCAGCAGTTCCTCGACTCAGTTTCTTGTTGCAGGATACTTGGCTCCTTATCCCTTGTTTGGTGTGAACTCAGGAGATCGACAAGGTAGTGGTGTTTTCAGCCTCCTCTTATCCAAAGTTCCCTTCGCGCTAAAACGGAGAGGACCCAATGGGAGATCTGCTCACTAACACTCACACCATACGTGACCTATCACGGACCACGGTGGTCCCAGGCATTCAGGACACTCCAGACTCTCTGGCACCCAGGATGTGTATTGGGAACAGACATCCCAGCCCGCATCCTGGAGGCACACACAAGGCATGCAGAAGCCCGCAAAAGCGTTGGGTTTCGCGGGAAAGTGCATGACCAAATAAGGATGGACCCGGGTCGGCACGACGTGGGGAAGGTGAAGGGGCAAGACGGTCAGAGGACAGGACAAATAACCTCGTGGCATGACCATTTTGGAGCCAGTGGCCTGGCCATTTGTGCGCGGATAACATGGCGAAAAAGGGTTCAAAACACACGAGAAACGATAGCTGCCACCAGTCTTGTCCGTGACACACTTGCACAGTTCATAATAAGTCCAGCGAGAGGTTCTAGGGCCTTTGGAATGACTAGAGACCCAAGAATGCGGTAAAGTAAGTTACAGTGCACTCTTGTTTCATGTTGCACAAAAGCTGCAACATGAGGAAAGGACTAAGGGAAACAAAGTCTCCCAGTACTGACTGTCTCAAGGGCATGTCAGTTTCCCCATAACAATTGAGCGATAGCCCAGAGGAGTGCGGTGGAAGGCTGCGCTTCTCTGGCAAAGTCTAGATTAGGGTGTAAAACAGCAGCAAAAAGTTTGGGGGTTGCCACATGGAGGGAAAATTACATATAATATGAAATATTTCCTAACACCAGGGAGTCAAGTATCCTGAAAAGAGGTCTTGTAAAGAGGTTGTAAAGTGTGGGGGCTATGCAGGAGCCTTGTGGGACTCTGCATTTGATGGGGCTGGGTGCAGCATTAGCGGAATCTGAGAAGACCTTCATTACCCTCTCCTGAAGGAACGAGGAGATCCAGTCACACGCTTTGGTTGAGAAGTGGGCTGAGGCTGTGAGATGGTGGCATAGCGTTTTATGCTCAACCAAATCGAAGGCCGCCGAGAGGTCTAGATGCAGGAGGAGAGCTGGTTTGCCTGCGTCTCTTAGGTCATCTATTTGATTTTTTAGGACAAGTAGTGCCGTCTCGGTACCATGTCGAGGGCGGAAGCCAGACTGGCGTAGCCCAAGAAAGGTGGTTGTCTTCAATACATTTTTGAACCTGCAGGTAGGCTGCTTTGACCAGAATCTTTAACAGAAAGGGGACGGTTGTGATGGGACGGTAGTTCCCTGGGATAGGTGGGTCGAGAGACGTTTTTTTTAGGAGAGGTTTGACCCAAGCTTCTTTTAGGCACGTCGGTACATGCGACGATTGAAATGATGAGTTGATGAACGCCGTAATGATGGGAGCCAAGGCAGGTGGGCAGTCTCTGATAATGTGGGAAGGGCAAGTATCTCCCTTGCAATTGGATGGCTTAATGGATTTTATGAGTGCAATGACCTCTGGTTCAGTCATGTTAGAGAATTCAAATGTTGGTATTTGACTGGGAGCGTCTGGCGGTGGGGCTGGAGGAGCTGCTGTGTGATCTAGAAGAGCCGATAGTGCTTTTTGGTGGGCTAAAATTTTAGAGTGTAAGGTATCTAGTTTGTGTAGCATGGCTGCTTGAATTTGGTTGCACCAGGTCTCATCCTTGGTAAGGGTGGATGGTGGATCGGAAGGTGACTCCAGTTCCCTGAATATGGCAAAGATTTCCTTAGTATCTGATTTAGCGTTGCTAATCCTGGTGTTGTAGGAGTCTGCCTTAGCCTGTGTGGTGGCTATTTTATAGTCCCTGGATATGGACTTGAAGGCAATTTTGTTGGACTCGGTGGGGTATTTTTTCCATGTGGCCAGTTGTGCTCTCTTCTTAGCGCAGACATCAGCAAGTTCTTGTGAAAACCAGGCATTGGAATGCTTAGTTTTTTTAGCTTTTTTTGCAGTGAGGGGTGCGATGGCATCTACCGCTGTGGTTATCCCTTGGCTGAATGTGTTAGCTAGGAGGGTGGGATCATTGGGGAATGGGGGTTGCAATGCAGGGATGAGCGAATGCGGGAGGTGCGAGTCCTTCGTTAGTTTTTTGGAGCTCCTCCAGAGCCCTGCAGGAAGAAAGATGGAGGGTCTAGCGGGTCCTGGTGAGGCGTCGATGTGAAAGTTGATGCAGAAATGGTCAGACCAGGGGATGGGAGATATGGCGTGGAGGAGAATGGGGCAGTTATGTTGTGTCACCCAATCTAAGGTGCATCCTTTGATGTGTGTAGGCTTGGCGATAGCTTGGTCAAATCCTAGAGTAGCTAGCGCCTTTTGTAGGGATTGGGCGTTGTGGTCCTTGGCGTCGCTAAGCCCTAGGTTCATGTCACCCAGCATTATTACTTTGGATGTTTTTTTCAGATTGTCTGAGATTGAGTGGATGAGGGCTTCCTGGAAGTCATTTGAGGGTCCTGGGGGCGATACACTAGATGGAATGCAATGGTAGTATTGTGGGAGATTTTGAGTTTGATTGGTAGATAGTCTGAGTTGAGGCCTATTTCTGCCTGGGTTCTTCTAATGTCAAGAGAGTCTTTGGCTATAATGGCCACACCTCCGCCCCTCTGTCCTGTCCTATCCTGTCTGTAGATGGTATAGCCGTCCGGGATGGCCAGTGAGAGGGCAGGTCCAGAGGTGTCTTGTAGCCATGTCTCGCATATAAAGAGCAGGTCAAGCTTGTCCCTAGTAATAAGGTCATGCACATCGAGCGTGTGTGCAGGGATAGAGCGTGCATTAACTAGGGCACAGTTAAGGCTAGTCAAGGGGAGGATGGTGGGCCGTGTGATAGAGTTGGCAACAGGGCCTAACCTATTGTCAGCATCGTCAATGGGCAATGCAATTGGAGCAACAGGGGCATCAGGGCCCAGCATAGTACGTTTCAACATCAATGGGCAATGCAATTGGGGCAGCAGGGGCATCAGGGCCCAGCATAGTACCAGCAGCAACATCAATGGGCAATGCAATTGGGGCAACATGGGCATCAGGACCCAGCATAGTACATGTCTCCACATCAATGGGCAATGCAATTGGACCAACAGGGGCATCAGGGCCCAGCATAGTATCAGCAGCAACATCAATGGGCAATGCAATTGGGGCAACAGGAGCATCAGGGCCCAGCAATAGTACATGTCTCGACATCAATGGGCAATGCAATTTGGGCAACAGGGGCATCAGGGCCCAGCATAGTACATGTTTCAACATCAATGGGCAATCCAATTGGGGCAGTAGGGGCATCAGAGTCAAGCATAGTACATGCCTCAACATCAATGGGCAAAGCAATTTGGGCAACAGGGGCATCAGGGCCCAGCATAGTACATGTTTCAACATCAATGGGCAATGCAGTTGGGGCAGCAGGGGCATCGAGGCCCAGCATAGTACATGTCTCAACATCAATAGGCAATGCAGTTGGTGCAACAGGGGCATCAGGGCCCAGCATAGTATCAGCAGCAACATCAATGGGCAATGCAATTGGGGGCAATAGGGGCATCAGGGCCTCCTTTTCCATAAAGCCGTAATACAAGCCTCTTTAATATAGTCTGCAACATAGGCTTCCTGAAAAGAACGGTGAATGCATCTAGTAACCCCAGGGAACAAAGGTCCTAAAAAGTCCTTAAACAGTGAGGCTGCAGAGATATCCCCCTTGCATGATGTAGGTTTCATCCTGAGTACTATATCCGTAACCTCATTTTCCGAAACCTCTTTAAAGGCAAATAATGCAATCTCGGAATTCATGTTACTACTATCTCATCTGTAGTCTGTACCAATTTTACTAGATCCAGAATGTGTTACTGATGCTGTTGTGTTAATTTCATGAATAAAACCATTGTGAATGCGTTGACACCAGGAATTGTCAATAACAATAGAAGATTCAAGCACAGTCCCCTTTAACTCCTGTAGGACTGCAAACATTTCTTTTGGTCTTGATTTCGCTATTTTTATCCTAGCATTTAGATTAGTTTCTTTGGCTTTAAACACTGCATTCTTAAAAAAACCTAGCTCCAAGTTTGTAAGCATCAATGGTAGCATTAGAAGGATGTTTTTTCTAGTTGTGCTCTGCCTTTCATTTAGCCATTCTAGCCCATAAAACATCTGCAGTAAACCACTGATTATATTTGACTGTTTTTTTCTGCTTCACGGATCTAAGTGGTGCCAGTGTGTCAAAAGCTGACAAGGTCTCTGGTTGTTCTTAACACCTACAAAGTTGGTATTCCTCTTGAATATAGTTTGGGGAACTCTCCCCTTGCCAGGGGCCCAGACCTCTTTCACAAATTCACTCACAACACCCTGGTTTACTCTCCTGCCAGGGTCCGTGAGTGTCTCTTGTTTCTTCAATACTTCCGAATTGGGGTATCTCTTTCTCATATGGATCCCAGACCCCCTTCACTAGTTCTTCACATTATTTATTACATTTGTAGAGCGCACGCAAATCTGAAGGTATCAAGGCGCTGTGAGGCATGGTTACAGATACGTACAAGTCAGGTATGCACATGGTGATCCAAGTCCGATCACTTAAACAGAAATTGTTTTCATTTTTTTCTGAAGATAGTTCTCCATTCTTAGGTGGGGTGGGAGGATGTTCCAAAGTGCGGCGGCTTGGGTGGGGAAGCTGGATCCTCCTGCTCTGGTTCTTCTGAATTTAGGTATGTGCAGAAGTTTGGCATAGGCAGTTCTGGTGGGTCTTGAAGAAGTTGGTTTAATGATACGCTCTGAGAGGTATTGGGGAGCAGTGTTATTGATGAAGCAGTGGGTCATGTTTAAGAATTTTGAAGGCAATACGGTCCTTCACTGGCAGCCAATGGGTGTGTCTCCTGGCTTGAGAGATGTGGTCTGATTTATTTATTTTTACAATTATTTTTAGGCCCAGGTCAGCACGGAGGGCATTATTTTTAACAGTTTGTAGTTTATGCAGGTAACCTTTGGAGGTGCCAGCGAGGAGAGAGTTGCAGTAATCTTGGAGCAGCTGGTGGCTCGGGCGATGCAATTGCCGGTGGAGAGGTATGGGCGGCAGCCGTTGATGAGCTTGGCGGTATGTGCTGATGAGGCGATGAGTTCACATGCTTGGTGAGTGAGAGAGTGGAGTCCAAGTGGACACATAAGGTTTTATGGGGAGACTGGAACAGTGTTGTTGTCAATGGTGAAGGGTGAGTATTCGGGTTCTAGGTTGACTAGGTTTTACAAAAAGGAGCTCAGTTTTATCATGAATCAGACAAAGCCCATGGGTCACCATCCAGGATTGGACGAATTCATAAATGCAGTTAATTTTGGCAGTGTCTTGGTGATGCATTCCAGAGAGGGGGATGAGGATTTGGGTGTTATTGGCATAGTTGGTATATTTGATTTGCCAAGCATCAAGAAGGTCAAAGAGGGGCTTGGTAAAGCAATCTAGAGGGTGCGAGCGATGCATGAGCCTTGGGGGACCCCACAGTTGATGGCGGTAGGGGTGAAGGAGGGGTTGCCAGCAAAGACATGTGAGGTGCGGTCGGACAAAAAAGATGAGATCCATTGGCAGGCTTCAGGGGAGAATAAGGCGGCTGTGGAGAGTATGGTATGGTCAACGAAGTCAAAGGCCGCAGATAGGTCTAGTAGCATGAGGAGAGAGAGGTTGCCAGAGTCACAGGCATCATCTAGTTGATTTTGTAAGTCCAGGAGGGCGGACTCAGTGCCATGACCACAGCGGAAGGGGCTGAGGAGATGTGTTTTTCTAGGTGATCTTGGACCTGGATATAGAGGGCACGGTCTATTATTTTCAAGAGAAATGGGACCGAGGTGCTAGGCCTGTAGTTGGCGGGGATGGCGGCAGGTATCAGGAAGGGTTTCTTCAGGAGGGGGGGGGGGATCCAGGCTTCTTTGATGGAGGATGGGATGGAGCAGGAGTCGAATGATGCATTAATGAAGGCAGTGATTAAAGGGATCGGCGGCTTGGAGCATTCTTTGATGAGGGGAGCTAGACAGATATCTGCTTTGGGGGGGGGCCTGAGGCTGTTGAGAAGCAATGCAACCTCTTGGGTGGTGATGTGGCTGAACTTAAAGAGGGGGTGCTGCGCAGGTGTATAGGTGGGGGGAACAGGGGCTGAGGCAGGGGCATTGAGGGAGGCGCGTTTGTGCTGGATTTTGGTTTGAAGGAGGGAGATTTTGTCTGAGAGGGCTTGCTGCATGCTATTGCACTAGGCATCATCTTTGGAGGCAGTGGAGGGGGGTGTGGCGGGGGACTCCAGCTGTCTGAGGATTCGGTCGAGTTCACGAGAGTCCGATTTCGCCTTCGCAATTCTGGAGGAGTAGGCAGATGCTTTGCCGAGGGGTATGGCATTCTTATAGGCTTTAGCACTGGAGGCAAATCTGGTCTTGTTCTCAATGGAGGGGCATGTGAGCCATGCACATTCACTGGCCCACTTTTTGGAGCAGAAGAGGTGGAGCTCAGGGGTGTACCAGGTGTTGGTAGGAGGGTAGGGCTTGGGGGAACGTTTCTGAAATGGTGTCCACAGCCGTGGTGAGGGTTGTGTTGTACAAGGTGACACGTTTGTTAATGTTGCCAGCAGTGGAGGTGGGGTGGGGGTTAAGGAGTGGTAGGATGTGGTTTCTGGTGAGGTTGTGGGTGCAGTGGGCGTAATTGGGTGGGGGCTGCAAGGGGCGTGCAGGGTCCATGTTGGCTGGTGGGGGTGGACAAGAGGATGAGCTGGTGGTCTGACCAGGGACATGGGGTGTTGGAGAGAAGGGGATGGCAGTTATGGTGGAGCAGCCAGTCTTGTGTGGAGGAGAGTGATGTGGCTCTTTGTCAGATGGGTCCTCGTAACCTAGGTTGAAGTCGCCTTGTGTGAGGGACTTGGTATGGGGTTTTACGGTTGAGCAGGAAAAGGTGGGAGAGGTCATCCTTGAAGGTGGAAGTGGGGCCTGGTGGGTGGTAGATCAGATGGATGTTGACAGTGCTGGTGGCAGACAAGGAGAGCTTGGCGGATAGGGATTGGCAGTTCGTGATGGGTGGTGTGGCAGATGTGGAGAGTGTCTTTGAAGATAAGTGCAACTCCACCACCTTTTTTGGAGATGAGGTAATTGCGAATGATGGCAAAGCCGGGGGGCGGAGGGTGACTATAGAAAGGGAGTGGGCTGCAGCGTCAGCCAGGTTTCAGTGATGGCCAGGAGGTCGTGGTTGTGGGAGATAATGAGGTTGTGGATGTCAACGACATGTGCAATGGTGGAGCGCACGTTGATGAGAACACAGGAGATTGGGTGGTCGTATGGGGGAGTGGAGGGTTGGGTGGGTGATGAGGAGAGGTGTTGGGGTAGTGGGTGGTCATGCGCGTAGTCTGGCATTGCGGGATGCTGGTGTAGGTGGCTAGGGGCTAGTGGGGAGTTGTGCGCATAAGCTGGCATTGCGCAATGCTGGCGTACATGGCTGGGGGCCAGTGGGGGTTTATGTGCATAGGCGGGCATTGCGCGATGCTGGCGTAGGTGGCTAAGTGGGAGTCATGCAGTAGGCGGCCGTTGCACAGTGCTGGCATAGGGGGGTACTGAAAGCAGTTTGGCATTGGGAGTGGGTGCTAGAAGGGTGGAGGTGTGGTGCAGAGGTAGGAAGGTGGTGGGGGTGGATGAGGGAAGTACAATATATGCAGATGAAGAGTAGCAAGCCAGCAGGTAGGGGCTTACCTTGGGCTTTGGGCGGATAGTAGGCAGGTGCGAACGCAGGGGCTGGCCAAGGGCCTGCAGTGGTTAGGGTGGATAGGGCAATCATTGCGGCAGGCTAGAGGAATGTCGTCGTAGTCATGAGGATTAGGACTGTGCCATGCACCTTAAGCAGCGCCAAACACCTGCGGCACACAACACTGTGCCCTTGGCCTGTGCGGGCTTTGCTGTAAGATGGTATTCAGAATCAGAATGCGCAAGGAGGAATCAACCAAGGGGGACTAATCAGGCAGTCTCCTCCCATATGTTGGACTTGTGGAATGACAGGGCACATTACGTGCTTATGTGGGAGCCAAGGAATGTACAGGATGGACAATTCACAAGAGGGGGGGACAGGTTATCCTCCACCATATAGCACACAACCTAGGGGAGGGTTGCCCAAGATCAAACAGTGTATCAGACACAAGTGCCGTGAATGCAACAGACACCACAACCAGAGCAAGTAAAAATCAATGCACCACAAGGGCAATCGCAACACGCCCTCATGCAAACACAGGACAATTATTGACACCTTGAATAGGAGGCGCCACTGTAATGGGGGAGAATCCTTTCACAGGTACAGGGGTATGCATAGACCCACAATAGGACAGCTCACAGGGTGACTTGATGTGTTCAGTACTATCTGTGACACCAGACCCCCAAGAGGAACCAAGGGTCGATGTGACAATAGGAGGCAAATCCTTTTATTTTTTAGTAGACATTGGGGCTACTCGTTCATGTATACGAGAGGGAAAATGTCCAATGTTGGGAATTGCCATGGAATGCTCAAGGGTTCTCTGGAGCTACAAGTTGAGTTCCTTTTACTGATGAATTACCAGTCTCTATAGGAGAGAGTGACATGTCTGTTCCATTGTTGTATTCACGACAAACACCAGTTAACATTTTGGGAAGAGATTTGATGACAAAACGTAACATCATGATTTCATTTACTGACAATGGGATAGTGTGTTCCACTCCTGGAATACACTATTTAAAGCATTGAGTACTTGAGTGCGTGGCGTACTTGTAGCGAGCGTCGATCTGGTAGCGTGACCAGCAGCACACAACTCTGCACCCTTGGCCTGCACAAACTCTGCCGCAGAGGGTTTGGTAGGCCGGTTTTAAAGGCAGGAAGGCGTGAAGCGTCGAGGTGTAGAGTGCGTGGCGTAGTTGTAGCGAGCGTCAATCGTGCAGCGTAACCTGCGGCACACAAATCTGTGCCTTTGGCCTGCACAGGCTTTAGCATTGTTCTTTACTCTTCCCTCACTCCACAACCCTGGTTTACTCTTCTGCCAAGGTCTGCGAGTGTCCTTTATTTCTGCAAAGTTCATTGGGTCCCAGACCCTCTCCACTAGGACTCTCAGCCCCGGTACTTGGTGTTCCTTCACTCCACTTTGGGCTCCCTGGGTCTCCCCAACCTTTATATTTGCCACCATTGTACCTATAGGGCTTTGGCCTCATCTCTCTAGTTGTTCGCAGCAGGTCTCCCAGGAGTTGTGATGGGTCTTCAGGCTCAGCAGGACCTTCTGCTGTCCCTCGCATACTCTCATTGCAGTCTCCCATTGCGTGGATGTCAACGTGGCAGCCCCGGTAACCGGCAGGTAAGTTTCCTGTCCCATGTCTGCTTCCTGCTTTGTTGGTCTGCCCTCCTCCTGTGCGTCTTCCGTTTCTCCCTGCTGGGTGTCTGTGCGGCCCTTGCGAAGTGCTCAGTCCTCTTCAAGCGTTGAACGAAGACTGCTTCCTTCTCTCCCTTTGATTGACAGCTGGCCAATCACGCTTTGCGAAGTTCCCCACTGAAACAATATGGTTGTAAGTCAAGAAACCATTGCATAACTCTGGGTATGCTGCGAACTCTCAATGTGGTTAACAACCACTGAACAGGTTATCATGCCTTGTTCTTCTGAGAGAGGGGCGCCTGCTACCTTTGTTGAATTTAACTCGGGGTTTGGTATCTTTCCTTAAGCTGTGCCACACTAACGTGGAATGGTCAGTGACTAACGTAAACTTTCTCCCCATGAGATAGTACAGAGGATGTCCCACTGTCCACTAGATTGCTAGAGCCTCTAGCTCTATGGTAGCATAATTTCTCTCTCTAGGATACAATTTTCAGCTTGTGAACAGTACCGGATGTTCTGTCCCATCATAGACTTGGGACAATACTGTGCCTAAACCTACCTTGGAAGCGTTTGTTTTCAATATAAACTCTTTGTTGAAAATAGCTACCTTAAGTACAGGCTCACTACACAAGACTGTTTCAGAGATTCAAAGCAAGCATGATCTTCTTTGCCCTATTTGATCTCCTGTGGCTCAGCATTTTTCAACTCGTCAGTTAAACAGGAAGTCATATGACATGATATGGCATTTATAACGCGCCTGTACACAAGTGTTTCTAGGCGCGACAAGACAAGGTGGGGGGGACAAAAAAGGGAGGACAAAACAATCTTACTAGGCCTTGTGTCATTCAGATCCTGCATAGAGGAGAGGTTGGGAATAAACCTATAGTATAATACTATACCTACAAAGGCCCTTAGGTCTCATAGTTTTTGGTCTAGGGGTCTCCCTGACTTCCTTCACTTTGTCTAGTTGTGGTTGGACCATGCCATTGCCTACAAAGAAGCCTGGATATTTAACTGCAGGTTTTGGCACTTTTTCGTATTGGCTGTTAGTCCGGCACTACGTAGGCCTTTAACTATCTGATATAGATACAATATATGTTCTACCCACATTTTACTGTGTATGACGATGTCTAAATAAGCCCCACAGAAATTGGAATATGGTTGTAATATTAGTTATTTGGCAATATTTGGTCCACCTACCTCTGGACTGTCGATGAGTGTCAATTCTTGTAATCAAATGGTTATCAAACTGGCACACCACATTAACTTGCAAAAGTCAATACAAAATCGCCACGACTGATCTGGCTTTGCCACAAGGGCTATCGGCAAGGACCATGGATTCTGGGATGGTTCTATGATTTCCTCAGCCAGCATCTTCTCCACCTCCAAAGCGATTATTTCCCTTGGAGCTTCCAGAATCCGGTATGGCCTTAGATTTATGATCCTGAATGTCTTAAGATGGCTAAACAGTGTTATAAGAACTGGGTGAGGGGAAATGGATCATGCATGCTTCAAAGGGATGCAGAGCCAATGCTTTTGGCCCTGAAAAACAAAATCTCTGCAATTCTGGAGAATTCTGAATGAAATTGGAACCACCATGGTAGTGGATCAGATTAATGCTGTCCCAAAACGGTAATGGGTTAGACTATATGAGGAGATGTTTGCTGAGAAACAACTATACTGACTGAAATTGTCATTGGAAGGGGGTAATCAAACAGAAGGTTGCAATGTAAATATTGACCAGGAGATGATTGAGGGTATTTTGAGGCAGATCAGCTCTTCTAGGGTGCCTGGCCTAAATAAACTTTCAAATGCCCTCTTTAAAAATAGCCCAGAAACGTGGTTGCTGGTGCTAACCCTTTTTCAGAGACATGTTATCGAGTCTAATACCATTCTCCCCTCTGTCCTCATCTTACTCGATCTCGCTTCTGCCTTTGACACAGTTAACCATGCCATCCTGCTCAATCGTTTCCGTGATAACCTGGTTATCACCGAACAGGCCCTGGCATGGCTGACCTCGTTCCTCTCTGATCGACCCTCCCAGGTCCAACTTGGGTCCTTTACTTCCTCAATCTCACTCTCTACATGTGGTGTTCCCCCGGGTCTAACCTCTCTCCCTCGCTGTTCAACCAATACCTGGCACCTTTCGCCCACTGCATTGCTGCTCTCTGCTCCAACTTCCAGTGCTATGCAGATGACACTCAGCTCGTTTTCAGGCTCCCCTCTGCCACCTCTTCTCCTTCTCTCATGTCTGACTGTCTGCTATCCAGAAGCGGTGTGCCGCCAACAATCTCTGCTTTAATGCCAGTAAGATAGAAATTCTCCTCATCGGCACACCTGCACCCTCCTTTCCTGTCACGCTCTGGCTGGCCTCACTTGGCCCTCTTCCTGCTCCCACCTATGAGGCTAAGACCCTCAGGGTCAACTTTGACTCGACACTGTCCTTTTCGCCTCACATCTCTGACGTCTCTAAGAAGTCAAACTACCAACTGCACCTCCTCAGAGGTATTCTTCCTTTCCCGTCCTTCCCCCAGAAGCCCATTATCTAAAGCTCTGGTTCTCTCTAGGCTGGACTACTGCAACAGTCTCTTTCTAAATCTCGCCGCTTCTAGTCTCCACCCTCTGCAACTCCTCCAAAACAGGACTGCAAGACTTGTCCTTGGCCTCAAGCCCAGGGATCATATCACTCCAGCACTGAAATCTCTGCATTGGCTTCCAGTGGCTGCAAGGATTAAGTTCAAGACCGTCTGCATTGTCCACAAGGCCTTCTGGGGCATGGGTCATCAATACCTCCAACTCCCTCTTCGCAAATACCGTCCTACTCAAGCTCTTCACTCCTCCACCTCTAACTGCTTCAGGGTCAGTCACTTCTCCAAGCAACGAGTTGGTGATAGATCTTTTTCTTCAGCTGGGGTCTCCCTCTGGAACAGCCTCCCTGCCTCCCTGAAACTTAAGGAGAACCATCTCCGGTTCCGGAAGCCCCTCAAGACCTTCCTCTTTGCTTCTGCCTTCTCTCCTCTTCTCCCTTGCTGATTTCCTCTCTGATATTGCACTGGTCACCTGGCTGCCCTCTGATTGAGGGCCTAGGTCCCTGCCCGCCCAGTTCCACACCTGCTCTGCCTCCCGGCAACCCCTGCATTTGGGTCTGTATCTGTAACCCTACATTCCCCCTACCTGCACTTTTGGACACCTGCTGGCCGCACTTCTTGTTATTGTTTTGATCACATGTACAGCACTGCCCCTCTCCCCTTTCACCGTGCACTTTTCCTCTCCCCCTCCCCTGCACTTGCGCGGTCTCAATGTCACTTGGCCTAGTAAGATCATTGTCTCTGTCCTCCCTCTGTTCCCCCTTCCTTGCCTCGTCGCGCTTTGAAACACTTGTGTATAGGTGCGTTACAAATGCCATATCATATCCTCACTCCTGGAGAGTAGCTTATGTTATTTCAATTCATAAAAAGGGGGCGAGATCAGATCCAATAAACTTTAGTCCAATCAACATTTTGGATGCTGATCGCAAAGGTTTTGCATGTTTCTTGCTACAGCATCTGGATAAATGGGCCACTGCAACTGGCAGACTGATGAAGTGGCAGACCGGGTTCAGGAAACGCATGTCAACCTCACTGAAAGGTTTTGTTTTAAAGTATGTTCAGTCTCTTGCATGGTCGACAAAATATGTATCTGTATGCATAGCCACTATAGACCTTACAGCTGCTTTCGATGCAGACAATAGGAGTCTACTGTGGACCAAGCTGCAGGGATGAGGAATTCTGCATGGTTTCTTAAGAATGATTGTGGATCTCCATGAACATTTGGCAGTATGAGTGTTATTTGTTCCTCACAAATTGAAAAACTTGTCAGTGGCATGGCTGAGTTATGCCAATGCCTTCCTAATTTTTGACTGCACGGAAATTGGTTTGCAACGCCTTATTATGAGGGTAATTCATAGAATTCAGCGCACAAGTGGTGCACGCGGCTGGCGCACAGTGTGCGCGTGCGACTTTCTGCGCCAGCCGCATGCGCTAAAATCCATTTCCGCGCACAGCGTATTCATGGATTTTAGCTACCAAAACCAGCCGTGGCACACAGTGGCGCAGCGACCCTGCAGCAGCGCCAGTTACGCCCCCAAGAACGCCCCTTGCGCAAGGAAAAGCCATCAAAATCCCCAATCCAGCGCAAAGGGCTGCGCTAACCCTGTACCAGTATACATGGCCGCCACACAGCACATGGCAAGCGGGGAACGTGTATTACTGGGGTTCGCGGGAAGTTTCACACGTGATCGGAGCATGGTATGTGTATTTCGGGTGTGGGCGGGAAGTTTCACACACGATCGGAGCAGGGTACGTGTAATTCGGGGGTGCGCAGGAACTTTCACACGCAAAAGGCCCTGTGCGAGTGGGGTGCGTGTATTCCTGCGGTGCGCGGGAGGTTTCACACGCGATCGGAGCAGGGTATGTGTAAATCGGGGGTGCACGGGAAGTGTCGCACACGATTGGCCCTGTGCGAGTGGGGTACGTGTATTCCTGGGATGCGCGGGAGGTTTCACACGCGATCGGAGTGGGGTATGTGTAAATCGGGGGTGCGCGGGAAGTTTCACACGCGATTGGCCCTGTGCGAGTGGGGTACGTGTATTCCTGGGGTGCGTGGGAAGTTTCACACGCGATTGGCCCTGTGCGAGTGGGGTACATGGATTACTGGGGTTCGTGGGAAGTTAAACACGCGATTGGCCCTGTGCGAGTGGGGTACGTGTATTCCTGGGGTGCGCGGGAGGTTTCACACGTGATCGGAGCGGGGTATGTGTAAATCAGGGGTGCGCGGGAAGTTTCACACGCGATTGGCCCTGTGCAAGTGGGGTACGTGTATTCCTGGGGTGCGCGGGAGGTTTCACACGCGATCGGAGCGGGCAACGTGTAAATCGGGGGTGCGCGGGAAGTTTCACACGCGATAGGCCCTGTGCGAGTGGGGTACGTGTATAACTGGCGTGCGCAGGAAGTTTCACATGCGATTGGAGAGAGGAACGTGTATTTTGGGGGTTCGCGAGAGGTTTCACACGCGATAGGCCCTGTGCGAGAGGGGTACGTGTATTCCTGGGGTGCGCTGGAAGTTTCACACGCGATTTTGCTGTCAGAGCGGGGTATGTGATTTTCGAGTCCTACACGTGAATTGGAAGTGTGGGTCCTCCCAGGTGTTCCCTCTACACTCTCCACAGCCCCTGCAGGCAGCCCACACCACAGGGGACTACCCTGTACCCCTGGTCATGTCCCGCAGGCAGCCCATCCACCATGGGCATGCCCTCCAGCCAAGCCACATGTCAACTTGCACTACTGATGACCAACTCATGTCCCCCAGCACCCCCACCCCCCGGCAGTCATGGGCACCTGCCAGCAGGCCCCCACTCATGTCCCACACATGTCCCCCAGCACCCCCAACCCCCAGCAGTCAGGGGCACCTGCCAGCAGGCCCCCACTCATTTCCCACACATGTCCCCCAGCACCCCCACTCCCCAGCAGTCAGGGGCACCTGCCAGCAGGCCCCCACTCATGTCCCACACATGTCCCCCAGAACCCCCACCCCCCAGCAGTCAGGGGCACCTGCCAGGAGGCCCCCACTCATGTCCCACACATGTCACCCCCACCCCCAGCAGTCAGGGGCACCTGCCAGCAGGCCCCCACTCATGTCCCCCAGCACCCCCATCCCCCAGCAGTCAGGGGCACCTGCCAGCAGGCCCCCACTCATGTCCCCCAGCACCCCCACCCCCCAGCAGTCAGGGGCACCTGCCAGCAGGCCCCCACTCATGTCCCCCAGCAACCCCACCCCCAAGCAGTCAGGGGCACCTGCCAGCAGGCCCCCACTCATGTCCCACACATGTCCCCCAGCACCCCCACCCCCAGTAGTCAGGGGCACCTGCTAGCAGGCCCCCACTCATGTCCCCCAGCACCCCCACCCCCCAGCAGTCAGGGGCACCTGCCAGCAGGCCCCCACTCATGTCCCCCAGCACCCCCACCCCCAAGCAGTCAGGGGCACCTGCCAGCAGGCCCCCACTCATGTCCCACACATGTCCCCCAGCACCCCCACCCCCAGCAGTCAGGGGCACCTGCCAGCAGGCCCCCACTCATGTCCCACACATGTCCCCCAGCACCAACACCCCCCAGCAGTCAAGGGCACCTGCCAGCAGGCCCCCACTCATGTCCCCCAGCACCCCCACCCTCCAGCAGTCAGGGGCACCTGCCAGCAGGCCTCACTCATGTCCCACACATGTCCCCCAGCACCCCCACCCCCCCACCCCCCCACCCCCCCAGCAGTCAGGGGCACCTGCCAGCAGGCCCCCACTCATGTCCCCCAGCATCCCCACCCCCAAGCAGTCAGGGGCAGCTGCCAGCAGGCCCCCACACATGTCCCCCAGCACCTCCACCCCCCAGCAGGCAGAGGCACCTGCCAGCAGGCCCCCACTCATGTCCCACACATGTCCCCCAGCACCCCCAGCAGTCAGGGGAACCTGCCAGCAGGCCCCCACTCATGTCCCACACATGTCCCCCAGCACTCCCACCCCCCAGCTGTCAGGGGCACCTGCCAGCAGGCCCCTACTCATGTCCCCCAGCACGCCCACCCCCCAGCAGTCAGGGGCACCTGCCAGCAGGCCCCCGCTCATGTCCCCCAGCACCCCCACCCCCAAGCAGTCAGGGGCACCTGCCAGCAGGCCCCCACTCATGTCCCACACATGTCCCCCAGCACCCCCACCCCCAGCTGTCAGGGGCACCTGCCAGCAGGCCCCCACTCATGTCCCCAGCATCCCCACCCCCCAGCAGTCAGGGGCACCTGCCAGCAGGTCCCCACTGATGTCCCACACATGTCCTCCAGCACCCCCACGCCCCAGCAGTCAGGGGCACCTGCCAGCAGGCCCCCACTCATGTCCCACACATGTCCCCCAGCACCCTCAGCCCCCAGCAGTCAGGGGCACCTGCCAGCGGGCCCTCACTCATGTCCCCCAGCACCCCCACCCCCCAGCAGTCAGGGGCACCTGCCAGCAGGCCCCACTCATGTCCCCCAGCCAGCACCCCCACCCCCAAGCTGTCAGGGGCACCTGCCAGCAGGCCCCCACTCATGTCCCACACATGTCCCCCAGCACCCCCAGCAGTCAGGGGCACCTGCCAGCAGGCCCCCACTCATGTCCCACACATGTCCCCCAGCACCCCCACCCCCCAGCAGTCAGGGGCACCTGCCAGCAGGCCCCCACTCATGTCCCACACATGTCCCCCTGCACCCACGTCATGACGATCCTCAATCATGGGCCTAATGGCCAGCCACATCACACCCCATGCCACCCCAGCTCAAAGACCCAACCAAGTATTGCATCCACCCACATAGAAATGCCCATTACATGATACAACCCGAATGGCAAGTATGTAAATGAACACATGTCCGTCACACACACACACAATGGGTGCAAGTGAATGTGAAAACCCACATCATGACATGCATGAAATCAATGAGAGAATAGCACACATCGAAGTATGAAACAAAAATGTATTGAACCCAAAATGAATGTAATGAAAAGAAAACACACAATAATCTGAAGAAGAAATAAAACGCAGCATGGCCAGAAAATAATCAAAAATATGAAATCAGAATTCAAAGAAATCCAAATGAAAATGTGTCCAAAGTCTCAGGCCAACAAAGCAAAAACAATAAGTGAAATCCATTGCTCCATGATGAAATGAAAAAAAAAAAAAAAAAAACACTGTTCAACTATATACAAATCACCAATCCAGGGTCCATGTGCCCAACAAATGAAATGAAACCTAAAAAAAAGACTACCTAATAAAGAACTATATACAAAAACGTGGTGCATTGTCCAATCGCCCCAAAATAAACAAAAACAGAAAGGAAACCTACCACTATCTAACTATATACAATGGCGGCGGGCAAGTCCTGCGGCTCACTCTGTGCTGTCCCGGGCCAGGGCATCATTGAACTCCATGGCGATGTCCAGGAGGCGGGCCTCTGCCCTGGCCCCGAGGTCTCGCAGGGAGGCACTCATGGCCTGTTCCAACTCGCTGCGAGTTGCCTCGAGGCACTCTGCCCGCCTCAATGCCCGACGCATGGAGAACTCCGCCTGACCATGGGGAGCCGCGCCTCTTCCGCCCGCCGCTGCTCCGCATCTATCCGCTGGCCCAACCGCTGCCACACGGAAGACACTCCCATTCTTGGGTCCTCCTGCCCTCTGGCCGATGCCTGCCCCTCCGATGTTGATGGCCCCGAGCCATCATCGCTCCCTCCTACAGCCTGCTCCTGCTGCTGTCCATGTGCCCTGTCCGATGGCGCCTGCACATCCTCCATCAGCTGGTCTCCAGTTGTGGTGTCCACCCCTGCTGGACCGCCGACTCCCGACTGTGGCAGGGATGTGAGCTCCACCAAGCTGGCTGTGTTGGTCGGGCCAGGTCCACAGGGGGCACTGGTGGAACTGGGCCGGAAGACTGCAGCGAGAACGACTGCCGCATAGTCTCCACAGAGGAGGAGAGGTCCACCAGAGTGCGCGACACATGTAGGAACCCACCGACCAGGGCCCCTCCCAACAGTGCCACGTCGCGACGCTGCTGTTCGTGATGGCGTGCGTTCTCCGCCCAGGACGAACGCACGTCATCACGATTGTCACGCGTGCGCAACGCGCCACCAATCAGGACAGAGCCCATACGGTCATGGGACCCCTCGTCCGCAGGTAGTGGAGAGGCAGATGACATGGCACTCTCCCCTACCTGCGGACGGGCCTGGGACGAGGCATCCCTGCTGGTGCAGTCACAGGGTCAAGGACAGGGACATGCACAGGCCCCTCCGCAGTGACCTGTGCTGCCTCCTGACCCTGGCCCTGGACTGCACCACTTGCACCAGTGGTACTACCCCCACCAGGCCCCATGTGCGGCTCAGTAGCGGGCTCCTCCTCCTCTGTGGAGACCACCAACCTGGATGTCTCCGTACCGTCTTCCGCCATTGCAAGCCCCTGTGGGGGCTCACCCGGCCCTTCCGCCACAACCGTAGTGGCAGACGCGGCACCAGCCCCCTTGCTCCCGGATGATGGCAAGTCCTGGGAGGGTGGCTGGGCCTTGCGTCGCCGCCCGGTGGAGGCATCCCCGCCGCTTGGCTTCACAGCGCCGTCTCCGCCCTCTTCTTCACTTGACACTGCGTAAAGGGAGACATAGAACACAAGCATCAGGGTACAGTACAACATTCTCCTAGACAGGAAGCAATAACACATGAGTTGCAGTGTCTAACGTCACTTCCATCCTGTCCCTCCACAACACATGGGTGAATGCACGCAACACACATGCATGAACAGGCACGGCTCCTGCAGTCAACACCAGCATCCATGTACAAGGGCCTCTATTAACCAAAATCTTGCCTTCAAACTCACATGCATCATGGCTCACACTGATCCCATGCACACACATCACCGGAGGGTCATGCATCATGCCTTGCACACCACAGACACAGTGGATAGACAGAGTGCATACAATGGTGACCGCACTGCATGAGTGAATGTACACATCATCACATACATGTGTCATGAATACATGGCGTACCTAAGTGTCACACAGACTTCTCAGACACACACACATGTGCACCATACATGTACATGACAGCAGCACCCATCCCTCACACCCCCACCATGTGCAAGAACAGACACTGGCATGCTTTCATGTGTGCATTTGCCATACAGCTACCCATGTTGCATTGTAACTCATGCACCAACCATGTGGTTCACACATTACTGGTCTCACATGCATGACCATGATGTCCCTGCACACACACATCCATACATGGCCTATGTCACACATACAGGAAAGTATCAGACTACCAGCACACTGCAACATGCCCTGTCTCACACACCAATGCTTGGCCATTTACCACTCAACTCCAGACGGGTCTTCCTCTGCAGGATCTGGGCATGGAGCGCTGGGCCTACGCATTCCAGGACCCTCATCTGGATGTCACTCATGCTGACCTGGCCCCCCTCCGCGAGGCGCCGGGCCTTGTAGAGGGTCCTGGACCTCAAGTCCTCCCAGCGCTTCTTGACGTGCTTGATATCGCGGGTTGCCACCCCTCCGCGTTGATGGCAACCACTATGTTGTCCCAGATTCTCTCCCGTCCTTCCTTGTTGGCACGTGATGTTCCGAAGAGGGCATCAAAATGCCCCAGGACATGCTCCACCAGGAGTATTTGAAGTAATTAGCCACCAGCTGCGTACGGGCTGCCTCACCACGTGCCCTTTGCCCTCCTATGCGCAGCGGGCGTGCATGTGGTTGGGGATGTGGGGGCACCACCATGTCCACCGGCAGGCCCTGGCGTGTTGCAACTTTGTGCAGGACACATGCTGCCACTATGATCCTGCACACTACTGGGGGAGCGCATAACGGCTGCCCACCAGAGCGGTCAAGGGAGCGAAAGCGTGACTTGAGCACTCCGAATGTGCGCTCCACTATGCCCCGGGTTGCAATATGGGCTGTGTTGTATCTTACCTCGGGTGGCGTGGTGGGGTTCCGAATTGGCGTCATCATGTGGGTGCTCAGAGGGTAGGCACTGTTCTCTGGGGAGGTGGAGATGGGTATCATTAGAGGGGTTGTGACATTCCTCAGTATCTGACATGCATGCATGTGCAGTGGCATTTATACTCACCAAGCAGCCATGTATCGCCATGCCGCCCAGCTTCTAGGTCCCGGTTTAGGGTTGACATTCTGTAAATGAAACTGTCGTGGGTGCACCCTGGATAGTTGGCATATACTGAGGTGATGATTCCCTTGGCATCACATACTACCTGCACGTTGATGGAATTGATTGATTTATTTATTTATAGAGCGCTTTATGCCAGTGCTTGCGGTTTCTATAGATGTGCTTTGATGCCCTGGGGGGGACGTAGAGCCACATGGGTGCAGTCAATGGCACCTAGCACTTTGGGAATTGTGCCACCCCATAGAAATCCTGGACAACAGCCTGCCTTTCTGCAGGTGTTCTGGGCAGGTATATGTGCCTGCGGACTGATGGGCGTGCAGTTATGATGGCCAACACCTGGTGTAGGCAGCGTGACTGCGTGGCCTGTGACACCCCCCCACTATAGCACTTGTCCGCTGAAATGATCCAGTGGCCAAGAAGTACAGTACATTGAGGACCTTCTCCAGGGGGCTGAGTGCTTGGGAGCACAGGGTAGGTGATGTGAGGTCATCCTCCCACTCACTCACCAGGTCGAGTATTATGTGAGGTGAAAACCTGTACCTCCCATACACCTGGTCATCAGGCATCTCAAAAAGGCTGGTTCTGGGTGTAAAAATTCTAGGCCTGACTATCCTCCTCCTCCTGCGGTATCCCACGACCACTGCTGCTAGGAATGGTATATTCATCTTGGCGTCTGTGCTTGTTTGTTGTTTGCGTGCACTTTTATGCTGCACGGGTCCACGTACGCCTGCTTCCTGCTGGCGTACGTGTTTCCGGATTAGAGCGTCTTTTTTGGCACACGCATTAGCCCTGTTCGATTCCATGAATATGTGTTGTAGACGCGCATGTGGGCGTTCCGCGCATTTGCCTCCTGTACTTCCCCCGTGACGCCCACATTTTCACGCGTTGTTCCCCCATTCAGTGTGTTACGCCCCCTGTTCCGCCTACTTTTGTTGTGTGCGCTGCGCTATGTGCGCTTAGCGCACGCTGTTTGGAGACGTGTGCGCCACGCAGAATTTTAGCGCACATCCAGGGATTTACACGCACACGGATTTCCATGAATCGCTGTGCGCAAGTTTTGCTGCGATTTTCGCACTTGCACTGCGATTCGCACGCTTGCGCCGAAAATTTCAGCGCACATTAATTCCATGAATCGGCCTGTAAAGGTTTTCTAAAATGTGTAACTTCTAATTCACTGGCAATTAACCCATACGAATCAAATGTTATTCTAATTTATATTCTGTACCAGAAAAAAGAGCAACCACCTTTCAATGGAGCATTATATCTGAACCTGTGGAGAGGGTGGAGGAATTAATTTACTTGGGTTTTCCATTTCTCACAAAGCCCCATAAATCGCAGGTCAGGGAGTGGAAGATAAAGCAGTATCCCTGTCTAATCAGCTGTGTCGGGTGGTAAATTCTCGCTTCTCCGACTGCTGAGATTTTATGAGCGAAAAATTATCCCAACACTTCTCTGACATTGAAGTTCAACTCTTGTGGGTGTTCCATTCCCTCCCCCTGTTAGAAGGTCTTCAGTGGTGAAAAGTCTTGGGTGTGCAGAATTCAGTCCCCCTGCCAGTGATCCAATTTGATCTGGGTCTGAATTCTCTCAAGAGCAAATTGGAGAATTCTATCGCAATATCATCTTCCAGTGGAACATTCAATGTATTGTGACCCAGAGATCTTAGCAGAGATCTTAGCACAAACCACTTTTGGGGCTGATAGAAGCTGACCTCATTGAAAATCCCATGGAGTAAAAGAGGTCACTATATAATAGAGACTGGATTGAGATCACTGAGAGACTGCATGGTAATATATTGCTGAGTCACCTGGAAAAGGAACACAAAAGGCGAGGCATTATAGCTCCTTTTTTGACTATCTACTAGAGTCAAGAGTTTTTTTTTTAATTCAGGTGAAACCAGCTTTTTTTTCATGTACATTTTTATTGGCATTTCTTAAACAAACTGTGGCAAAACCAAACCACTGACCCCCATCTCCCCAACTGGAGATCTGTCCGTTAATTGATCAGCCACCTTGCTTGTCCCTCGTCGCCTTCTCCTCCAAGTTGTTTTACGCTCTAGGATTCCACGATCCAGTCCTCATAGGCCCCCCTCTTCCATCTCTCCGTCTGCCCCCATCCCGTTCATTCGAGTCTGTCCAGGCCCCCCCTAAGCATTTATTAAGCAGGCGTTTCCTATAGGGATCAATTGTACACGCTGTCTACCATGCGAGCATTCCAGGCAAGGTTTACTCACTTTGTGTACGGCAGAGTGTAGGTCAAAAGGACGCGTACACACTTGTAATGCCATGTCACACGCACGTAACGATATGACTACATTACTACGATAAATACATAAGCAGCCATTTTGAAAAAAGTATTTTCTAGTGTTTAAACCAGCGCAAACCAAGTGTTACATCCGAGAAAGGAGAGGCACTCCTCATCCCCTACAAAAGGTAACAACTTAAACCTATTATGATCATTTGTCTGTGTATATATCTAGTTTAACAGGTTTTAGAGGGATACAGATAGCAATTTCCTTTTGCCCTTTATTTTTTCCTACTTCTCTCATAATATGCAACCAAATCAGAATTCAAGATAACATTTATTAAAATAATGACAACTAGGATGAACAACTCAAAAAGGTTGGTTCAATAAGGTAACAAACCCAAATAAATTTAGATACAATAGAACATAAAAAACCTTATTTAACATGAATATAAATAATTCCATCATTTCTATCCAGGACTTCAGTTATAAAAATAAAAAAAGAAGCATTCACTTCCTCCTGATGAGCTACATATATAGCAAAACATGTGTTAAGGACCAAGAGGATAAAAAGGATAAACTGAGGACTAAGAGGACACACTGGATTAGTGATGTTTATTAGAAATTGAAGAATAGAACAAATTGGATTTATGAACAATTAATTGAGAGGATCGAGAGGACTAATAGAATAGATTGAGGACTAAGATCAAGAGAATTAATTTGATTCATGTGAGAACTAATTGAACTTATGAACATTTAATTAATACAGAAAGAATTAAGGTCTCGAAAATCCATAAAAATAAAATTAACCCGATTCAACACACATATTGGATATTGCAACTGACCTTTTGGGTTAAGCCACTTTGTGGGAATGTCTAGTTAGTGAGTTACCATATGTGAAGTGAGCATGGAAGAGAGTTTCCTTCTCCCAAACCGCAGCAATTCTTTACAAATTAGTATGAAATGTCATCCTAGAGCACCTTTTCGTTGAATAATGGCTCAAATTACAAATGTTTTTTTATAGGCAGTTCTAATGAGAGTTCATGAACCAATCCAAGACTTGAAGATCTGCCACTGTAATGTTGGGGAGTATGAGAATATGGGGCACTACAACAGCATTGGTACATCCAGCGCCCTAAACGTGCACAAAAATACAAACTGTGAACGTCCTTGTAAAAGGAGCACATACAATGTAAGCCAGCAGCCGCACAGACCCAAAAGAGATTTCCTTGTGTACGCACAACAAAGCACAAGCAGCCATGCTTTAGTGAATCATAGAAAATTCAACATATAGCTGAACATACCCTTTGCCATAGTGAAAACCACTGCATTTAACACTAGTTAGGGAAATATAGAAACAATGTTTATAATGATGATAGAGGATCACTGCCTTTTTGTATTAGCTCAATACACAGTGCATGTAAGCCTCGAAATCTAGCTAGCTTTCCCTGAAGCATGAAAACCTCCCCTCACCCCCACAGCAGAGAACATCAGCCAGACCTTAGCAGAAAGAAAGACACACACACAGACACACACACACACACCACCACCACCCCCACCACCACCACCCCCCCCCTGCCCCCAGCACCACCACCACCACCACCCCCCCACCCCCAACGGCTGAATGCCGTGTAGTGATTGGCTAAGACTAGGGAGGCAAACCTGTTCCTGTGCTTGAGATGCAGTAGCAAGGTCATGAGAGAAACACGAGATAGCAATGTATTCAAAAGGGATATAACAATTTGTGTATCAAACAAGTACATACAAATGTATTACAATGAAGGTCATAAGCCAGGGAGAACAGAACAATAAACTGTATAAGACATTTATGGTGAGACAGAATGAACAAGGCACAACACTGCCCAAACTAGTAAGGAAAGTCATGCAAAATGCCATTACACATGGGGTAAAATGGATTAGGAATAATTGATTTGTTGTCTAGACACTTACACACTACCCTCACCGCAGGTACATAACATAATAGGAATATAGACACCTTCATGAAGCCACAAATTACATGGACACACGTGCATATAAGCATGTACATATATACACATATCCTTGTCATTGTAAGAGAATAAGGGTCGCAAGCAGCCAATCCCCAGCGTGAAGGGTCAAAGGTAGGACAGATGAAATCACGAGAACAGGAAAGACATGCAAGTAATGTTTCCAACAACGAGTTACAAAGTGGGATGACGAGAATCAGGTCACAATGGTGAGAACAGTAAGATGGTGCCAAATCGCTTAGGTCAACAGGAGTGAATGTCAGGTTAGCATCTCAATGCCACACCGTCACATCTAACACAGGGATTGGTTGAAATGTACGTAATCATTCACTCCATTCATACCTCTTGTTAAACAACCAATTGCAAGTTGTGTTTATTTGATAAATGTGGCGTGCAAAAGGAGATGAGCTCAATGCAAATGAGTTAATCTTTTTAACAATTTAATGTAGTTATGAGGTTCAAATAAACCAGTAGAGTTAGGAAATGTATGGAAGCACATATAGTGCAAATAATGCGGGTGGATCAGAAGCCTGGAAAATGTAAGTGATTTGTAACATTTGTTGTCTTTTCCTTTCTGTAATACACTATAAAACCGGCCATGTTTACGATTGAATGTCTTTTGTAGATGTTTGCCAGCCTAGGCAGTTCTAATAAATTGTTGTTCTTCTCATATCTTGTGCATTCATTCTTTCCCTCTTTTGGATTGATTTGGATCGGGACTTGCCTCACAGTACCTTGCAAAAGTATTGCTAAGCAGAAACAAATACATGTATGTACCAGAAGAAAGCTGTATAACTCATCCACAGTCGTGTCATTTCATTTTCTTGCTGCATTTTTATAGGGGCAAGGTGCCCATACATCCCTTGTATGCCTCCCAGCGCTCCCCAACTACCTTCAATTCTAAATTGGCATCATTAAGAATAACTTTATTCAATATAGAATGATTAGGTATACAAAAACAATATGTCAATCCTATACATATGAAAATATTACAATATTATGAATGGTACAAATTCTTAGTATAAAATAGTTCATGTAAAAGCTCAAGTTAGCAGCTAGTTTATAACAATAATCATTAAACAACCATTTGATGCCCTATGTAACATAGTAAGAATTGTATTTATCTCAATAAAATTATTGATTTATGCTACACATTTAAGGACTTGTATCTAGAAATCTATCTTCCTGGCTAGCCATGCTATGTGTATACATTTATCAACTGTGCAAACTAATGCTACATCCTCAGTCCCTCTACAAAAATTCAATGCATCCATGTCACAACATATGTTATTCTCAATAAACATGGGCCTTGGGTATGTTTTCCTGAGCCTGTCGTATAACGTGCAGATTAGCATGAGATGACATAGTAATTCCTTGGTATTTTGACAATAAGTCAATAGACCATACATTAGATGCATCCCAAGAGTTAATAGAACTAGCTAAAGGAAGAATGACACGTCTAAATTTGGTGTACAGAGAACGTGCAAAGACTGGTGTTACATTATCAAGATACGATTCATAGAAAAAATTAGATTGAATTTCCCAATAAAAAGTATGTCGCACAGTTTGCCAACTCATTGAGAATACTAACTTCTGTGAACTCAAATTCGTATTTCACCATTTATTTTGTGGTTTTATCGATGTAACGCGGCTTAAAACACCACAGCTAAGGATGACTAATATAAAGGGCTAGCTTTTTCAAATTTTTGTACCAGGGAGGGGACACCCCACCATCTTCAACAAGAATATCTTCGGTAAAGTCGGGGTGCCCCAAATGCATACTCAGTACAAAAAACAGGTTTAGAGCAACAGCGTGGTCAATATAATCTAGAAAGAACTAGATTACCTTTCTCCAGTTGGTCATTCCAACTACCATTGGCCGTAAATCTGAGTCCCAAGTAATCGTACAGCATTATTGGCGATTTCTCAATTAAGAGAATGAGATTTGTCTTCCTTCACCCAGGAGGAGAGAAGGCCATTGCTTTTCCTTTGGCCCTATTGATCATCAGGCCCAGATGTTGTTTATGTCCTATCAGGGTGAGGGACAAGAGTAACACATCATCTGTGAATAAATGCAAGGGGCTTGCCACCTCCAAGAGAGGGGAGTCAGTCAGAGTTGCCATAAATGTACCAATAATCTCATTTCTTTACAAGCAGAAATGCAAAGAGGCTAGCACGTAGTCCTGATGTGTACCCCCTTCTGAATCTTAAAGGACAAAGTCACTTCTCCATCAGTGCCACATCTAACAACTGCCTCATTTTTGATACAAAGGTCCCTAATTGCTTAGTGCAGCAGCTGGAGTAGCCGAGAACAAACAAAACGTACAGGTTTCTTTTTCTCAAAATAAAATGATTTTGGATCAACAAAAATAGTCTACAACATTGATGAATAGTGCTGGTTTTGTGTGGTAAACGTGCCTACAGGTGATAAATAACATTATGTTCTTCACCCACTCATCAGCCCTACTAAGGAGGAGGCTTGCATAAATCTTCCCCACTACGTCCAGAAAGGATGATTGGATTGAATTTACATGGCTCGTCTCTTTTGCCATTTTTTGTAAATGGGAGCAATTTTTGCCAATGTCCATGATTTAGGCACAACAGCAAGAGCTGCAGTTGCGTCTCACATTTGTTGGATGGAAGGTGCCCACACACTTTTGATTCAAAAGGTTTAGCTGGTAGCCTATCTGGGCCAGGTGCCTTATTACTTTGTTTGGCCATAATTGCCGCTTTTTCTTCCTCCAAAGTACAAATTGGAACATAGGCATAGTTCTGCTTAATACTACAAACCTTAAAGTTTTGTAAAAAAAAGGTAATCTATACTCCTGATCTATCCCCTTAAAATGCTCATGCCACTTATTCTCCGGTGTATGATCCTTAGTACTACCATTTGTAAATCCCATTGTAGCCATCTTCCAAAACCTCACGCTGTCCTTCTCGTGGATCGCATCGAAAGGTGACTCCCGTTTTCTGGTATTCTGAGAAAATGTCGGAACAAAATGCAGAATGGGTTTACACTGCACATTCGACAGTTACAAAAATACAGAATCTGATTTTACTGAATGAGTGGAGCGGGGGACAAAAAGGACCCTGCAGCGGCAGTTCCGACCCAAGTTGGGAATAGGGAACTGATGTTGCAGGGGGAAGGAGGAGTCGAGGCACGGGAAAGAAGTATGCCGCCAAAAAAGTAGGGGTGTAAAGGGGTAGGTAGTGGTTATGGGGATGCAGGAAAAAAGTGATCTATGTGATCACTGCCAGGCGCGATTTTTCGTATTTGACATTTTCATCCTCGCCAATTTCGGGCCATGCAGTGATCACACAGATCCCCTTAAATTGAGTTTCGAATGACCAGTAATCACCAATCGCGAGGTTATTCATATCTATATAACACTTTTCCATTGCAGTAACATTCTAGGAGGCTAGTAGTTTTAAGTGTAACGGTCACTGTCCTGCTGAGTAATGATAACGAATTGCTTACTTAATGGCCATGCTGCCATATTGAGAAGGATGTAATAAATGGGACTAGTGTGGCTCCCACTTACATAGGTGTTAGTTGGGGTGCGCTTCCTAGATAATCCTGCCATTACATGTTATCGAGCCCAACAAGGCATTTTTGTGTTGCCATTTTGGGTAAAATGATGAGAGATGGTGAATATCCACGCCTGGTCCTCCTCATCTGCAGTGCCCATGCTTTGTGGAAGCGGCTCATACTGCACGTTCAGATCGCCCACGAGGATGAAATGGCATCGTCCTTCCATGTACTTCTCTAGGTTTTGTTTCGTTTGACTGTTTAATGCCATTCATTATTCTTGGATACTCTGTTATAGGCATTCAGCAATAATAATCTGGCGCTGTTCCCCAATTGAGGTTGTAGCTCTTGCAAATCTAAAGAATCTGGCATTGACAGCTGGGCCCACTCACGTTAACATTACATCACTTTGTCTCCCCCCTCGCTTTGGCAGCATTGATAGAGTAAGAGGCATATTCCTGCATCAGCGTCTCAGAGGTTTCCTGCGGGCAAATGATATGTTAAATGGACATCAACTGTTGTTTAAGATGTTGTAGCCAGGCCAGCAACATTGTAAAATGGAAAGTTCAAAAGAAGAGATGTGTATGCATGATACTAGTGTGGAAGCAGTTGCACTGCACCTGGCCACCACTGATTCACCCCGATTGTCAATGAACTGCATCAAGGCCATTATCTCAATCAAGTGCTTCAATAATATACCGTTCTCAGTGGATTCCCTGGGCTCACCTCGAATTCTTATACGTGTGCCAATAGGGCCCATTAGGGGTTTACAAGCCGGCCCTTCACTGCCCTTCATCTGTCTGAGGGTATGGGTGCACTTGGTCTTAATTCAATATTCACACTATCTGGTGGGGGTATTCTATGCTCAGTCGTCAGCAGGCCCTCTGCTATGTAGTTATTCACCAATTCTATATAAATATAATCTTTATTGGGAAGGTTTACAACATGGTGTCTAGTACACCTCACAAAGACTTCTCGAATCACAGAATGGCACATTTTTTTTTATGCCTGATACATCGGATGCGTTTGTTAACTAGAGGATCAGGGTAATCTTTAGAACCAGATGGTAAGTAAAGGGTACATGAACCTTGAAAATGATGTTCTGTTCTCTTAATCTGCTACTATGATAACTGTTGCAGCCAGTGTAAGCATCCCTTTCAGCGCCATCATTATTCTTTACTGTCATCCGCCCTTTGCCCAAGTTGGTATTCTACTCAGGCCTATAATAGCCTGGAGGTTCTGCTGCAGAGGTTTTGATGCCAAGAGTCGTCGTCTTGGTGGTAACAAATGTAGCCCCCATTGCCACCCTCAGGAGCTGCTTCCTTATTGGGTTGCCTTTTCGGAGGGTAAACATCAAACTTGGAGCTTAAGATATACCCTCACCCCACAAACCCCTACAAAATATAGTGAAAAATGGTGGTGAAACAGCAGTTCACCAAATGCAGTGGAACGGCCATGTTGAGTACCAAGAAAGCACTGTATGCTCAGTATAAACAGTGGGTTTAGTTGTTATTCATTTCTCAAGTGGCAAACACTGCTCCGAGGAATTGCAGAACATGTTTTATGCCACTGGGGAAAAACCTTGTGTGTTATAAAGAACATATCACTTCTCATTAGTCATGTGACTGTTACAAATTAAAACACGATAAATTATTTACCAGACTGAAAGGCATGTGGCAGAAACATGCCAATACGTGCTCATGTGCCACTCGAATGACGTAGATCTTACACTGCTCTGGGAATAGTGGGGATGGTGACTTAGTGAGCATGAGGCCACTTCAAAAGAATTGATTGAAAATAGGGATTCTCATCCCTTTTGTTTAAAACGTCTGAGCAATGGCTGGGTTCCGTATGCTCCTGGAGACCTCTTCTGTGTAGTGGTATCTCTCACTTGTAAACCTACCTACAGATAAGAGGAATACCAAATACTTTTTCTCCCTAAAAACAGGCAACTACATCCAAGGCAGAAGATGAGGAGTAAAATACTGCCCAACAAAAAAAGGAAATAGGGACACATCAGAGCCAACACCCTGCTTCCAACCACTAAGCACCATTGATATTTTCAGATCTGTCTTCCAGCAGAGCAGTGGCACAGGAAGGAACGTTGAGAGTATTACTCCCTGCTTTGAAGAGGAATTACTAGGTGTAAAGGAGAGTGGATTACAAAATATCTATTTCCGAGCAAAAATATATTGCCACTGACCTAAAATAACCCCCTCCCACACTCCCCGCCCAGGCAGTGCAAATAACTTTTTTACGCATCATTTGACTACAAACCAGCACAAATATGGAATAAACTCTTATTGGAGCCCTGTTTTTAACCCTTTCATAGGAAGTGAAACACAATCTACCCTATAGTTCTTTTGCCCATCCTTCTACACCGCAGCCTAAACTAAATTAAACAAATAGGAGTCGTACCGTGGTTCCTTAAGAACACCTTAGAAAAAAGAGTGCAGGTTTGCCTTCTGAGTTAATATCAACACTGCACAGAGATATAATAGATGGGAGTGCACTCTCCTGTAACTAGAGGTCCCTCTTCTGAAATTCACTGTTAGCAGTTAAACAAGAGGACGGGATGTTAACGGATTTAAATGCAAAATGCATGAATACAACTAAAAGTCCTTCGCGGCTAAGCACAGAAACAAAACGGAAGGTTCCCTTTCCTAGAATGTTGCTGGCCTTCAATGCAAAAAGACAGCAAATCTCCTTCACTGCTGACACATCAGGCTTGCATTGCTGTATCTCATGTGTCCTTCACCTCTAAGGGACGTGCTTTTGTGCACACCAGCTCCTGTGGTGGCCTCCAATACCAGTTGACCGGGAACAGTACAAATGTAGGATATGGCTTCTGAGCGAAATGTTGCAGTAATACACTCACTGGGAAAGTTGCATACCCTCAATATTTTGTATGCACACACATATTTAAAGACTCACCGTGATGTTATGAGCAGTTTAACAAAATGTCATGAATATGCATACACACAATTATTTTGCATTGCAAGTAGATTCTGTGCAACATCTCCTTACCCTTAATATTGTTAGGATTACACAGATGGTCAGAGAAACTATTAATTTCTATGAGATCTGAGTTACCAAAGCATACTTTAAAGTCTATTCCCAGTGGAGCTCTGAAAGCTTTCCTGAATACATGTTGCTCTTTTGCTTTATGTGAGTAGTTGCAGGAATATTTAATGATGATCTGTTGCAGGCTATCCAAATGATATTACAATATTGACCTCCCCTTATAGGATAATGTTAGCATGGCTAACGTAGGATAGCCGGAGCATGAAATATGCCACACAAAATCCTTAGAGGAGAAATAAATGGGTTTATAAGACCAGCATACCACGACTAGTTAGTAGAATGTAGCTTTCTCAACAGAGAAAGGAGATGGCAGGTAATTGTAGTGGCTTTTGCATCATCAATTCTTGACAAGGGGTTAATTATCTTATCTGTGTGCACCTCTAATGCTCATCTTAGTGGCACCGGAGGGAAGCTCTGCACTCAGCTCTTCTGAGGCTCCACAAGCACACATGCACACAGGTTAGAGGGAACATAGCATGAAATGTGGCCTTCCTGTTTGCTGCAACTTCAACAAGGCACATTAGCAAGATTCAGATTCTGTCAACATCTAAAATCCTACAACGTTTTCTACAAGGATAAAGTGATGGATAGGACTTAACATTCCTTTCTCCTGAAGGAAGTATAAGGTTTGCACATTAATCCTGAGGTAGTCTTCCCCACATTCCAAGTTGGACACTGAGTAGACCCTGGACGATCACCAGTCTCTCAAATTCTACCTTGACCATGCCTTTGGCAGCTCTCAACCAGGGAAAAGGCTGCTAAAGATTCCCTTGTTAGATGTATGGTGTCTTCAGAGATCCAGAGAAAATATTCACCCAAAGGACTACAAGCTGTGATGAAATCCCCTTCATAGCTCTGGTGACATCCAGTGGGATGACTAATGAGACTGGGTCCCTCCCTAAAGTTAGTGGATGGCATATCTGGGAGTGTTTGCGAGTGTTCTACAGAATTTGAACACTTTGACTTCTCTTGCAGTCTTTTTGCAATTGCTCTACAGTGGAGGAGGAGCCAACCACTTAAACTCCCTGCTCCAGGTGTAAGCGGAGTGTATCTGGGAGTGTTTGCGAGTGGGCTCGTGTTCGGCCTGCCCCCGACGCTGCTCCAGCACTTTGGGTGATATTGTCTAAACTGTTGAACTGCAGTAGTAGGTTTATGAGCGCGATACTGTCACTTCATTGTTACATCGCCTGCACACCAGGACGCCTGGGAAAACGTGAAGGTACTTGGATGATGGACAGAGAGCCAATTAGGTGACCAAGGGCTCATTAATTCTGGTCACGGCCCCCTCTTCTGGAGACATTGAACTTTTTACACCAAACAAGTTTCAGCCCACTTTTAACAAATCATCGAAAGTCCTGGGCATATGAAGGAGCCTCGGCTGTTTATGTATGGCACATTTCATGAGTGGGATTGTGACAAAATGTTTCTTCATAACCCGCCAAAGCCCGCATATATTTGTTCATTAATAATCTTTGTACAATACTTGAGGATCATCTGTGAGCGTATCGTTTGATTTAAGATCTGACGGCTATATTGGTATAAGATTTCGGGAGAGTATCCCTGGATACATTATTTTATCACATGGAATTTTTCTGCCTGGCTAAAAAGTCGTTTTGTAAGGAAAATATCCACTGGTTCAAATAACTGGTGATACTCCCGTTGATCTCGATTGTATAAGCGGGGTGATTGGGACGATTGAACGGGCTTTACATAATTTACATCATGGGTTACTGTCTACCACAGTCAATCAGTATTTAAATTAAGAGTGCTGGTTCGATTTAAAAGCCTGTTTTTATTTCGGAGAAGCGGTGAAGGTGGGAGCTCCATTCTTTGAGCAGTTGTTAACAAGGAGCTTGTGTGTAATGGACTGCAAGTGAATTAGCATCTTGGGCTGTATTTATGAGTGGTTTCCAACAAAGAGCACTTGTATTAATTTAATAGAACTCCATGTCTGTTGAGCTGAGAAGCGGCAAGTGCTTCGCACCACAAATCCCAAGCACCAACATAATGCCTGACCAAGTGCAACTCTCATCTAATATATCAATTGAAGCTGTAATAACAGGCTTCACGATAGACAAATCTATTTTGGGTGATAGCGAAGAGACAAAAATAGAAAGTAAGAAAGAGAAGGCTATATCTAATGTAGATGTGGCTAAACCTGAAACAATACAAGTAGCAATCCATCAAGTACATGTTACAGGTTCGGGGTCATATATGTTTTATCACCAGGAACTAGAAATCCAAAAAGGCATTTTTATAGTTCAGCCCCGGTCCAACACTGCCTCATGTTCTCGAACACATGTTGATCCTGAGGACTTATTGAACTGTGGGGAAAATAATTATGTATCATATGTTTCAATGTCCGTACCAGTCAAAATGGCAGAGTTGGGTAAACGTGTGAGATTATCTCTAGGACCGCCTACTCTACGTGTAAAGCTACCACACGCCATAGATGAAGTGTGTTTGTTTAACAAACTAAATGTCTCTTTATCTAAATTGGAAGAGAAACCTACTAATATAATCGAGAATAAATGTTTTCACACCATGCCTAAAACTGGGCACTTAGAGAACCAAAATCTTACGACACAAAATGAAAGCCCTATTTTTCGTGATGATCATCATGAGATGTCCAATCCATTAGACTTAAGCCATTCTAATATTCAATTGTCACGTAGGGCACTTTTATACACACCCCAGGCCAACATTAGCACCCCGCAGGATTCTAGTTATATAGATAATTATTCCTTTCCAGTTATCACAAGAATTTTAAATCTTTTGGATAAAGGACATGATGTTTACACACTACGAAATTCGTGAAATTAAATTCTCTCGATCCGAGATCCTCACTAAAATGAATAAACTAGAAGGCTTTATATTGGCCTGTGAACCCCATTCAAAAGGCCATCAAACAAAATAGCAAAAAGGGAGGCCCTGTATTAACATAGCCACACAGACAGGGTTGAGAGAAGACAAAAAAAGCACAACCCCCTCTCTGTGTCTCTAGAGACTCTCGGACCTCTCCAAATACATGTAACAAAAAATATAACGAAATTGGGATCAGGTCTGCTGGAAGGGGAAAGAATACCGCACTCAAACTTACAGGGCCTAATGTCTGATCAGACAATCCTTGAAGTTAGTGAAAATATATGGGATATAGTGAAAAACAATGTTCTAAAACTTTCCAAACTCGAAGAGAATACGAATATCCTCCTTGGTGGTATGAGAGGGAATGATGAGATTGAAGCATTAAGCTTTGAAAATAAACATAAACTTAAATGTGAGGATGACCCAACAGTCCCTCCCCGTTGACCGACATCATTGAACAGTCTAATCTATCTACAGAACAAAAAGACGTAGAATGCATGGTAACTCAAGCAGTGTCCTCTAGCTCCCCTGCCTATATGGCCTTAAATTCCCAGAGAACTAGGCAAAATGAGAAAAAGGGGAAAAGAAAAGCCAATAAGAACCACAATAATGATGTACTAAAACAAATGCAAGCAACACAAATTGTGGGACATAATTCTGCAATTAAAAATATATGCAAACTATCTGAGATAGACGAGACAGTTGATCTAAATAATTCAAAGAGACAACCAAAAAAGAAGGTACACAAATTAAAAAGACAAAAAAGGTAGCCCTCCAAATAGTCAATCCATACAAACCCAAACCGAAACACAGGTTTCAGTTCCTGGAGAGGGATCTTCCACTACAGACAATGATATTCTAGGTAGTAAAACTAAAGAGTTAAGGATGTATGACATGACCTTACCACTACGATCTTTAAATGGAGACATTGGCATAAAACAAAGAAAAATGACAACCCTTTTCTCCTCTAAATCCAAAACAACTAGAGGAACATTGAGTGCCCCTGGAAGTAATTTGGGTGCTGTTGGTCAAAGTATTGCAACCTCCACTATTACTGCAAACTCTTCTGATAGGAAGCTAAATAATACTAGTCCCCAGGTGGTGAATTGTATTGAAAATAATATTCCGTCTAGCATTGCAGCCGTAATTTAACCGCAATCTCCCAATGCACAAACTCATACTTCAAAATCGTTGGTTGGGAAAGTGATAAATTAATGGAAGAAGAATGAATAGATCTTGCTTGCTAGATCTGTTTAAGCAGATTCCTGCTTTGAGATCTATGAATTTCAATGATACTAACTGGATCACCTTACCACAAATAAACAACAATCGGATGACATGCAAATTCCATTCAATCATAATATCAAAACTCATTCTGGAACAACGTGATGCTTTTCACACTTTGGGATACAAGCTTAATGTAATTAAATCTGTGGAAGAAGCCAATATTTTTGTAGGGTGTCAAGTTAAAATATCTGCTATAGCAAGTAACTCAATCTATTGAAACTAAGGCTATATGGACCAATGACACGATGAAGGCACAATCACTTAACCCTGCCACTACCAGCCAAGATTGGTCATGGCTAGAGCCTACAATAAAAACATTTATGACTCAGCCCTAGCATTCAATCCATAGACGTAATGTCTTGGAACATATGCGGTATGAAGAGTTTGAGTGCATGGTTCCATGATCCTATGCGTTCTATTAAGCCCACGCTTATGCTTTTCCAGAAGACTTTGGTTATTAAACAATTTCATCTTAAGGGCTATGATACTTTTACGAGCCCAGCAAAGAGAGCTCTAATTGATCACCCACATGGGGGGCTAGCGACAGCCATAGATAGGGGTATTAATAAGCATGACACAAGTGGTTCATTCATCTGAGGACCCGCTGGCAGTTAAAATAAACTTGGAGGTGAAGAGGTATCTCCTCTTCTAATAGTAAACGTGTATTGGAATCCGGCCAAGTTTGAGTTAACTACGTATTTGTCTAAATTGACCTTACTTCTTCTTTTTTTTAATTTGACTTTTTATTGGCATTTATTTTAATGAACATTAACACAATCACTTTTATATACAAAAAGAAAGTCCGATATTTCCATAGGTGTCACTAAACACTCTTCCCACAACAAAAGTGGTATCAATTATCACAAAATGTTATTAAGATTCAATATATTTCATAAAACAATCATAAAAATGATCATAGTACATAAAACATATGATCATTATAATGTATATGTTTTATGTACTGTGATCATTTTTATGATTGTTTTATGAAATATATTTAATCTTAATAAAATTTTGTGATAATTGATACCACTTTTGTTGTGGGAAGAGTGTTTAGTGACACCTATGGAAATATCGGACTTTCTTTTTGTATATAAAAGTGTATGCTCACAGAGCAAGAGGTCTGTTTTATCCCTACCTGTGACTCAGAACCGTTTTGAGAATAGAGCATTAACACAATCAAACATGAATGGAACAACGCTGATGACTATCATTATCACATATAGCTTGCGACCTGCCTTGGACTTGACTGACTCCAGTGACCCCCCCAAGCCTATCAGCGCGAGTCCCTTGTTACCCGTGCATTTGATATCTAGGACTTGTTCCACTGCCTCTAGGACACCCGGCCAGTATTTCTCAATGTTTGGACACTCCCACAAAATATGTTCCCATGTGCCCACTTCCCCGTACTGCCTTCAACCAAGTTGTGAGGAGCTTTGAGGGGGTCATGTGCCACTGTACTACCAATTTCAACCAGATCTCCCTTATTTGGAGAAATCTGGTTAGCTTGGGTATCTGGCCCCAGAGCCAGGTCCAGTCTTTCTCCTCCACTTTGCCGCCCGTGGCTACATGCCATCTCCTCATGTAGTGTCTCGTTGGGGGATCCTCTCCTGCTTTGATGTGCTTATTTATTGACGTGATCAGGTGCTTGTCCCCTGTATCCCTGCTATACCTTTTGAAGGGGGTTAGCTGACGATTTGCCGCTTGTAGCAGAGAGGGATGGTGGAGCCAGTGCCTCAATTGGATATATCTGAACCTTTCCCTTTCGCCTAGTGCAAAGTCGGCTTTACATTGCTCAAATTGTTTCACCTGGCCTTCGCTGAACATATCCCGTACTAGCCTGCACCTCCCTTGTTGCCATAGGTTAAATGCAGATGTGTTGTGTCCCAGCGTAAATTGCGGGTTGCCAAAAAGTGGAGTTTAGGGTGAAGTGTAAGTCATGAGATGGGCCCTCTGCACCACTTCATCCCACGTTTGGCTCACCAGCGCCAGAACTGCACTACTGTACATCCGGATCGGCCTATCTGGCTTAGGCTTCCACAGGACTCTCTCTAGATCGTCCCCCAGGACCACCCTGTCCATTGGCCTCCAAATGTTCCCACAATCCTCTTTTTGTCAGTCACAAATTACTTTCAATTGGGCGGCTCTGTAGTATGTCCTAAAGTCCGGCTGGCCATTCCCTTCCCGGCCTGTGGGCGTTCTCATCCACCTGACCGCCAGTCATGGGGACTTATTGGCCCACATGAACCTCTTAGTCAATTTATTCAGGGCCCTGAAGAAAGCAGGTGGGACATATACCGGCAGAGCAGCAAAACAGTACAACAATTGGGGAAGCACCACCATTTTTAGTCTATCATCTTGGTCTTAGGTTTTTCCAGCAAAGGAGGATAGTTGGCCTAGCCAGTTTTATACCCAGGTACGTGATAAGAGTGCGCAACCCATCTGTTGGGGGAAGAGTTCCTTTAGGGCCCTGGCGGTTTCCGTCCGGATGGTAAGATTGAGAACTTCTATCTTGGAAGCTTTGATTTTAAGGCCCGCTGCCAGCCCGAATTGCGCATGCTCCTGTTCTAACGCTGCTAAGACGGTTTCAGGGTGGGTAAGGGACAGTATCATTTCATCAACGAAAGCTGCGATCTTATGGTTTCTCCCTGCAAAAGGGACTCCTGTCATATCGTTGTTAGATCTTAACACTTGCAGGAAAAGTTCCAAGTGAAGCGCATAAAGAATTGGGGACAGTGGGCACCCCTGTTTGGTGCCCCTCTCAACGGTCACTGGTTCCGTAAGTTGTCCATTTACCACCAAGCAGAGGGTTGGGTGGCGGTAGTTGGCCTTAGCCCTGTTCAGGAATTTGGGCCCAAAGCCCATTCTCAGCATTGTTGCGAAGAGGAATCCCCACGCCACCCAATCAAAAGCCTTCTCTGCATCAACCGCCATGAGGAGAGCGAGGATTCCTCTCTTGCGGGTCTTCTCTATTAGGTGATCACGCTCCTAATGTTGTCGCCTGATCAAGTCTTGTTGCCAGAATCTTGGCATAGATCTTGGAGTCTACGTTTATCAGGGCTATGGGGCGGTATGAACTGCATTTGGTGAGATCCTTGCCCTTCTTATGGATGAGGACGACTTTCGCCTCCTCCATTGATCTTGTGATGACACTGTCCCTACCTATTTGGTTACAGAGAGTGGTTAGCTTTGGGATCAGTATTTCCTTATGGGTTCTATAGAATTCGGCGACATACCCATCAGGCCCCGGCGATTTAAGGGTAGGTAGGGATTTGATCACGGCCCTGACTTCGTCCTCCGTTATGTCCCGTTCTAGAGTTCCCCTCTCCGGATATGCGGACAAGATTGACTGTGTTCAAGTTTTCATGCTGGCGAGTCAGTGATGGGTCGTCCGATGCATACTGAGAGGAGTAGAATCGTGTAAACTCCCTTTTGATGTCCTCATTATTGGCGCTTGTCCTCCCTCCACCTTATTTTATTTTTATTTTTTGCATTTTTAAAGCGCTCACACAGCCCACGGGCATCGAGGCGCTGTTAAAGGAATTGTTTGTTTTTTAGTTGCGTAATTGTTTTTTTTTTCTTTTCTTAGTTGCGTAATTATAACGCGCTTAAATACCGAGAGGTTTCTAAGCACGGACCCGGGGATCGAACCTGTGTTGCTTCGTGTTGTTTTGCTTACAAGGCGAACACGTTGCCGCTGAGCTATCCTCCCGGAACTTGATTTTCAGGATTGTTTTGTGTTTCTCTTCCCTTCTGAGAATTCTCGCCAGCAGGTGGTCAGCCTTGTTGGCCTTGATATAGTATTTTTGCCTGAGGTGTAATAGATTACGCTCCGCCGCTCGGGTCAGGATTATATCTAATTGTCCCGCGGACGGCTCTGTACGCCCTTTTGGTGGCCGCGGTCAGATTCGGCCCCATTTTGGCCATTATCTCCTTCAGTTCGCTCTTCTAGGCGAGCTTCCTTATTTCCTGATCCCTTCTCGCTTTGATTGCTAATATGGAGCTCCTCAAGGTAGCCTTAAAGGCATCCCGCCTGACCCGAAGAGACGTATCCCCACTGTTATTGTTCACAAAGAAGCGTTCTATTTCTTCCTCGACCTTTCGAACAAGAAGGTGATCTTTGAAAAGGGTTATAGGGGCTTGACCAGATAGTATTGTAGTGCCGATGGTGATATCAAGAGCCCCTTCCAATAAGGTTGGTGCAAGCCAGATATAATCTATCCTTGAGTGGGAACGGTGGGCGTGAGAGTAAAAGGTGTATCCCTCTTTATCCCCCTGTGTCCTCCTCCAAGCGTCCACTAGGGGCAAGTTACTAATTTTAGCCTCCAGGTCGTGTGATGGTCTCCCCTGTGGTCCCGCCGCCCCAGAGATCCTGTCTCTGGACGGGTCCCATGCCATATTGAAATCACCAGTAAGTATGAGAGGGAATTTGGTGAACCTCTCAAGCTTGTCTAGGGCAGTTTCAATAAATGGATCTTGCTCCGTATTTGGGGTGTAGAGGGTTGCCACCACAAAGGCACCCCACTCCCCTCCAGTGCCACTGCTAAATACCTGCCCTGGTCGTCCGAGTCTTTCCCTGCGATGTTCAGGTCAAACCCGTCTTTCAGGGCCAATAGGACCCCTGCCTTTTTGTTGTTTTGTGTGGCTTGAAGTATTCTAGAGTAACCCCATATTTTAACCCTCCCTCTGTCTCGTTTGTGAATATGGGTCTCTTGCAGTATGACGATATCGGGGAATTCTGCGCCCGATATAGCGCTCTAGTTTGTTCAGTGAATTTAGGCCGTTAACATTAAGAGAGTATCTTCAGAGACCTTACTTCTTGAAGAGTGGGCCATCGACCCCTCGCAGGGACCTATAATTATAGGAGGTGATTTTAATTGCAAATGTTTGGAGGATTCACGGTTCAGTAACTGTTTCGAAACATACTTAATGGAATCTGTAAGTGAATCCGAGGGGCAGGAATGGAACAGACTGCTTGCAGAATGGTATCTGTGACAGCTGGAGGCCTCGAAAGGGAATATGACTCATACTTGTTCAACTGCAGAATCAAGGATTGATTATTTTTATGTGTCCGCAAGTATAAGAACTAAATGCAGGAGTGTTGAGATCTTAAATCCAGGACTGGGTGATCATATGATCTTGAATTTCAAAGTGCATAAGAAAATTCTATTCTTGGATATAATACCGTCAACTGCGTTTGTGGCTTTAGAGCGTTCTGGGCTCACCCTTAGGTGGAATAATAGTTCTTGCAACGTTTTTATGAACTGCCAAAATGCAGATGTATCAAACTGTAAATACAGTAAATACAGTGATGTTACAGACACTGCCAACAATATTACCGAAATAGTCATCAAATGTTTGAAATTATGTGTGGCCAAGACGAATCTTAAAAATATTAAACCCAAGAGGCATGTCTATAATACATTAGTGGCAGAGTCCAAACAGCTCAAAAACAGAAAATTAAGGGGGCTATTTCAGGGTTACTCGAACGCACAATCAACAAACACACAGGAATTTAGTGAAGTCATTGAAAATTGAATTACATCACAGTGACAATCAGATTATGATTCTAAATGTATGTAAAAATTACAGTAGATCTTTCTGGTCTTCAATGAAAACAACTATAGGGAATGAAAAAGGTATCATGTACAGTGTGATTACTGAGGAAACATGGGTCAAGTATTTTACTACCAAATATAAATTGGCATTATCATTTAACGAAATCAAGGATCCTTGCAAGGGACAACCTCTAAAAGGCTCATATCCATGGAGCAAGGAGGATATTGCCTGGGCAATCAATAAAATAAACGCATCAAGAGAGGCTGGCCCTGATGGTATAGCGGCATATGTTATTAAAAGAGATCCCATACTATGTTTCTCAATTCAGAAAATTAAATTTGATACAATTTTCTGTACTGACAATATTCCCTGCACTTGGTCACAAGCATTGATAGTGTAGTGCCAATCTTTAAAAAAAAGTGACACTTGCGACCTGTCGAATTATAGGCCGATAACACTCACAGATGCCTCATCAAAGATCGTTTCCATTTGAATCCTGAAAGATCCTGAAAGTATTACACAACAATCATGTATAGTTTCACAGTTTCAAATGGGTTTCCGCAAGAGGATGGGGACTACACTTAACGTGACTATCTTGGCTCACCTGTTAGAAACGGTTAAGAACAGTTCAAAAGGGCCAATATTCATGGCTTCTTTTGATATGACGGCTGCGTTCGACCAGGTCATTAGAGCAATCCTGTGGCAAAAATTATTAAGATACGGAATCTCTACAGATTTGGTACAGTTGGTATCCGTTTTACATCAGGATACCACGTATCAAATCTGTATTAATCAAGCAGGAGCGGTAACTCGCCCAACTAGAACATTTATGGGAGTGAAGCAGGGGTGCAATATGGCCACAACATTATTTAATCTTTACTTATCCGTTTTGCATGAGATCTGGAAAGGGAGAAATAGAACACCTGTGAAACTGGGTTCCTTGCGACTCCACTGGTTGGCATTCGCTGACAATGTGATCTTTTTTGACAGAACACCTATGGCATTATAAACAAAACTTAATCTATTTACACAATATGACCAAGCTAATAATGGTATACAAATACAGGGCAAAATCCCAAAGTTTTTGTTTTCGGGGAAACAATTCTCAAAAAGGGACGTTAATCAGGGAACAGAAATGGTGCGTCAAGCACAGAGAATTGAAAACCCCTCACTACTAAAACCTGAGGGAAAGTAGAGATTGACCGATTGTCTTCACATACAGCTTAACAACACCATATAGAGGGCGCTAGAGAGCCGTCCAAGATGGCGGCCTCCCTGTGAGCTCCGCCGAGCTCCCCTGAAATCCTGATCAATCGAAGCTTCTTTGGTGCGCAAATTGTCCGCAGCCGCCTCCAGATTGTAGCCGAGACGATCCCGAGCAGAACGGGGTATTCATCCGCCGACCCTCGAGCGCCGGATCTGGTCTCCTCGATGGTGAAGAGCCCCCCCCTTCCCCGTGCGGACGGGACGCGGGTGCAGGCCAGACGCGGAAGACCGGCGGCGGAGGAGGCCTGGGACCCGGGGGTGTCGCTCGGAGCTGGCGAACACGAAAAAAGAAATCCTGCAGAGCCCTGGAGGGGCCACCATAGACGGACGCCGAAGGGCTCCCTGGGCGCCGCCGAGGATCAGGTACGCGCGCCCCGTGCACCCTCGCTCGCGCGCCCTGGGTGGATCCCCGGCTCCCTCGCCGGGGGAGGCGTGGTACAGCTCGGTCCGAACCGGCTCAGCGGCAAGATCTCCTGAGAGCCACATCGCCAGGAAGCGACAAACCGAGCGCCCCGGGACCCCTGGTCCGCCTCCCGGTGCCTCCTGGCCCCCGCAACGCGAGCACCAATGGCGTCCTCGAGGAAAACGGACAGATCTCAAAAAAAGCTGAACTTCGAGGGTGGCTCCGCAACCAAAGCAACCACCTCGAACAGCAGAGCGCAGTCTCCCGTCCAGGCCGCAGCCCAAGATGGAGAGGAGGCCCACGGGTTCGACATCAGGGAAATCCTCCTTGACCTTAAGGCCGGGATCGGAGGTCTTGGAAGCAAACTCGACATACTCTCCTCCAAGGTCGACCTACTCCAGCACCGGCTGGACAAACACGCTGACAGACTGGACACAGTCGAGCAGAGAGTGTCCGACCTCGACGACAGTGCAGCGGCCCTAACATCCCGAGTGGCCTCCCTAGAAGTACAAATGAAAGCAGTAAGCGCCAAAAACGAAGACTTGGAGGGCTGCTCGCGGCGCAACAGCATCAGGATCGTGGGAGCCAGGGAACAACAACTTACCGTGAAAATGGAAGACTACGTTGAGAAGTTATGCATGGACCTTTTCGGTACAGAAATCCTGTCCAAACTGTTCGTCGTGGAGAGAGCTCATCGAGTCCCCAACACCAGACCGATCCCCGGGGCTAATCCCCGCCCAATCATAGCGAGATTGCTTAACTATAAGGACCGAGATGCCATTCTATGGGCGGCTAGGGAAAAAGGGGACCTCCAGTACGACGGCGACAAGATCCAGGTTTTCCCGGACTTCTCCCAAGCGGTCCAAGTGCAGAGAAGATCGTTTATGGCAGTGAAGCGCAGACTGCAAGAGAACCAGATACAATATTCCATGCTCTTCCCAGCCAAACTCCGTATTCAACACGAGGGCAGGACCCAGTTCTTTAATACCCCAGAAGAGACAAGCGACTATCTGGACCGCTCTGGATGTAGACCCGCTACTGCCAACGGAAGACCGCAAAGGGGCGACAGACCAAGAAGAAACCCGCCGTAAGATTTGCCTATAGGACACCCAAAACGGCTGCATGAGACTTCAAGGTTGCCTAGAAGCGGCCACCACAGTTCAACAGTGCATCCGAAGAAGGGAGCCAGCCCCCTCTTGGAGGGCCAACTGGAGCGCCCCGAGCACAGCAATGCTGGTTGTACGGTTAAAATGGGTTTGTTTTTCACAGGCTTGTTGGGGGTTGCCCGTGCAGGGGAGGTAAGTTAGTTTAGCAAAACCGCCACTACCCACATACCCCAGTTCCACGACAGTCACACGAAGAACTATGCATCTAACGATTGCCACGTCCTCCCTGCTCCTCTATGAAAAGCGACTCCAGCCAATCCCGCGAGCCTCGTCTCGACATGATGATCTGGACCCCTCCAGATGGCAGCGGCAAAGTTGAAAATCGCCACCTGGAACATCCGTGGTGGCAATCAGCCTACGAAAATGAGGAGAATTCTTCAATATCTTCGGAGACACAAAATCAACATAGCGATACTCCAGGAGACTCATCTGCTGCCCGCGTCAGAACAACACTGGGCCAGATCATGGGGATGTCATCGGTACTTCTCATCCTATTCCTCATTCGCCAGGGGTGTTACGATCCTGATCGACAGAAGAACTAATTTCAGCTTTATCGAGTTAAAGAAAGACACGGAGGGGAGGGCCCTAATGGTGAAGGGGATAATCGCAGGAAAAGAGGTGGTGGTGGTGAACTCATACGCACCGAACACAGACGGACCTGATAATTTCAACTGGTTAATGTCCCACTTGGACGCGACCAACGCGACGACTGTGGTGTGGGGTGCAGACCTCAATACCACACTTGATCCCAGGCTCGACAGGTCCCATAACACATCGGGAGTCCCATCCAAGGCCAGCACTCAGGTTCGAGAGATTTGTCAGGCCTTCAATCTATCTGATATGTGGAGAAGACACAACCGGGACAGCAGGGACTACACCTTCCGATCAGCGGTACACAACACCAGTTCCAGAATCGATTATATCCTGGCATCCTCCCATAGCCCTTTCAGATGGAGAGCGTGCCATATCCTGCCAAGGTCCTACTCCGACCACTCGATGGTTGTATTGGAGGCCACCCTGGCGGGCGTAACAGTGCCTGGTCTCAACTGGAGATTCAAGCCCGGCTCGCTCACGGACGCCGTATTTGCTGCAGAACTACGTAACGAGATAGTCTCTTTCCTGGAGATCAACCAAGACTCTGTCGACTCCGCATGCACCACCTGGGAAACACTCAAGTGCTACATACGAGGAATTTGCCTGACTAAAGAAAATGGCTTGTTGAAATTGATCCGAGGCGAATTATCCAACAAAGAGCGTCGTCTGAAAGAACTAGAACGAAACCTCTCCAATGCTCCAGACCCACGCACCCAAGCCGAGCTCAAAAAAGAACTCTTGGGGTTCAGGGAGACAGCGGACCGCGAACTAAAGCTCCAGGGCCGCAGGCAACAGATCAGGCAATACGGAGAGGGGCAAAACCAGGTGCACTGCTGGCCAGGCTACTAACCATAGACAAAGTCCCACCCCGCATTGAATGTATCGCAGATGCGCAAGGCCAGAGGGTTTACACAGAGGAGGAGATCTCCAGTGTTTTCCGAGACTTCTATCAAAACCTGTACAGTTCAAAAGGAGCAGCAGATCCCGTAGCGATACAAGAGTACCTTAATGACACGGAACTGTACTGGGTGAGCCAGGACCTGCGCGAACCCTTGAACGCGCCCATATCGCTCGAAGAAATTCAGACAGCAATCAAATCCCTGCCTAACACAAAGGCCCCCGGTCCCGATGGACTCAATGGCGAATTTTACAAAGCGCACGTGGAGGTGGTGGCCCCCCTTCTTCTACAAGTCTACGAGGAGGCGGTGGAGCAGGGGACACTCCCTCCCACGATGCGCGAGGCTAACGTAATGATGCTGCACAAAGCTGGAAAGCCTACAGAGAACTGCGCTTCGTACAGGCCGATCTCATTGATCAACCTAGACAACAAAATCCTAGCTAAAATCCTGGCAACCAGATTGCTTCCCTTGATGCCGGCATTGGTGCTGGGTGACCAGGCCGGGTTCATCCCGGGGCGGAGTACAACATACGGCATCAGGAGACTGTTTGGCGTCATTGAGGCCTTGGACCCGACGCAGCAGGCAATAGCGGTATTATTGGATGCCGAGAAGCGTTTGACTCAGTCGAGTGGCCCTTCATGTTCGCTACACTAAGGCAGATGGGTTTGGGTAACTTCTTCCTGAAGCTAGTAGCCCTGTTATACAACAAACCACGCTCACACATCACAATAGGGAACACCAAATCCACAGGGATCACACTGGAACGCGGAACGAGACAGGGTTGCCCACTTTCGGCCCTTATCTTTACCCTGGTGATGGAACCCCTGGCGTCAAGGCTGCGAGCCGAGCAGTTGGGTCGAGGGATAAAGCTGGGTCCGCACAGGCTAATTGTCTCCCTATACGCTGACGACGTCATGTTGTTCATCAGCGATCCCCAAACCAATCTTAATCCCGTAATGCGAGAGGTGATAAAATTCGGGTTAATGTCAGGCCTCAAAACCAATCATTCCAAATCGATAGTGTTCCCTCTGACCCCTTGCACTTTGGAGTTTGCAGATGACCACGGGTTCAAGTGGGAAAACTCGAAGGTGCGCTATTTGGGGATTAAGATGTCACGAAGCCACCACGATATATTTAGAGACAATTATGTAGTTACAGTGCAGTTACTACAAGAACGTATTCAAAGATGGAAATCTCTACCACTAACGCTGTGGGGCAGAACCTCACTGACAAAAATGGTCATTCTCCCCAAACTTCTATACCTTTTCACAAATATCCCGCTACTTCTCCCCAAATCCTTTTTATCAAAAGTCAAGAGCGCGATCCTTGAATTATTATGGGCGGGGAAACCAGCGCGGGTGGCGTACAACACACTTACTCTACCAATATCAAAAGGGGGCCTAGCTCTCCCCGATATAGAAAAATACTACTGGGCGGCACAGGCCCAATTCCTAAGCCATTGGTACTCAACCCACTACATTAGACCACATGTGCAAGTGGAAAGAGCCCTGGCTTCCCCCGACCTGCTTGCTGCAGTCATAATAAGCCAAATTCCCGTGCCGCATAAAACACTGAATACAGTCCTATCCACATATGCGATATGGGAGAAGATTGCTGGCGAATACGGAGTGGCTATACGATTTTCCCCCCTACTGCCGATAAAATTCATCCCCGGCATCTCCCTCACGAACGAAAGAGTATTCCTGTTATGGATAGATAAAATAGGGATTAAATCGTTGGGAGACCTCTTCCCAGAGGGCACCTTTCTGACCCCCCAAATGGCAAAAGACCGGGGAGGGAACACATCCCTAGACGTCTTCCTTTATTTCAGACTTCGCCACACCCTCCAGGGGCTATTCCCCACATTCCCTAAACAACCCCCCACCTGGGATCTGCTACATAATACCATTTTAGCGCAGGGTGAGGGCAGACTGGTGTCAACTCTATACAAAACCCTGGTGGGAGACACTCGGAAACTCCAACCTAAGGTGCAACAAAGGTGGGAATCAGCGTTACAAGAACCGATTAGTGAGGAAGACTGGGCCTACATTCTTCGTCAGACTCAGAAGGTAGCGTTAAATTCCCGACTCAAGCTAATACACTTTAACTTTGTGCTCCAAACATACTACACTCCAGTCAAGAAACATAGACACCACCCTGAAGTGTCAGCCCAGTGCGAGAGATGCACATTTGCCAGCGCTGATTTTCTTCATCTGGCATGGGGATGTCCTGGTATCCAACGCTTCTGGACTTCCGTTATACAAATAACATCCGACATTATAGGTGAGCAGGTGACCCCCCTACCGTTGAGTCCGCTTCTCGGCCTCAATAAATATCTACAGCCAGCGTCACGCAAGTTAGCAGCGCTCCTCATGACGCTGGCACGAAGGAGAATTGCTATGTCGTGGGGTCGTGGCCCACTCCCCAAGATAGCTGACTGGGAAAAGGATATAACATATTGCCAAGAAATGGACACCGAATTTATCCGGACCCTGCCCTGACATGCGCGCCCTCCCGACATCTGGGGCCCATACATCACTTGCCTGATGAACAATGCTGAAGCTTCAGATTTGAACGATCCAAGCCCCCAGAGCGAGAGACCATAGGATGGAGATATTCAGGGACAACGTGGAAGACTTTCTATTTGACTTAGACAATGGATAGCGGCATTCAAAGTCATGGTGGACGCGGCGCTGGGGGGCGGAGGGGGGGGAGGACTGTTGTTGGGGCTTGCATTAGGCAGCTCCCTGTTGGAGCACTGCCTATTTGATACAGCAAAAAGTTAAAAATAAAGTTTTTTAAAAAAAACTTAACAACACCATAAACATATCACACAAATGCACATTGCGATGAAACTCATTGAAACTAGAGGGCAATTAGAACAATCCAAGTGAGAAAAATATATATAAATCTTACTTTATTAATAAATATTAAAAGCAATATATATTCATACAGTAGTGCATCACGGAAAATACAAAAGACAACTGTCTATAAAATAGAACATACAATAGGGAGAGTGGAGATTTTTTCAGTCCTCCTTTCGCATTTGAAAAATTCGACTATAGCGGTTATGCTTAAGCGCTATTAGAGAAAGAGAGTGTCGACATGTTTAGGCCAGAAATCAGATTAGATACGTTCTCAGGTATCCATTCAGGAGTAAGTAAAATGGCCATCTTCAGGACAACAAATTTCTTTATGATGAAGCTGATGTGTAGTTTAGATGAGACATTTTACTTACTCCTGAATGGATACCTGAGAACGTATCTAATCTGATTTCTGGCCGAAACATGTCGACACTCTCTTTCTCTAATAGCGTTTAAGCATAACCGATATAGTCGAATTTTTCAAATGCGAAAGGAGGACTGATAAAATCTCCACTCTCCCTATTGTATGTCCTATTGTATAGACAGTTGTCTTTTGTGTTTTTCGTGATGCACTACTGTATGAATATATACTGCTTTTAATATTTATTAATAAAGTAAGATTTATATATATTTTTCTCACTTGGATTGTTCTAATTGCCCTCTAGTTTCAATGAGTTTCATCGCAATGTGCATTTGTGTGATATGTTTATGGTGTTGTTAAGTTGTATGTGAAGACAATCGGTCAATCTCTACTTTCCCTCGGGTTTTAGTAGTGAGGGGTTTTCAATTCTCTGTGCTTGACGCACCATTTCTGTTCCAAGCTAATAATGTACAGGTTAATGCCAGAACATCTAAACTTGTGGTATTTTCAAGATCCAACTGGGTAAAAACTGTCTTGGGTACGGAACCAATGGAAAGAGTTACTAATTTACGTTATCTGGGCTATAATCTGTGTATTTCAACCTCTTACAAAATGTGGAAAGAATCACTTGTCAGTAAACCTCGACCTTTGGTGTCGCAAATGAAGTGTATTCACAGTAAGCTCTGTACGTTTGCAATGTTACCGGCCTTAAATTTCTATGTGTCTAAAGTAGAACCTATTTTGCTATGCGGGTTCGATATGGGGGATTATATGAACGGTCTGCAAGGTCGCTTGTGGAAAGAAGTGCTTGGGTTTTCATTTGCATTGCCAAATGCCATCATCATGCATGAGTTGGGATTAGTATCCCTGTGGTCTCGATTGTTATGGAGACTTTTACTCAACTACTCTAAGATTCTAAATCCTCCAGTTAATTCGTTACATGAGGATTTAAATAAAATGTTAGAGGAAAGCGCACCAAAGTCCGTTTTTAAATTTAGGCTAACAATACAATCTCTATTATATGATATAGGTGCAACTGAACTTAATAATCGTCAAGTTAATGTGAAGAGAAAATTTTTCAACTATGACTGATCAATAACCATTCAACAGGTAAATGGCTACAAACTTCAGAATGAGTATGCACATTTTTACCCACAAAAGAGAACTGTTGACCCCCTATCTCTTATGCTTTCCCTGCAAACATGCACAAGCATTGTATAGGCGCTTTAAATTTAATCACTTTGCAACAAGAGAGCGCACACAAAAAGGTTCAAGAGGAAAACATGTGCTGTCGATTGTGTGGAGAGTCTGGTTCTCTGGAAACACTTTGTGATTGACTGTCCCTATCTCGAATCAAGCAGGCTTGGGATTTCTGGGCAAGATAATCTAGGTGCATCTGAATTTTCTAGAACATTTTTGGCTATTTCTCATGTGGGGTGAAAACAAAGCGCTAAACATTGCTCTTACTCATCTTTTAAATATAATCAACATTCAATTGAAATAAATTTGCTGGTCAAACCAACATTTTTGAGAAATGCACCATGTATTAGGTATTTGTAAAAAAAAATCGAAATTGTATCAATTTATATTCACGAATCTTGATGGTAATCCATATGATTTTAATGTAATAGTTATGTGAAACTTTCTTTTTTGTAAAGGTTTTGATCAAACCAAATACAATTAAAAAAATAAGTTAGTGGATGGTGGATCCAGGTCTACAATGGGGAGGATCCCTGAGTCACTCCCTCTTTGTCCCCATCTCAGAGCAGGGAGCAGTCAAGAGAACCTTTAAAGACGTGGCCCCCTTAAGCATCACTGCTCCCAACACTGAGAATCGGAAATAACAAGGACACAGTAACAGAAGCCTCTCCCCACGTCCAAGGGTGATCCTTTTCTGAATTCAGGCCATAAGGGAGTTTGGACACTGCACCTTTAAGATAGTTGAACACTGTGAGCAGGAAAAGACCTGAAGATAAGGAATACAATCTTCATCTCAGGTAGCACAAAAATCCACTCCAATATCAGAGGTGCATTACATTTCCTTCATCGCCCACTCTGCAAACATGCACACATCCGCGGTTCATTACATTTTTCTCCGAAGTTCACTCAGCAAGAATGAACAGACATTAGCGGCACATTTTATTTTCCTTCGGCACTCGTCCAGTGAGCCTGCCAAGATACCAAGGCCACCACATACCACTGGAATACTATCACTGCACGTCTGCTGCAAGCACTGATGCTACATTTGGTTCCATGTAGCTCAAGCCCAGAAAGCTCTGGCAGGGAAATGACGGCACATACGAAAGTGCTTCGACCTTACCTTCAATTAAAGCACCCGTGGAGCCCATGCACATGCCCTTTAGAATTTCTATGCTTAGGGCTTCCTAACGGAAGCCTGAAGCAATACAAGAAAGAGAAGAGGAATCTAAAATGGCAGTTCCGACGTTTTAAAAATGTTGTCCCCACGTCAAAGCCTAAGACCACATTCGGGTGAACCAATTAACCTCAATCAGAAGCCCCTCGTTCTCCTCGACAGATATGGACTCTCAAAGTAAGGCCAACCCTATCGGAGGGGTCAGTGAGGCTGTGTGCGGGTGTGGACTTGAGATGGCAGCAGGGGTTTGGTGGAGGTTGGAGGGCAAAACAGGAATTTGAAGGGGAATGAGTTTGCAAGCGGCTGGAGGGAGAAGGAGCATGGAGGAAGTTGGAGATGAGAGTGGGAGATGACATACAAACAGCAGGTTGTTTGGTAACATCAGGAAGTGGTTGTTGTAGGAAGCACAAGGTTGTATTGAAATATTGAATGGCGGTTGGAGGAAAACACTCTGTGGCTAGCAAGTCCCTTGTCAGAACAAGAGGGCATGCTTTGCCCAAGTAAGAAGCAGCGGGTGAGGGCCCTGATCTAAAGGGGCCAAGCCCACGGTGGCAGAAGGAATCTGGCACATGGCGTAGCGTAGAGAGTGAGCAAGACCAGAGCAGAAAGAGAGATGGTGAAGGGGAGCCCCAGGTCCCAGGAGAGGGAGGTGACATGACTCAAATCTGCCAATGTGAACTGGTAAAGGGCTGCCCAGTTAACTCTGTCTCGGCCTGGCAGAGAAAGTTAACTACTACATTAAATTCCTGGCAGAGAGTCAGCAACATCTGCATGGTCTACAGGCCACATTAGAGGTGGTCATATCCCACTGGCAGCTCAGGCCCAGCAGAAAGACTCCTCAAGAGAGAACATCTTAAGAATGTGAGTGATGGGGAAGACTGAGCCGTGTGCATTTTCTAAAAGCCATCTTGACCATGGTAGAATTTTCTGAGATGAAACTATCATATCCCTTGAGTTTTTGTATTTTGAGCATGACCCAGGAGAAGAACGTTCTTGTGTTCAATAAAATCCTTTTCGACCTTAGAATTTGTGCTCAGCCATTTTGTGAGCCCCTCTGAGCTAAATGACAATGCTCACACAGTAAGGGCAAAAGCTACTGTAGTGTCTTCTGAGAGACATGTCCCTTTGGTGGTAATCAATAAAGCAACCATGTGGCGTTCCCCCCTCTCCTCAGCAATCTGCACGCAATACTGCATGAACACAAGTGCTAGGTCAGTTGCTAGGTTTGGTCATGCTTTCCCCCAAGAACCTATTGGGTTAGAAAGCTTCAGCGTAAAAAAGGTTACTCTCTGGAGTGACTAATGTACTCCCAAGTCACAGACCATTTCCCCTATAGGCCCACCGCCCATCCCCTAAAAAGAGAATAGTGAGATAGTGGCCCTGCTTGTTTTGTTTGGGAGGGGGCTGTGGGGGCTGACAGTTTTACCAGACAGTGGAGTCAGCCTGCGGAGAGGCCATACACACGCCCACTACCTCGGTTGCTAAATTTAAATTAAAGGAAACACGCTGTGCAACATGCTGCGGTCCCGTCCGCACAGGACATACTACCATAAGTATGGATGAAAAGTGAGTATCGACTAAGAGTACAGTGGTCATCAAAGTGGCTAACCCTTTCTTTCTGGGATATGCTTCAGCGCCCACATGCTTTAATATTCAATTTCATTACTAATTATACCACAAAGGCCATGGGAGAAAACCTTTAAACCCCATTTAAAGTGATCTTTTATAAATTACACCAAATACGATTGCTCTTGGTTCAATGTGCTTTAAAATGCACCATCCGACTCTACATTTCCCCAACATTTTCTTGAGGAGAAACTCTAATTCACTTTGAAGAGTGGTCTTTAAATCTGACCATGTTTTGCCTATTATTACCAGATGTGTGTGCTTACAGATGTAACCAATTGTCATGACATTTTCAAACTAATGCACAGACAGGTGACCTGGAGATCACTTGGCAGTAGATGTGTTAATGTGTGCATGGGGGCGGGGGGATACGATAGGGTGTAGCAGGTAATGGCCAACCAGTTTCTGTTGGCATTTTCAAAATGGTTTACTTTCTCAGATTCTTTTTGCACGTTTGCCCTCCTGTAAAAAACGACTGCCTGAGCCCCTGCCTGCAAATATGTTTGAGGCACATCTGTTTGACACATGCCAACTTGGAGGGGATGATGGCTGACTATATACATTCATTAAACGATGTGCATTGTCAGCAGCTCTTGCCCGATTGCCCATTGAAAGCCTCCAAGGCACTGGCTATGTTACAGTGCAATACGTTTTAGTGCTTCTGTCTGGCCAGAGGAGAAGCATTCCAGAGTCTCATGTCAAGCAACTGACATTCAGTAAAATGGACCAGCCCCACATCCCCATAAGCTATGACAGGAAATGCCTATCCACGCCCCAACAACAAGACTGTAGATGTGCTGCCAGCTCAAAGGACAACAATGGATTGACACCGAGTACAGGCCAGGCACAGTTGGGGTGTTAGGTCATGTTAGGGACACTGTTTGATCATGATTGGTTATTTATAACGTGCTTATAACAGGTTCACATCAGGTTTCTAAGCGTGGACCCGGGGATCGAACCTGTGTTGCTCCGTGTCGTCTTGCTTCCAAGGCGAGCGTGTTGCCCCTGAGCTATCCTCCCGAGTTTGCAGTAGCACTAGTGAACAGTAAGCGATAAATGAATATCATTGGCTAATCACAAGTAGTGCGCATGTCTGACTAAAACACTGAGAGCATGCACATGACTGATGCCTCTTCCAACCTTTTTACAGATCTCTCAAAGGCTAGAGCCACTCCTTCAAATGTTTCTAGTTCTCCCTCAGAAAACAGCTGTTCCCTCAGAACGGCCCCTCCTCACCCCATACAAGAGGATGGCAGAATCGAGCATTTGCCTCTCTGCTGCCTTCCCAACATCACTGGGCTCCTGCTCCCTTCGGCTGAGTGTCACCAGACAATGAAAACAAAATGTGACTGTATACTGCATTAGCCATGTCCACCAGTGGACTTAAGATTAGGCACAGTAACAGCATTCTCCAGGGGGAATCTGCAGAGGAAATACAGCTTTGCTTGGTGCCTATAACACTGGAAGGTACATGGGGAAGGTTGTTCTTAGGCCTACGTGTGGCACTGCGAGCTGCCCTATTGATCTTTTGTATGTCCAGCATTGTTGGAGGCGATGTCGGATGCCTCATTGGCACAACTGAAGGGTACTGGAAAGGCACGTTTGGCAGCGGGTGAAACATGGATGTGATGTGTGGCAGGGTGCAACTGTCAAATGTGGCTTAACCTGAAAGTCCTGCTCGATGCATTGCCTTTTGCGCTGCCCGGCTGCCTTGTTACAGAGGGGAATATAATATGGTGTACTCCTCCTTCTGCACAAACTTCCCTTGCCGAAACTTTGCGAGGGACTCTGGTAACTGCATTGCGCCCTCCTTAATAGCTGACGCAACTGCACACGCACCCAATTACTTCACCTGAGAATGTGTCTCCATCTAAGGCGGTGCTGCCTCCTCCTCACCCTAAAGCTGCTCCCTCCCTCTCTGAGCCGCCACCACCACCTCCTTCACCCGAGCTCAAATGACCTTGCAGTCAACTCCTATCATTTGCCCAAGTGTACTCGCAGCTACTGATGTTTCCTATAATCTATTCCACCAATGCAGGTACTGCCAAAAGCTCCCCCGCCAACATCTTTGCCAGTATCACCACCAGCACTCCAACCACCAGCACCTGTTGCTTCTGTACAGTCAGTGTCGCCCAACCTGAAACCACATAAATAAATGGGCTCCATATCCTCCAAAGGCCAGGCGATTCATGTTTGTCTGATATGACCTCCAGGTTCACATCAGCCCATTTGAAAGCCGTTGTCAGGCCCCATGTCTCGCTTGACAAAGATGCTGCTTCTGACAGCAGCCTCCCCCAATATAACGGCAACGTCCCCTTTTCAGGCAGGAAGCAAAAGAGGTCTCAGCTTCCCACTGACTCACTTTCCATTCACTCTCCATTCTCTTCAGTCCCCACTAAATAAAAGAAAAAGACTTCTTAGAAACACAAGTAAAAGCAACAAAGAAAATGTATGCAGGGGTGAGCCATGAAGGAAACCATGGGAAAACAAGGAAAAACAATAAAAGTTACACAAACGGACTGCTAACAGCAAGTACGGGATTAAAACATATGGGCCTCATAAAAGTATTAACACACACAAAAAACACAACGGGGAACAAAGGTCCAACACCTCCACCTGGTAACAAAAACTCTCCTGGTCTCCCCAACACACACTCTCACTGCTTTAACTTTCTTCCAATAGCCAGCAACACTCGTCAATCAGCACGAAGTAAGTTAGACCTTTTATAGGTACTCCAACTCGGCTTACTTGGTCACTTTACCTTGCCAAGAAATCTGATTGGCTGCCTCGGAAAAAAGGTTACAAATCGCTTTTATTTCTTTTTCATGTTTTCCTTTTTAACGTGCGAATATCCTCTCCATGTACGTACCCTATTCTCCCCCTTTCCCTCTTCCTATACCCTCCTTTTCCTATCCCTGTGTGTTTTCTTTAGTTGTTTTGGTTGCTTTGATGTGACCCAAAATGAATCGCCACAGTAAAAAAGTCAATTGAGAAAGAAAAACAGACATGCCATCGTATATGAATGACTCCATGCACATTCTATGTCAAGACTGAAGGCAAGCATTATGCATCAACTTCTTATTTATTACTCCAGCAGTTTCAACAAAATATAAAAAAACTGTAAAATTTCCTTTTTCTTTTTTACTTTTCTTATAAACTACAAATCCCACTGTTTTGTAGTCCTAACAGGGTCAGCCGAGTCACTTACTGTTCCTGAAGTCCACCTCTTCTTTTCCTGCTCTTCACGGAGATAAGTACACTTTGTCCTCTATGCCATATAATGTGGCTACATACAAGTGTTTGGCTTAATGTAGAGAGTGAGATCTGAGGAATGTGTTTGCTAGTAACTAGGAAACAGATTAATGGCGAAATGTGCAGGACATAATGGAATTCTCTCGTAGTGCGACTACGTTGTAATCAAGAGCGTACTGAACAAGCGCCGAAGCGTGAATTAACAGCGCAGTGTAGGGCAAAGTATTTATTTAAAGAAGTGTTTATTTAGAACAGTGTTAATTAAGTAAGTGTTGCCGGCACGAAGGAGGCGAGCCCCCCATTTTATTCCAGGCGCGCTAAGGGGCGCGCCTTCTCTCACTACTGGCAAACATACCGCGCCCCCACCCTCGCCAGGGTGGACGGAGAGCAGACACGATGTATCAGTCCCCTCCTTTGGAGAGGCGGAGCCCGCCGCGTCGCAGAGTTATTTCGCGTGAAGAGCAGTGAGAAAGAAGAAGCCGGGCCTGGTGGTGATTTGATTAGAACGCTCAAGCTATCGTGTTCGGAAGATTTATTCGACCGCGTTGAACAGGAGATCAAAGTCTCCAATCCCAGCCAAACATATAATTGATCTGGGAACACATAAATCGGATCATCCGACAGACGTAATTTGGTGCCCACACGGCTACGAAACACTCGAGAACATAAGCAAGATCAAGGCTTAAAAAAGGGGGGAGAGAAAGAACTTTATCAAAAAGAAGAATAAGTGAAGAGCCCCTCACTGCAGCTTAAAGCCAACAAGGCATTCTGTAGTGCTGAGCATCAAGGTCCAACGCAGCATTGGGTGTGCACACGGCACCTGTGATAAGGTATAAGCACAAAGCACCAACTAACATGTCGGAATTCAAGTGGAGCGAAGAGCAGCAATCGCTAGACCTCGTCTCCAGCTTCAAAGAGGTGCTGGGAAGCTCGTTGGTGGATGCAGTGGCGCAAGGGGTGAAACCCCTTCAAGATAGACTGGCATCCCTGGAGTCCATCCTTAGCCAGCCCCAAGAGAGCACAGAAGAGTCAATCAGCACGCCCGCAGAGTCTCCAAGCAGTGGCATGGAGGGGAGTAATAAGACCCCCGGGTCAACCTTACGGGGTAGAAGAAAAGACCATGGAGGTACCCGACACGTTTGCTAAGATGAGAGATGCCTTTTTGCAAAGATCAGCAGTGCCAGGCCTCACGACCCCCCACCCAGGGAAAATTAGTTTGGGCAAAGACGACCCAGGCTCGGAAGAAGAGCCAGCCGAAGGCAACCAGTCCTCCCAATAAGAGGAGAGAGAGGAAGAAGTTTGGGCTAAGCCCAGCGGAGGGAAAAAGGCCCTCAAAGAGAAACACCTAGAAGAGGTAGTGGAGGAAATGTCGGACATGTTTGATCGGGACAGTATTAGAAACCTGAGATCCTCGGATTGGCAGCCCTCCCCCAGAGTGACAAGGTACATGGCCCAGAGGCTGAGGAAAGCACTAGACAAAGAGGTGAGACAGCACTTGAGGGCGGAATGCCCCAGACTGGACCTGCCGGGCAAAGTTGCAGAAACACAGGAGTTAGATCCAAAAATGCTAGCATTCGTGTTGAAGACGAGCAAGGACGCCCGCAAGGGGATAGACAGATCCTGGAAGGTACTAGGAATTTCCGGTCCACTAGCCAAAATCATGGACTCGGCTGAGAGAGCCAGAGATACCGGGGAGGAAGTGGACCCAGATGCGCTGGCCAATTGGATGCAGAGGGCAGTATGCCTGCTAGGTAATGAGAACTGTGCCATTTCCTTGGGAAGGAGGAGAGGACTACTGGTCAAGATCGATCCCAAATTGAGCGACCTAGCCTTGTACGAGGCTGGAGAGGCAGCGCAAGGACTGCTCTTTGGAGAGACATTTGGGAAAGAGATGGGCAGATTTGTTGGTACCTATGCCTCGCTAGAGAAAGCCCAGGTAAAATCTTTCCCAGAAGAGTTTTTGTCGGGAACGGCCGCCATCTAGGTCGAGCAGCCTGTTGATCTCACGGAGCCAGAAGACCTCAGAACAATAGAGCCCAATACTGGGAAAGCAAGCAGCAGGACTCCTTTCCAACCAGAGGGCGATTCCCGAGAGGGCGTAGAGGAAGAGGAGCTGGCAGAGGTCAGAACTTCACCCCAGGTGAGAGCTCCGAATGATCCTCCTGTAGGAGGCAGATCGCAGCTTTTTTGGGGAAATTGGCGAATGCTCTCCAGCGATGCCTGGGTGTTGCAAACCGTCAGAGGTCTGCAGCTGGAGTTTATACAAAAGCCAGTGCAGGAGAACTGTCCCAGAGAATTGCAGCTGGCGCAGGGAGAGCGAGAGAAGTTACACCACCAGCTCCGTCAGCTAGAACTGAAGGGGAGCCATTACAAAAATGCAGAGCAAACCCGTGGTTTTTGAGTTGTATGTTTCTGGTACACCGAAAAGAAAAAGTGCGGCCAGTTATAAATCTGAAAGAGCTGAATGGGTGGATCGTGTACTGCCATTTCAAAATGGAAGGGATACACCAGCTGCAGGACACCCTAAGAGAGAGGGAGTGGCTTACGCGAATAGATCTGAAAGATGTGTACCTCACAGTGCCAAAGCAGCCAGAATTGAGGGATTACCTAGCTTTTGGCTGGAACGATCAGCTGTGGCAATTCAAAACAATGCCCTTCGGGCTAGCCTCAGCACCTTGGGCTTTCACCAAGCTTATGAGACTGGTAGCAGCAGCAATCCAGGAGAAAGGGATTCGATTTATAATATATCTGGACGATCTACTCCTCCTAGCAGAAGATCGGAACACACTGCTATATCAGACCAAATGGGTGCAGAATCTCCTGACATCTCTGGAAATCCTGGTGAACAAAGAGAAGTCAGACACTACCTCAGCACAGAGGTTAGACTTCCTAGGGTTTGTTCTAGATACGCTGAAACCGGCTCTAGAAATGCTGCCTCGGAAAATAAAAGATATCAAGAAAGAGATCAGGGACTGCCTCTGCCTACACACAATATCTATCAGAGTGCTGGCGAGGATAGTGGAGATGCTAGCAGTGTCGATACAGGCAATCTTCCCGGGACCACTGCACTATCGAGCACTACAGAGGTTGAAGATCAGGCACTTACAGCAAGGCCTGAAATAACATCAAGTAATTCCCTTAGATCAAGAGTCCATCACAGAGCTAGAATTTTGGTTACAAAATATGGATTCCTGGAATGGGCGTGCCATATTCGGAGATCAACCAGACTTGGTTATCGAATCAGAAGCCAGCTGACGGGTTTGGGGAGTGAGATGCAGAGCTCTGGAGACCGGGGGGAAATGGAGCGAAGGCATTCACAAAAGGGAGAATGAGCTGCTGCGTCCTTCTCAAGATGGACAACATATCAGCGGTCAGATACATAAATCATCTAGGGGGAATGAAGTCCAGATTGCTAGCAGAGCTAGCAAAGGATTTTTGGCGCTATTGCCTGCAGTCAAGAACCTCAGTCACGGCAGAGTATCTTCCAGGGTCACTCAATGTAGTAGCCAACTGGAATTCCCGTTATCTGACAGACTCCACTGATTGGAAGCTGGACGTAGAAGTATTCCAGCGACTATACAAGCTGTGGGGTCCGGTACACACCGACTTATTTGCGTCTCGTCTCAACGCACAGAAACCCACATATTTCAGCTGGAGGCTGGACCCATCCACCCGAGGGACAGATGCGTTCCTACAGGTATGGGCGGGGGATCTACACTATGCCTTTCCTCCCTTCATAATGTTGAACAGAGTTTTGGCGAAATGCTGACTGCAGAAGGCGGAGTTGATTCTGATAGCTCCAATATGGAGATCACAAGTGTGGTTTCCGACGCTGATTGGACTAGCAGCAGACATACCGAGGGTCCTCCCAGACGGAGAGCGGTTGCTCACGGACCCAGCTGGGTCGTATCACACTCAGAGCGAAGCGGACTCTCCCACTGCTCTTGTGCATGATATCGGGAGACGTTGGCAGGCATTTCGGACCAAGCTGCAGCGCTCATCGCCGAGTCATGGGCCCCTTCCACAAAGAGGAGCTACGATGCGGCCTAGACCAAGTGCTCGGCCTGGTGCAAAGGGAGAAATATTCATCCCATTTCTACCTCAATAATTATTGAATTTCCTAGCCCACCTGTTGCAAGATGGGAAGGCATTCAGGACCATAGGAGTGTATAGGTCAGCGATCTCCGCAGGACATCTGCCGATTGAGGGAGTGCAAGCAAGGGAGCACCCGGCAGTAGTCACACTCACTAAAGGAGCTCGATATAAGATAACCCCGGAACTGAGATATAAGCGATTATGGGACGTCTCATTGGTGCTGAGATTGTTAGCGAGCTGGGCGACAGACCGGTATCTATCGTTGAAGCAATTGTCAGGCAAGTTAGCTATGCTTTTATGTTTAGTGTCCAGCAAGTGGGTTGCAGACGTTAACGCCCTAGATGTGCACAGGAAATCCTTCTGTCCCGAAGGAGTAACTTTCTCATTAGTTAGGAGAACAAAGACAGGATCCACCTCGGTGCATTATCCCTGCTTTCCGGGCAACACAAAATGATGCATCGCCAAGTGTATTAAAGAATATGAGAGAAGGACGGCGGAGTGTAGGCCAGCAGGTACTACGCAGTTATTGATAGCGCGCAGGAAACCATTCCAGGCAGTAGCGATGGCAACCATAACCAGGTGGGTGCGAGAAGTGATACAACTAGCAGGCATCGACTTGAATGAGTATGGGGCACATTCAATGAGAGGTGCGATGGCTTACAGAGCATTCACAGCGGGCGCAACATTTCATGATATTATGCTAGCAGCAGACTGGACGAATGATAATACTTTTAAAGAAATTATTACTTTAAGCCTATTGAAGGTATAGCTACGGCTGTACTAGGGAAGCTTTGAACAAGCATAATGCTTGCCTCCAGTCTTGACATAGAATGAAGATTACCCCTAGTAATTGACCAGTTACATATGCAGTTCAGAGCAGTCAAAGAGAGGAGGACTTCAGGAACAGGAAGTGGGTCATGGACTGGGCTGATCCTGTTAGGACTACAAAACAGTGGGACTTGTTGTTTATAAAAAAAGTAAAAAAAGAAAAAGGACATTTTACAGTTTTCTTATTTTTTGTTGAAACTAATGAAGAGTAATAAATAAGAAGTTGAAGCATAATCCTTGCCTCCTAGTTTTTAATAGAATTAATACTCCATGCGCAATTAGCGAGATTAGTTGCCAGAAACCCCTTGAAACTCTCTAGCTACTTTGAGGGTGGTTTGGTAAAAAAAAGGTTTATAAAGACCACTAGAAAAATAGAGCACTGATGAACTAAAACATGCATTCGCACATGTTGGGGGCCTCCAGGAACAAATGTGATTCCAGACATGTTTTAGCAGTAACCTAAGACTACAGTATTGGATTAGGCGAAAAAGCTACAGACATGCGTTTCATTATTTACTAAAATTGTTTCAGTATTCTCAAATTAAAACATGAGGTAATCTGTTAATTAATCAATGGGTTACAACTAAGCGACTGATTCAAAAAGTAGTTCTTTTGAATACCTCTTACTTGCCTTTGACCTAGAGAGGGTCATTAGATTCACATGGAAGTTACGTTTGTATGTATCGAATAGCCCTCTCCAGATATAAGTGAATGGTAAGTCGGAGTTACTTCATTGTGAATCAGCCCCTATGAATTTAGTCCACAAAATGGAGGATGATCTCTTCATTTAATTATGTCCGGGATGAAAGAAAAGGCAGGGATACTAGTTTGTTCATGATTCACAGCAGTACAAGGCCAGGCAGCTTGCACAAAGGATTGACAGTTCAATCTGAAGACCTTGTAATGGCATGCACATGGAGCAGTCAGAAACCCCTACTCCTCATGAGGGGATTTCTGAAGCAACCCAGTAAACATTGGTGGCAAGAGATATGTGATTGAAGTAGACTATTTCTTCAATAAGTGCACCATGTTCTTTAACGATGAAGTGTAGGTTTTGCCTAATTTAGCACCATTATTTCAGAATGTTTTCGTTTTTGTTTGTTTTTTCCCGTATAAGCTTTTGCTAATGACGAGGAAGGGCTGCAGCTCTTGAATCAGCCAGGAGAATCCCATTTCCTCCAAAAAGGATACTAACTCCAAGTTCGAAAATAAGTACATACACGTGCAAACAATCTTCATCCCTGCCTAGTGGAAAAGGCAATTAACTTGAGGATTCCTGGTCCATGTTAAATATGATGTAACAGGTCTCCAAGTGGTCTGAGCCCATCCGGTGTTCAAACTGAGGCTGGAGGTCTTCTGGCGTCAGGCCATTCTGGAACTGATAGGCAATTTCTTCATACAGGTGTTGCCCAACATCAACTGCAAAAAAACAATGTCAATAAGACATCAATAGATTCCATCTACTCAATACCATGTACATAACGATACAAAACACATTTTGGAGGCAGAAACGATGGCAATTTAGGTATACACATTCAATTACATTTAAATGTAAAACAAAAACAAATGGTCTATCAAAGGAAGACTGCAAAATGTAAACCCTGAAAGAATCTGACGTAGAATTGCCCTTTTGAAATTGTATGCGTCTGCCAGGGAAAATTAGTTGGGCAACAAGCAAGGCCTTGGGCCCGCCCTGTGGGTGGGTACAAATACTCAATGCACTATTGGCACGCCTGTGCGGGCTCACGATGGGGACTCCTGACATTAATTGTCTTACCCAGAGCATACAGGGTCTAAGTTCCCCATTGAAACGCAAGGCGCTTTTCCACAGAATGGCTACCCTTAACACTTCGCTCCTGTTCCTCCAGGAGACCCATCTCTTGCCCTCAGACGAATTCCGCCTCAACAGTAAACTGTACCCAACCATGTACTGTGCCTCTAGTGGGTCAAAAAAACGCAAAGTTGCCATCTTGATTCGTAAAGGGTACCCCATTGAAAATGTTGAAAATATTTCGAGACGGAGAGGGGAGGTATATCATGGTGGTGGCAATGTTTTATGGAAAGAAAATCACTCCGATATCGATGTATGGCCCCAATGCCCGACAGGAGGCATTCTACACCTCTTTTTCAAAACCCCTGAGAGAGTTTGCTGAGGAGGAAGTTTTCTTGTGGGGGAAGACTCTAATGCAGTGGTTAATCCCCTAGTCGATAAACCTTAACCCCCTACGGCCAACGATAAGAAAAACCTCTTTGCCCTCACCACATTATTACGGGAGCACTCATTAATCGAGGCCTGGGGCTTCTTCCACCAGGAGAAGCACGATTATACCTTCTTCTCAGCAGTCCATAAGGGGGTCCTCTAGGCTGGATATGTTCTCCCTCTCTAATGCCCTAATCCCACAGGTAACTATCATAGAGATACTCCCAAAAGCCTTATCTGATCATGCCCCACTAATGCTCACAATGACCTTGCCCTACCAGAACGCTCCGCCAAGGCCCTCATGGCGCCTGAACGATTTCCTGCTGGAGGACACTCTGGTTCGCTCCCACGTCTCTGAAGCAATAAAGAGCTGCTACTTGGAAAATGACACCCGAGAGATGGTCGACGCCACGGTATGGGACGCCGGGAAGGCGGTTATTTAGGGCCATCTTTTAGACCAAGCCGCGGCACAGGGGAAGTCTAAGAAACTTCTGCAAGACATTGATGAGTAAACTTAGAATTATGGAAGACTTTTACCGGTTACATTCGGCCACACACCAGGAGGGACCAGCAGGTCATGCAGGATTTCATACACAACTCCCACCTTCCCCAACTCTCTCAGCCCCCCCAAATTTCATGGCTAGGCCGTATTTGTGCTGTCAAAATGACGCAGCTCCCAAAATTGCTGTATATGTTTCAGGCACTGCCAGTGTTCATCCCGGAACGGGAATTCCTCGACCTACAGAAGGCAAGAGCAAGCAAGAGCTCCCCATCCAGCATCCTCACTGCTAGGAAGCAGTGCCCCAGGCTGCCTATTTATCCAAGGTAAGGCCGTGGGCACTGGCCTGCATGACAACTTCGCCATCCGCACTGAGTAAATATTGAATAATAAGCCTGCCGCCACGCGCTACACAACGTAGCCCTTTGCATATATTTGCTCTTTATTTTGGAGCATCATACCTGCCTGCATCGATCCTGCCCCTCTATGCAACACACGAGGGTGCACTATTCCAAGATGTCTGCCGCTACATCACCACAGCTCTCTGAGCCTCATCTCCACCCTTTTCCCCGGATTAGACAGCCTACTGCCTTTCAGCCAATCCCAAACGCCGGAAGGCATAGCCGGTGCAACTAAGGTGCCTGACTGAGCCTGACCGAGACGCTGTGCGTCTGCCAGGACCCCTGCTCGACATTACTTTTATTCAGCCAGCCCGAACTCATACTGGCCTCTTCAACTAGACCCCGCTATGCCACCCTGCTGCCACAGGAACTGTAAACCTGCTGTTAACTGTCGCTCTGATACGGTACGAGCCCGCAATACTGTCACTATGTCATAATGTAACCATATTACTTTCGTGCTGCTGACTGTGCATTACTGTTATATTGTTGTGCCATATTGTCCCGCGCTACATTGATATCTGCCCTTTTCTACTGCACTCTCTGCCACCCTACCCCCCCCGTTAATATTCTAATTGCAATGCTCTAACATAGTCAGGGCCCTGTGCCTCAGCATACCTCCTGCTTACATGAGTAGAGCGCTCGCTTTGACATCAGTGCAGAGCCTGCTGACGCAGGTTCGAAACCCGGCAGGGCCAAACTCAGCCTTTCATCCTTCCGAGGTCGATAAATGAGCAACACACACCGTGGTAAATAAGCAGCGCTCAGATACCTGAGGGTTCACAGCGCTATATAAACAAATAAAATATCGCTCACTGGTCACATCATGACGCTCACATTGCAAATTACGACGGGCCCTACAGTACTTAAATCAGGCCACATACTTCTGTATTCGCAATGAGCACACTTCTCAGACCCAATCCAGAGTTCATTAGACACCTCTGCCTCCACTCATTCATTGCCATACCTATGACTTGTCTTCCAACGCACATATGAACATCTCCTTAAGCCTCGACAGGAGTCGCCATACCATGTAAGAGCCTGAATTGCTACTGCCTGCCGCTACATTTGCAAGCCTATTCTTGTTGCAATTGGACTGTTAGTATATTTTACTACATTTACCTTACTTACTCTGCATTGCTTTACCCTCCATTGCCCCACTATTGCATCTGTAAGACTACTTGTGTTGCAATGGGACCTAGCCCTGCCTTGTTAGCCCGATTTGTCTGTTACACCTGCAAGCCTATCTTTGTTGCATTTGGACTGTTAGAATATCCGTTAGACTGTTAGAATATCTTACTGCATTTACTTTACATGTACTCTGCATCGCTTTACCTTCCAATATCCCGCTATTGCACTTGTAAAACTATTTGCGTGGCAATTGGACTTAGCCCTGATTAGCCTGATTAGTCCTGGAAGGCATTACTGCGTGCACTCTGCCTCTCTACTATAGACATGCATGCAATGTGAGCAGGTGCCATACTGCAATACCTTCCAATGCATGGTGACCTGTGCCTAACCCTCTCAGCAAGTTACCCAATCTCGCCATCCCACTGGCACCCATAACTACCTGAGTCAGACGCCCTTATCCATCAAGCTACTTATACGTACTTGCCCTCACGAACACACTATGTATCTGCCACCACTCTATACTGTTCTATTAAGAACTATCCTCTATATGATCACCTTAAAAAACCGCAATATGCCCCAGCCTACTGTCCAGTTAATGCATGTACGTGCACCTCCCAAGCAGGCTGACATGACCACTAAACCCTGCAGCATCCAACAAAGAAACATTAAACTTCGTGCTAGACTCCCAAGAATGTATGATCCCCTTACTAATGCCCACCTCATCACTAAACGCCCAAGGGACACTCAGCCCATTACCAACAGCTTAACGGCCGACTCTTCAGAGATCCTACCTTCCCTTTGAATTGCCAACACAAAGCCCAACCATCTTCTGTTCAATCTACTCAATAGGATCATTAATAAACGCCTGCTCTATGGTAGCCCACGCCACTGACATAGCTGGACTAATTCTCAAGGAAAATATCGACCTCCTGGCCATTCCTGAATCTTGGCTTCACTCGGCAGCAGGTCCCGCAATTATGCTAGCCATCCCAGACAATTATACTCTCATAAGACTAGATCATACCACCTCCAGAGGTGGAGGTCTTGCCATAATTATCAAGAACAATCTAACTTTAAGACTCTCCACACCCCATAATACAAATTCCTGCGAAGCCCTCACTGCCAAACTTACCATCTCCAATACTCAAACCATCACCATTCACTTGATATACCGACCGCCAGGCCCCTTGGGCTCCTTTGAGGAAGACCTCATGAATATATTATCAGACAACCTCAAAAATGCATCACAATGCCTCATCTTAGGAGACTTCAACCTCGGTCTCAGTGACCCACTAGATCCTAATGCCTCACAGATGAATAACTTCCTATAGGAATTAGGATTTACCCAAAAGGTCACAGAACCCACTCATATTAAAGGAAGGACCCTAGGTTGGATTTCCGAACACAATTGCCCAACTACTGTCTCTTCTATACTGCCTAAGCCCTGGTCGGACCACTACTTGATATCCTTCACGCTAGAGGTCACACCTCCCATGAATACTAGCAGTATAGCACCCGCTATTCCTACTAGAAACAAAATAGTACTCCCGAAAAACTTATCTCACTTATCCTTCCTACACTGAACTCTATCTCAGACCAGACTGACCCTTCCACCATGGTAGAAATATACAACAAAGTGATGCTTGCATCCCTAGATGCCATAGCACCATTGAAAATTAGAAAGAGAAAACCCTGCCAACACTTGGTTCTCGCCCCACCTGAAAGCAATTTGACAAGAGAAACGTCTAAGTGAAAAAATCTGGAGATCAGACCCCTCAGATCTCAATAAGAATAACCTGAATAAACTAGCTGCGCTCTACAAAAAAGAAATTATCCTAGCCAAACAAACATCCTACAACCTCTGAATCTCCCAAGCCAAATCGAATACCAAAGAATTGTTCGCCATCCTTAAAGAGGTAGAATCACCAATTCAAACTCCCGACTCCTGTCTCCAGGATAAAAACTGGTGTACGAGCATACAAAATGCCCTGGCCAACAAGAAACAACTCTTCAGGTGAAGATCAACAACAAAAAAGACACTCTCAGTGCCTCAAAGACTGGTACTAATGCCACTGCCTCCAAGACTGGCACGAACGCCACGCCAGCACCTCAGACAACCCCGACTCCACCTATACTAGCGACCACCTGCTTCCACTTCCACAAATTATCTATCAAAGAAGTTGAAAAAGTTATCCTTACCCTCAAACAGTCCAACTGCCATGGTGACCCATGCCCAGCTCAAATCATAAAAGATGCTGCCTGTGAACTCTCCCCTTTCATCACTAAGCTCATAAACGCTTCCTTCACATCAGGCACCATACCCAACAACCTGAAACACTCTTGGGTCCTCCCCTCCTCAAAAAACAAACCCTTGACCCATCCATCACCACTAACTACCACCCCATAACCACAGTGCCTTTCCTACTTAAAATCCTGAATAAAATAGCAGATCTACAAAGTGGGCTTTCGGTACTATATTACACCGTCCCAATTGTATAAAGCAAGCGTGAGGCCCTCACCGAACTGCTAGAGGGGGTGTGAGCAAGAGGGGACGCTTTTCCATCTCCTATGGGACTGCCCTAAAGCGGCGCACTATTAGAAAGGGGTTCTGACTCACATCCGAGCAATAACAGGTCTCAATATCCCGTGGGACCCTGGAATTATTTTACTGGGAGACTCTGGGGAGGGAGACCTGCCGATGTCAGGAAACGCAGCCCACCTATGCACTCATCTACTATTGGCGGCCAAAATTGCCCTCGCCGTCTTTGGAAGCACCACGAGGGCCCCTCCATCCTACTTTGGTGGGCTAAGTGTTGGGACATTGTCATTGCGGAAAGAGCCACTGCATCCCGCCTGGGTAACCTTAATCCCTTCCTGAACACTTGGGCCCCTTTTATGGACTATGCGAACCGTTACCCTGCCCTCACACTAAAGCCGCCCAGTGTCCGCTGGCTGAAGTGAACTTCGCACAGCTGCAACCTGGCCCAATATGGAGACATTGTCCTCCACTATCGCCTCCCTATCAGAATACCGCTATGAATGAGCTGCATACTAAACTTCATCTTTTAATATCCTCTCTTCCACTGTAATGAACTGTGTCATCACAATCTTGTGCTAATTCCGCTGTCTGATTTGTTTCCTTCCTTTTTGTTTTGTTACTGTTATTGATCAATATTGAATAAAATGTATATCTTGAGAAAAAAAAAATAGCAGATCTACAAATCCAGCATCATCTGGAACAAAACCACCTTCTAGGAGTTTGACAGTCTGGCTTCAGACCTCAACACGGTACTCAGTCTGTGCTCCTAGACCTTAAGGCACAAATAAACGCATTGAGATATGAAGGCAAGACGGCACTTTTGCTACTCCTCGATCTCTCAGCCGTGTTTGATTTGGTAGATCACTCGATACTCTGCAACCACTTGGTTTCTGCGGCCCGCTTCTCTCAGGAGGCAGTCGCCTGGATCCAGTCCTTCCTCAATAACAGGACAATGCGAGTTTTCTCTCCTCTAGCAGCCGCTGACCCTGCACCCATAATTTGCAGCGTGCCTCAGGGCTCCTGCGTATCTCCTACTCTGTACAACATCTTCCAAAAGCCCCTTTTCGATGATCTAGATGGTCTAGGTATCACCTACACAAATTATGCCGATGATACACAGATACACAGATCCTCATCCCGTTGACGGGGGATTATGACAAGGATTTGGCCTTTGTGAACAGAGCATACCTCATCATCCAGGCATGGGTGGCATCTCACGGTCTATGTGTGAATGACGACAAAACAGAACTCCTCATTCTAGGCACTCCTTCCAATATCAACAAACTAGGCCCGAATTACTCATCCTTCAAAATTGACAACAACATTACTGTGGCTAAGGTAGTCAAAACCCTTGGCTTCTACATAGACTCCACACCTACCTTTTATTTATTTTATTTATTTATTACATTTATATAGCGCACAAGCAGCCCAGGGGCACTGAGGCGCTGTTACTTGCAATGAACTTAGTTACATGGTACAGGTAAGATAGCGGATGTTGACACATTGTAAATGTTGCAGGATGACATACTGTTGTTACAAGTATTGCTTTTGATCATATGATACAATATACATGGGGTAATTGTGCTAGTATGTCTAGCCTTAGGTGAACAGGGTAGTCTTCAGCGTTTTGCGGAAGGTGGTGAGGGAGGCCTCTCCACGGATAGTGTGTGGTAGGGCATTCCAGTGCGAGGGCGCAAGGTAAGGGAAGCTGGATCCGCCCGCTTTTACTTTTTTTTACTAGAGGCACTTGAGAGCATGTTGGTGTAGGGTGATCTGGTTGGCCTGGTGGAGGAGACAGGGTGTATCCTTTGTGAGAGGTATGCAGGCGCAGTGAGGTGGATGCACTTGTGGGTCAATGTCAGGGCTTTGAATAATATCCTTTCTTTTATTGGGAGCCAGTGGGCTAGTTTTCTGGCCTCAGAGATGTGTTCTCTTTTTGCAATACCTTGGGCTGCCCGGAGCGCGTTGTTCTGTATTACTTGTAGTCTCTCTAGGTTTTTTTTAGAGGTTCCTAGAAAGAGTATGTTACAGTAGTCTAGCCTAGAGCCGGTGATGGCTCTGGCTATGTTAGTGCAGTTCTCTTTGGAGAGAAAGGGTCTGACTGCATTGATAAGTTTGGCATGATATGCCGCTGCAGAGGCAATTGCATTGATTTGTCTGTCCATGGATAGGCTAGAATCCAGATAGACTCCCAGGGTTTTGACAGATTCGGAGACTGGAATTTTAATGGAATCAATGGTGAAGTGACTGAATTGGGCATCTAGATTCTTTAGGGTGTCGGGAGAGCCTACCAGAAGGAGTTCCGTCTTGTCAGAGTTGAGGCATGGACCGTTGTCTGCCATCCAGGCTTGGATGGTATTGTAGAGGTTGTTGAGGGCCAGGGAGTCAGTGTTGTAGTTGCCTGTGAGAGTGATGAGGATTTGTGTGTCGTCGGCGTAGTTGGTGTATAAGATGCCCATGGCGTCGAGGATGAGGAAGAGGGGGCGTGTAAAAATGTTGTATAGCGTGGGGGAGAGGCAGGAGCCTTGGGGCACCCCACAGAGTATAATGGTTGGTGATGCGGCGGCTAAGTCGGAGAATACTTGCATGGTTCTGTCTTGTAGGAAGGAGGTGATCCATGCTGTAGCCTCTGGGGAGAATTTGGCCGTGGTGGTGAGGTGGTGGAAGTAAATGCTATGGCCTCAGCTACCTCCTACAACTGCAAACTAATCGGAGCAGCCAAACCCTTCCTTTCACCTAATAACTGCATTACTTTAGCGAGAGCCCTAATCCTGTCCAAACTGGACTATTGCAATGCCCTCTATATAGGCAGCAATAAATACATTAAGTCAAAGATTCAGACCCTTCAAAACTGCCCTAAGCTTCCCCAAAAATGCCCACATATCCGACCTCAGGAGATCGGTTAACTGGCTTTCTACGAAAGACAAGATTCTCCTCAAAACTGCATCTTTGACACACAAATGTCTCAACCAATCAGCCCCACAATACCTCACAGCCAGATTTACTAGACAAACAGCCACTCGCACTCTAAGAAAAGTCCATTCCAACCTTCTATTAGTACCTAGATTTAAGCGTACTAAATCCGGTGGGAGCAGCTTCCCCGTTAAAGCAGCACAATACTGGAATTCCCTCCCCCCTGCCTTAAGTTAAGATCTACCCTACCCACAATTTAGATCTAGTCTCATTCATTGGCTAAAGAAACACGATACCTGACGACCTATCATCTATTGTATATTTGTGACCTCCATTGCTTTCGTTATATATATGTGCCTCATAGTTATTTTCTGTATTACTGTATATACATATCCGCTCTGCCTGTCACTCATGCTTACAGCATTGTAACCATAGCTGTACTTAATCCTGTCTACTAATGTAACTCAAGCTTAACAACCTTCTTTATGCCTTCGCGCCCGAATACCCTTGGGTCTGGTGCGCAATATAAATAATAAAACAAACAAACAAGGCTGTGGAACAATTCATTTGGCAGCGTAAAAAAACATGTATTCCCGGCAAGCTTCTCACAAGAGGGAAAATGCTGGGAGGCCTAGGCTTGCCGTCGATCCCACGATACAACCGGGCGGCCCAAGTAACCGCCATGTTGGGCTGGGGGGTGAGCGGGTGAAGACCCCAAATGGAAAGGTATAGAATCATTTGCATCCCCGTACCCCCTGGGACATTTGCCATTCCTCCCCAAGGAGGCACGTCGACAGTGGGACACCCTGCTCGCCACTACCTAGCAACACTCCAGAGCTGATATAAAGCCTGTGTGCAAAGCAGATTTAAATCGGGCCTGGATCCACTCTCACCTATTACTCAAAACCCAGCGTTCATCCCAGGTCTTCAAGCTAGAGCCTTCCAGCTCTGGTCCTCCGGAGAGCTCCTGAGACTGCAGGACTTCTATGGCGATTTGGGTGTCCCTGACCTTCATTGAGTGTAAGAAGTTGTTCAACCTGCATGAATTGGAGCGCTTTCGTTATGGCCAATTGCGCCACTGGCTGACCAACGCTGCGGTACGGCAGGCGAGATCGCCTCCCCCATCAGGGACAGAACTCAAGGTACTAGAAGGGCAAAAAAACACACAAAATCTCAGAATGTTATAGGCTCCTGGAAAGTGCCACACTGGAAGAGAAGCTCCCTTACATGACGGCATGGAAAAACTTGGGCCTAGACATTTCAAGCGAGTCCTCGGTGAGGATATGGACCAGAGCTCAAAAAAGCTAGCACTGCATCCTAGTGAAGGAAGGGGCACTCAAGTTGGGCTTCCGCTGGTATCAGTCTTTGCAACGCTTGCATTCTATGAACGCCTCCTACTCTGACAGGTGCTGGCACGGACAAAGAGCAGATGTTTTTCCAGCCTTTACTTTTAAAGTATCTCATTAAGCCATGACCAAATTAAGGCTGAACTCATCAGCTAAACTCCCCAGGAAGATCAAGTTAGGGCCCCTTCCTGGCCGCAATGTGTTACTTCCATTTATTTGTGGGGTGGGAGGGGTTCTTCCTTTTCTCTCCTCTTCCCCCTTTCCTTATTCTTCCCTCGACGATTAATTGGCTGTGTTAAGCATTAGAGTTATACATTTACAAAAACAAAGTTTCGATATCAGGATGTTTCTATTTCGTTCTTTGGTATTCATTCAGTGCTATTATTGTATTGTGTTCATCAGAATTTCAATAAAAAATAATTTTAAAAGAATAATAATTGTATGTGTGCGCATATTCGAAGCCAACTGCCCATTAAACATTCACTAAAGTTCTTTCTATGAATAGACACCCCCCAACAAGATACATGGAAAGGGCCATAAAAAGTAGCAAAACAGTCCACTCACTGTGTGGTACACAGGAGAAACAAAATAACCCCTTTGATCACTTCTGGAGTAGGTTTTCAGCTTTTATCAACTATCATCTCCACAATTAAGGTACAAATTAGAAGATAACTGTATGCATTTATCTACTGAGGAACTTCTTTTTGGTTTTGGTGCTTTTTGGTGGTGTAATCACCAGAATATTGCCAAAACATTGTTACTGTAAACTACACTTTAAAGGGGAGTTCTGGAGCAGTGTATGGCATTGGCATGACAACATGCCAACGCTTGGCGATTAAATGGCCAAAGCACCAGCTAGGCCTTCACCCTCTTGCTCACGTCTGGTGGCCTGCTGCTGTTGTTGTTGAAGGTGTGCAAGCTCTGAAGTAGAAGCAAAATGAGCGCATTTAACTACATGGCCATTATATTTAGATTTGAATAAACCAATGCTTTTTGAAAAGTTGAATTTCTGATCGTCTTTTCCCGTGCAGAGTGATCTGAAGTGTTGCTGCCGGCATCCCCAGCGTGCGCATGGCGTGCTCTAACCTATGTGAGCATGGACGCTGTAGGGGTAGCCCACAGCATATTCTGCATAATATGTCATCTAGATGGGGGAGGGAGCATCCGTTTTCATGGCACATAGAATTGGGTGCTGCGCCAGTTATGTATGCCGCTTTGCGAGTTTGCAGGTCAGTCATGCAACTGTTTTTCCAGGGACCGGGGTAATTTTCACATGGCTCGTTTGCCTGGTATAGGCACGAGAAACTGACTGGGTGGAAGAGCGCTGGACGTCAGTAACTATGCAACAGTCCCTTTGTTTCTGTCCCGTCACACGATTCCGAAAGTCACACGATTCCGAAAGAGTTGTAACGAAGTGGCGGCTTGCTGATTGGCCCCTGCCCACGATACTCATTCTATTGGCCGTTTACTACTGTCCCGCCTCTTGATTCCAGAAGAGCTAGACTGTAATCAGCTGCAGGCCCTTGCATGCGGGTTCTGCTGCAGCCGCCCCATTCCAGGCGAGTTCCCCCTCCCTTCTGCTTTCTTTATTTGTTTTTTTTGCTCATTCTGCAGCCCCTCTTGCCCCCTCCATCTTGTTCTTTGATATGACATTTATAACACGCCTGTACACAAGTGTGTATAGGCGCAACAAGACAAGGAGGAGAAACAAATGGAGGACAAAACAACAATCTTACTAGGCCCTGCATCATTCAGATCGCTGAAGAGGGAGGGGAGAAGTGCAGGTAACTCAAAAAGTGCAGCCAGCCGGTGGCTCATAAGTGCAGAGAGAAGGGACTGTAGGGTTGCAGATACAGACCCTTAAGTGCTGGGGAGCCCAGAGGCAGTACGTGGACAACTGAACATGCAGGTGCCTGAGCCCGAGTACAGAGGGTAGCCAGTTGTCCAGTGCGCAGAGCAGTTGGGGACATCGGCAGGGGAGAGGAAGAGAGAAAGCCAAAACAAAAAAGAAGGTCTAGAGTTGCTTCCGGAACCGGAGGCAGGGAGGCTGTTCCAGAGGAATGCCCCAGCCGAGGAGAGAGATCTACCCCCACTCTATGCTTGGAGAAGCGTCTGACCCTCTGAGAATTGGAGGTGGATGAGCGGAGAGCTCGAGAAGGAAGATGTTTAGGAAGAGAATGTTGACCCCAGAAAGCCTTGTGGACGGATGCAAAGGGTCTTGGACTTGATCCTCGCAGCAACAGGGAGCCAGTGAAGAGATTTCAGAGCTGGAGAGATACAATACCTGGGCATTCCCCTCTGCTTCCTCTACTATGTTGCTCGTTCTGCAACCCCTCTTGCTCTTTCCCCCTCTGCTTTCTTTGTTTCCACCCCAATCGCTCCCCTGGGCATACAACCCCCCACACCCCTGATCTGCACTGCCTCCCTGGCCGCCCCCTTTTGCATTGGTGACCCGCTCCCTCCATTCTTCTTTTTTCAGACCTCATCTATGAGCCTGCGAGGTACGCTATATTGAGCTTGCATTCAACTCTGTGAGCTTGGCTGCTATGCACCTTCCATGGTGTGATGTGCGTATTCTGCATGCTCTCGATATAGTGGGATATCAGCCTTCAGCGCCCCTGTGTCCGTGCAAGGTAAGATGTGCAGGGAAGTGATCAACATAACAAACCATAACTCTATGGGGAAACAAGACGGGTAAAATACATTGAATACGCGAAACTACCAGGTTTACCATTATTAACCCCAACTTGATTAGAAACCACGTATCAGTTTAACAATTGATCTGCGTAGTGTGCCCTGGTGCATTAAACGTCTTATATCTGTGCATGCAAAAAGTGAAAACGATGTAGTGCAGAGGTCAAGCGTCGGCCGCAGGGTATCTGTTGCCAGTGGGTGTTTGGGTGCGTTTTGGGTGGTGGAAATCCAAACCGTATTGTTTGGAATGTGGGTAGGGCAGGCATTGTGCTGCATACATTGTGGGATTGCTGGTGAGAGTGGCTGGTGTTCTCCTGTGTCCATGCAAGGGCGTTGCCATGGGGGCGAGTTGTACTGGTAGGAACCCCCAGGGCAACAGGTAAAGCTTTACTGCGAGACACTCCAAAGAAGCAAAGGCTTGCAATGCCTGCCGTGGGGGGTTGGAGAGTTGGGGAATATTTATGAACTAATGCACCGCCCTCAGTTTTTGTTCTTTGTAGTTTGTACCTTGTAATCGTGGGATAGCTCGGTCTGTTGAGCGTTGGCTGCAGCAATGTGTCCCTTTGTCTGTAGGAAACAAGCATTGTGCATTTGCGGTCTGCCATTGTGTAGGCATGAACATGTCAGCCAAGACACAGCTCAGTTTGCTTGGAAGTTCTATGGAAGGTTGGGCTACGGCACCTCTTTTCCTGGTGCTGTCTTTCCACCTCTTTGGCACATTAGCTCAGTTGCTTTATGCACATCCTGCAGACATCTAAGTGCAACCTGTTGGCTGCTGGCTCGACTCCTTGCAAGACCAACTCAGCCTTACATCTTTCTGAAGTCCATAGAGTAAGCCGCCTTGAGCCAGGGAGGGATAACACCTGTTCTCCAAGCACCCTCACAATTCAGTGCGTGTCTGTCATGCTCAGAGGCGTTGCTAGGGGGGGGGCTAAGGGGGCTATAGCCCCTGATCTTTTGGTTGTAGCCCCTGATAGAATCTCAGGAGCTACAGCCAAAAGACTAGCTAGCCCCCAGTCCCAACAGTTCCGACATCAGCTTAGCCCCGGGTCTTTTCCCGACCTAGCAACTCCCCTGGTCATGCTTTATATGAAAATGGTCAATATTATTGCATCCCTATCTGTCTGTGGGGGTCGGGGGGCACTGATGTCACAGCTTGCTTGCATCAAGTTTCAACTCACACCCTTATGAACGCAACGCAACTGTAACGAAAGCGCAGCGTCCGGCATTGATTGGTCGAGTCACTCATTAACGCACATCGATGGGGCATACACATGCGACAGATATACAGGTCTTCCCGAGACATCAGTCCAGGGTGTAACTATGCAAGTGCAGACCCTGTTCCGCGTCCAGTCACTGTGCCCCCTGGGAATTCTAGCGCCCACATTTGCCAAAAGGCATGGGGTGCCCCCTCCACTCTGGGTGGAGCATATGTGGTCCTGGCTTAGCTTGCGGGCAGCTCACACAGGTGACCCGCGTTTTCAAGCCAGCTCTACGGTCAAACACATTGTGTGATCTTGTGCATAGAGTCCCACTTACTCATTATACGCCCCAACTCATCTGCCTCAATTAAGAGCACTAACATGCCGGCCAGCATTTAGCTGCATTTAATAAACAACCAGTCTGTCTTTCATTTATGGGCATTTATATCATCGGCACCCTCTTGTCGATGGCTTAATCCGTTGCTCTATTCCCCTTTTCATTACATTGCACACCTTATCGCATCCTCCTTTAAAACATTGCACGCTCCTCCTTGCAGCCGGTTGCCTATAAATGCAAAATGCAAAGAACAACAGTAAACGCAAAAACTATTGCATTGCCAATGCTTGTTTACTTTAGAAACATATTTCTGTGTTCGATTATTCAAAAACAGAACCCTGTCCAATGCAGCCTTTTCAGCAATAGAAAGAACATTGTGTCACAGAATGAACAATAACACGCACCTGTATCTTGTTAGGGATTTATCCGTGTGAGGTCTAAATGATATGCTTTGAGAATTATGAAGCGGAGACAAAACATTATACAATAACATTACATTTGTGCTGTGTAAAGACAAAGAAGAAGCCCCTCTTTGTGAAGTACACAATAGATCTCTTCACCATTCGCAAGGAGCTTTTCAGCGTTGTACAATATTACCCAAGAACAGTGTGCTCTCTTATGTTGGTGAGGATTTAAAAAAATATATATATATATCCATACACAGGCAAAAGGCAAAACTCAGCCTCCCACCGCAGCCCGTGTCCCCGGGAGTTCCGCCTCGCCTGATTGGCTGCTTCACCTGCATTAAACAGTTGCAAATGTTCACCAGCTGGTGAAGCTGGCCTTCACCCAAAGCTCTTATCTAAGGCCCCTGCCGGCCAGAACGTGGAAGACGCCTAGCCTCCGTCCCAGCCACCACCCTTTTCTGACCCACCTAGCAGCAGCACCTGGCACACAAGACTGCTCGACTTACTGCCACACAGTGTCCGGACATTTCATCGAAAACAATTCGTCGACAGGACATTTGGTCGACGTAATTTCGTCGAAAACCAAATGGTCGAATTTTTTTTAATTTATATATATATTTTTTAGGTTGTAGTTTAGGGAAAAAAAGGTTTTTTTTAGAAAAAAAGGGATTGGGGGACCCCCCCCAAAAAAAGGGGGGTAAAAATAAAAAAATTAAAATTCGACCATTTGGTTCGACCATTTGTCCAGTCGACCAATTTTTTTCGATCAAATGTCTGGTAACCCTGCCACACCCTACCAACTCCATAGCTTTTGATCACATCTTTGCCTGGCCCCGCAGCCGCACTCAGCCACAGGTAAGCATGTTATCGCTATAGCTAGCCGCAGCATGCCTTCTATCCGCAACCTCACCTGCGCGCCCGCTCCCGATATACACCCTAGACGTTTTCTGCACCCAACACTTGCACACAATCATTGTCTTGTTCCCCTTGGTCCCTTCCCTCGCCGCACCTTGAAACACTTGTGTATAGGCGCAATATAAATAAAATATATCACACCATATAACATCGCCATCAGGTTTCTTCCTTCCTCTACGCCTTTAACACCTTGCCCCTACAGGGGCACACAAAACAGTCAGCAACTTTACTAAAGGCCCAGACATAAGGCCTTTGTCTCTTGTCTGGGCCTGTCCATACCACAAGGGTCCCACGTCCGCCAGACTTCAAGGTATGTGCTCTTCACCCTACACTTTCATTCGGCAACATATTTCCTCCTTGGGCACCTGCCCTCTCACAACACCACCCACCCTACCAGGTTACTCCTGCCCTTGACTCCCCACCTGGAACCATACCTATCCATGACTCACAACTCCCAAGTACCCGCTTGAACCACACTCTGCGGGATCAATCCTGCTCCAGCAAATCGTGGACATCCCAGACACCATGCCTAGGCCTCGCCAAACTCACCCACCTTGCAAGTCACACGTTAACTCTCTCTCCACCCAGCGCCGTCCCTCCCACAAATGCTCACGTACCCTCACACCCAACACCTCTAACTGCAACACTATGCCATCCCACTACCCCACCTCTCTCCGCCCAAACATACCTCAAACAGCCACACGCACCACACCACTAGCAGTTCGCCCAGTACACCCTCTGAAATGCTCCTTAATCAATACCAGATCCATACCAGCGCATGCCCCAGACATACATAACCTAATCACAATCAACGACTTGGATATTCTCGCCATAACGGAAACCTGGCCCCACGCTACAGCAGGTCCTGCTCCAAAGATCACCACTTCCCAGGTCACACCATCCTCCACAAAGACGGATCTGATTACAGAGGAGGCAGGGTAGCCCTGATCAACAGAGAATCTCTCCTCATCAGAGCCTTCAACACAAGCCACCCACCCAACTGTGACATTCGTTCCGCCAAACTCTCGTTATCACCCACTGCTACAATCACGGTACACCTCATCTATCAACCGTGTCACACTTTCCCTTCTGGTACATCGAAAGGCCAAATCATCCTCACACAAACTCCTGGTTTACCCCAGACCTCCAAGCCTTTTGCTTGAGGAAACAAGCCGCTGAGGCAGAAAGTTCGATCTGATGTCAATAAATGATATTTCACCACCATTGCTAAGAAATACAAGCAGGCCATACATGACGCCAAAGCGACCACTTACAACACTAGAATTGCAAATGCCAAATCAGACACGCACAAGCTCTTCGCAATCCTACGTGAACTCAAATCACCAACAACACTGCCTTCGAATTTCAACAAAGACGATGCATGGTGCACTAAGATCCAAAATGGCATCATGGATAAAATCACCTCACTAGAGGAGAAAATCTGCCTAAAATAAGCTGCCATCCATACCAAGACACAGCTCAAACCCACCCCCAACAACCTAACACACCGCCTTCTCCCCCCCTTCATATTCTGGCTCCCATCTGAAGTGAAAGTTGCCAAACTCATCAAAGGCTTCAAACCTTCACGCTGCAAAGGCCAGGTCATCCCTGCCTCACAAATCAAGGACTGCGCAGAGGACTTCACCCCCCTCATCACCGCAATCATGTCTTCTTTGCCTCCTGCTCTGTCCCCACCGGCCTAAAGGAAGCCTGGATCTTACCCTACTCAAAAGAGCCTTCCCTCACGCCGACCATCCCCACCAACTACCGACCTATCACCACTGTCCCCCGTCATCCTAAAAAGTGTGGCTTGAGCAGCCTACCTCCAGATTCAAGACTACCTAGAGCACCATCATCTCCTTGGCATTTGCAAGTCAGGCTTCCGCCCAGGACACAGAACTGAATCAGCCTTACTTGATCTAAAAAATCAACTTGACACCAGAGAAGCAGGCAAGCCGGCCAACTTACTTCTACTAGACCTATTAGCTGCTTTTGACCTGGTTGATCACAAAACTTTATGCTACCATCTGGCTATTCTTGCCAACTTCTCCTCTGAAGCAACCAAATGGATTGCCTCCTTCCTCGCAGACAGAACCACCAGAGTCTTCGCCTGGGAATCAGCAGTCCCTGATCTTCAGTCGCCTGCGGCATCCTGCCAGGTTCCTGCATCTGCCCCACTCTACAATATCTACACAAAACCTCTCTTCAACCGCCAGGATGCCCTCGGAATCTCACACACAAACTATGCAGACGACACACAAATCCTGCTCCCCCTCACTGGAAACCACTCCCAGAATACCCCTGCACTCAACGCCACATATGAGATCATCCAGACCTGGATGGCCTCCCATCTGCTCTGCCTGAATGACAAAAAATGTAAATCTTAATGGTTGGACCCCAAGCCCTACTCAATAAACTAGACCTGGCATGCTACTCCTTTGTAATCGACTATATCACTATTCCGGTCTCACCAGCAGTGAAAACACTGGGAATTTACCTGGATGCTACGACAAATCAACGCCATTGCATCCTTCGCTGTCCACACTACGAAATGTATAAATGTCAGCAGACCCTTCATTTCCATCAATAACCGCATAACCATTGCAGGAGCCATCATAGGATCAAAATTATGTGATATCAGATGTGGTAAAGTTCTTGTTGGGATAGATCAAGCATTATGTGACCCTGGACTTTCCATAACCTGGGAACCTTTATACATTCAGGCAAGTTCAAGAAAAGCTTCAATAGCCAATTGTCAAGCCAAGTACAGCAGAAAATGAATACAGCCCACTGTGAGCGGATTACTTCAGCCCTAGTAGCATTTTATCCTGCAAAGCATCCTTGAAGCGGATACAGTGCCAGCACCAGACGGATCAAATTGTGCTCTAAGGCAATGACTCCTTGCAGAGTTTAGCCTTTTAAATCTCATAACTTGGATGCAACTCGAACAAAGATCAGTTTCCTAACCTATGGGAGTAAATCTACTGAGTACATCAGTATCTCAAAGGCATTCACATCTCAGTGTACCAAACACTGCAGCCATTTTTGGAAGGAAAATCCGTCAACATTCCTGCATTACTCATGAAGAAGAAGTTGCAGTCGAGGAGGCTAGCATGAGACCGTAGACACCACACAACAGTTTTTATTTTTTGTTTTTTAACTACAAGCACTTTGTCTCCCGCTCGAACATGGTAACCAGCCAAGCTCTCTAATCACATAGGTATACCTGTATGTAATCACCAACATCGTGTCAGGGCGTGCAGTAGTTCTAGAACATGGCCACAAGCTCCCACACATAGATAAAAACAATGGGAGAGGCAGCGACTTCCACTGCAGGGAGGATTATATTCCCAAATCTGCCCTTCTGATTATGAACAGCAAGGTAATGTTGAAACCAACTCAAGGCTGACTTTGCAACCTTGCAAGTCACTAACAGAGTTAGCATCAATGCGGGAGTCACGAATGAAAACACTGCCAAATAACCTGGTCTATGGTGCTACTTAGGAGAGCCAACAACCATGTTTAGCTCTGTTTTGGGAGAATTTTCATTTATATGCCAATTTCCTTTAACCTTCGAGACCCACAGATCTTTTGCTGGACTCGGGGCTTTTTAATTTGAACTCCTTAGTGAAAGGGACTTTTTTCTCACTCTCGTGTATTTTTTCGGACTATGACTTTTGTGTTTCAGACTGTTTAATGGAGTCTAGTAAACTCCATAGGCATCTCATTTTTGCATTGTGACACACTGCACCTTTTGTGCAGTGCGGCCGAGAAGTGCCTTGGACTTCTCTTAATGTTTACCTACATTTTCTTGGGTGAAATACTGTTCCCAAGAATAGCAAGAGGACTCCTGTCTTACCTTTTCTTTTGTGGGTCCAGCACACACCTCCCTATGTGGAGTGCTGGGGGGTTACATAGTAACTCCTTTATCCCCCTTCTCATGTAACATTCTGTTACACTACCTAACTTGAATGGCTTGTGGCAGGGCTTTCTTTTTTACTACCTTGTGCCATGTATCTGCAAAATGATTCATCAACTGCAGAACAGCACCCAAGGTTGACTATTTTCACAAAATGGCCCCGGTCTTCTTTTTTCGCCATTTCTTGGCAGTTAGTTCCTTCTGGGCTTTTACTGTTTGAATCGCGGTTGAGTCCTTTGTGCATTTTGTCTTTGGCGGGCTTCAGCCCTGAAGCCCGCCCAGGCTCCAATCTGTCTGGAAAGGCCGGAAGTGAGGGAGGGTCCCAAAACATTCCTGTCCTTTGTCTCTAGGTGTGCCTAAGTGAAACCAGTTCTTATTGGCCATCTGGCTGTCCAGTTGGACAGCCACCCTGCTGGGTGATTAACAGCCTAGGGCTGTGAATGAATGGGAACTTGCTTAAAAGGCAATGTTTTTGGGACTAGAGGCAGAGTCGACCACTGGAGGACAACATCCAACGAAGAAGACGTGAAGAGAGGTCAGCTGCACCCTCTTGGATGGTGAAGTGCGCGGTGAAGCCAGTTTTTTTCATTTCGACTGGAAAGACCTGTACGGGATGACTTCCTCCCTTGGGCTGGTGGGACCAACTAGCCTTAAGACAAGCTTCATTTTGACACGACCCCCGGTTTGCTGCGACTTTCCAAGGTTGCAGAATCCCAATGCCCGAGGACCCCTGACCATCATCGAGTGCATTGTCTTCGGAAGTGCAAATCCAGGCAAAGCTTTGTGGGCATCCAGAGGACCCTACAGAAGCAGGAAATCCCCATTCAGAGTCCCCTCACTAGAGTCCAAGACCGAGGGATCAAGTCACTTCTAACCAGAGCTGTTCATTCTTCTTTGGCGCTGAGAAAAAGGCACCAAAGCCACAAAAGGCTGCTGTATCAAGGAGAATCCATTGCTGCAGAACCCCTCTCTTGAGTGCTGCCACAGAAGCCCCCTAGATGACCTTCCTTTTGTCACCACGACCAAGGACCAGGAACAGGGTCTGCTACACTGCAACAGGAAGGCATCCAGCTGGAACGAATTCTTCAGTTCACAGGTACTGTGGGGCTTGGGGTACACCAACTGTCTGCCAATTGTGGTGCTTTCGAACTTGGGAAGTGCTATTTTACCCTCTTTAGAGTTCAGCTCAACTCACTTGCACTGGCCTTTCAGCTTGTGCTTCTTCAAGATGGCTCCTCTTGAGCTTCTGTGATTTTCTATTGGAACTACTGACTTTTCTAAAACATTTTCTAAGAAGAGAGCATCAGAACTTTGAACTAGCCCATTGAGTTTGGCTGTCTTGGATCCCTGAAGGCCCCCTTCTGAACCTATTGGCTTTGGCAGTGCGTTTTCCCTTATTGGCTTTAACTGTTGAACACTATTAATGCTGGGATAAAAGACTGCCTACACCCTTCTGGGAGAATCTAACTGTTTTTCAAAGTACAAAGTATGTTCTGATCTAACTAAGACGTTCCCCTCCTTATAAATCAATACTGCAATGGTGATCACAAATAAGTGTTATTACCGACCTCAAATGACGTCACTCAATGTGCTGGAATATGTATAACATATGAAAAGTCACTCACCTGCTTTATTGCCCTTGTTAAAATTGAATCCTAACTTTGGGATTAATGTTACTATTAGTTGCTACTTTTTAAAGATTGTCTAGTTTGTTGTGTATATATACAAATAAATATTTATACTATAACTTTAAGTGTGTAAGTGTCTACTTGGATACCTGTATTTACTGATTGCATTGTACAGCTCACATTAGTCCTCTTAAGATAAGCCTGGTTGTTCAGTCACACTACCCAAGTGTATAGTACAGGCCCATAGTAAAAGGTGGGTTACCTAATACCAAGAGATAAGTCTTGTAAAGTCACACACCAGTTGGACTCTACAAATTCTTACCGAACAAGCTCACTGTAACTTAACGGAAGAAAGATATCATCCTGGTTACTCCCACAAAGGCAGTCCAGCACTGAAATTCTAAGAAATTCTCTACTGAACAAGAGTACTCCCAGCAGTTACAGACAACCGATTCTTCCTTCTTGGGCATCATCAATGAGGTGTGGCTTTTGTGCTGTCTCTCTAGGCACAAAGAGCAAGGGGTCCACATTGTTCGGATCACAGGCTTTATTTTAACAACTGTAATTCCAAGGGATTAGCCAAAACTGAAAACTGTCTGGTGGGAGAATGAACACAAGAAACTCGAACATTGTGGAGGAGAGTACTCCATCAGTTCTTCACGGTCTTCCTTAATCTCCACCAACTTGCATTTATGACGAATCCGCAAGTGTCGTCACTTCTCCCCTAGGGGGAGCCCCTTCCCATGAGGCCTGGGAGGTGAGGCCGCTACACAACAGTCCCCCTGGGGGGTGGTACACAGCGGGTGGATCTCATGGGGAGGGAAGCTCCCTATGGGATTAGTGACAACCTGGGAGAACATGGTATCCCCATTACTCACTCAACCCTGACACACCTTTCTATGCCCCTCCCACCAAAACGTTCCTTAGTGTTCCTATATGTTTTTGCTATACTGTCAGTACAGGAGGTACTGGGAGAGGAAGAGTGTGGACTCCTCAAGGGATGTGTATCACTTATGTACTGGTACGAAGGAGAAACCCATTGACTTTATGGAAGACCTCAAGTTCACAACTGGGATGAAGAAGAAGTGCAGAAGCATAATGAGCACTCATGAGAACTTGCCTGAGCAGTCTAGTGTTTAATGAATTCCTGTTGGCCAAGGCCAATACAAAATGTAAGAGGGAAAACCAGGAAGAGAGATAAGCTTTCCCTTGACCAATCAGTCCAACATGGAAGGACCGTCTGGCCAAAAGGAGAAGCAGCAGTCTAGGCCGGCGAAGCCAAGGAAGAGTGCAGTCTAGAATAACGCAGAAGCCCAAACCCGAAGATGAAAGACCCTGAGACTGACCAAAACCTACCAGGAGAGACCCTAAAGGTACAGGGGTGACCAGGATGGTTGGTAGGGGCAGAAGGGAGCAGTGGGATACCCTGACCCAGCCAATCAGGGAGAGAAAGGAAATCCTTGGGAACAAAGCTAATTACTCAAATGCCCAAGAAAGGCAGGTCTGGGACCTGCACTCAATAACTAAGATCAACATCGGTGAGCTTCATAATCGCAGTACTTGGCAGGATAGTGAACAAGGTCGGCCAGAGAGAAGGAGTGAACCAGCGGTTGGGGACCCCCACAGAGAAGCAGGGCACCTCACTCGCATCCGTACTTGGTGGGAGAGCGAGCCAAGGGAGCGAAACAAAAAAAAGGAACCAGGGGTCTGGGACCCAAGCCAGGAAGTGAGATGTCTTCTTAGTGGCCCCACTTGGCCGGAGAGTGAACCAAGTGGGCCGAATCAAACAGCAAGAGAAACCAGGGTCTGACACCCGAATTCTGCACACAGAAGGAGTCATCTTCCTCATCACAGTACTTGGTAAAGGGAAGATATCAGGTAAACCCCAATCATGAAGAGAAGTTGAGAAGTATGTGTTTGAATCTAAAGTGAAAGTGAGAAAGGAACCAGGGGTAGGGAGTCATTCCCGCTGGTGATCTGGAACTGTGCTGTCAGTTGAAAAGTTACCAGGAGAAGAGAGTCATTCTCCTGGTAACCGAAATCAATTCAGGGGATTTGGTTGTGTTGAAATGGAAAGATACTAGGAGAAGGGAGGCATTTTCCTAGTAAACAAGGTGGTATAAATTCAAGGATCCAGATACCAGCAGACAGGAGTCATTCTCCTGGTTGTCAAGAACAGGGGAAGGGAGTCATTCCCCCTACTTGTGTGAGACTTATACCTGGAGAAGGGAGGAATTCTCCAGGAAACGAATAGTGAAGAAACTATGATCAACAAGGAGTGTTGATAGTAACGTTGGAACTTCAAAACCTGGAACATTGCCTTAAACAGGGGGTTGAGACCTGGGGAAGGGAGGCATTCCCTGAGGCCAAGATCCCACCTAAAGAATCAGAACAATACCCTTTTGAGTAGAACTGAGAATTTTGTTCGCCTTTCGACTTGGAACATTGTTTTGTAACTGGAAAAAGGATTTTGATCTGGGGAAGGTAGTCATTCCCTCAAGTAAATGTCCCAAGTAAAAATGGAACTACGTTCCACTATCCAGAAGAAGTGAGTCATTCTTCTCTTCTGGACCAAGAAGAATCCTTCATCTCTTTAGTTTAGTTATACGTTTAAGGGATAGAAGTAGGGTTTGGACATAGGACGGTGGACTCTTGATTTTCATTGACATCCTGACAGAATCCTTAGTATTTTAGTTGAGGTATGGAAACCCCTCTTAGAGTTAGGGGGAGGTAGGTTTTTACTTTATTTTCTGAATAAATAAAGGTTTATGCCAACAAGCATGCCACCTGTGTGTCAGTCTCCTCCTTCTGCACTCTTACACAGTCAAATGTCGCAATACTTCAGGGTTAAAGTACCTCAGCACTTCTTTCTTGGGCTTTGTAGCTGGATGATTTAATTTCACAGATGTAAAGATGTTGCTGTTCTCTTGAACTGGAACAAGCACCACCGCCAGTGGCCTAAGTCATCTGCCCACGAGCCAGTCGGCAGACACATCAGGATCCTGCCAAAGATAGTGAAGCGCCCTGGGCATATCTGCCACTGTCTCTCCCAGCACTTGGGTTTCAACAACTGTGTTAGTTTGTTGTCCCTTTGCTTGGGCACCTATTCCTCCTTAGCCATCTCCCCACATTGGGCCTGGTCTTCTGCTCCTCATTTGCTTCCCTCCTTGACACAAACCATACTAGATTTCTTTCCTCCTCCCCTCTTGCCTTCTCTCCTCTTAGCAGTTCCCCTTGGAAACACCACTGATTCAGCTCCTATCCACTGTGAGATTGGCATCATGGAAGGAGACACAGATAACAGATTCAATGTATAACAAAATGCTTTTATTAAAGAAAATGTCAGGATGGAGTAAGGTTTATCTTGCCCTAGGCTAAGGTGGGATTTCCCTATCTAAAGAATCTAAGGAAAGTATGTGTCAGTATTTTCAACTGAAAATTCTGTCTGTGTCCAAAACCTATACTTGCTTTCAAAACTTAGACAAAATAGTGTCTAGGGAAGTGAACCATAAACTAAACAGTGTTCCAAAAGTAAATGTTCTAAGCTATTTTCAGCTCGGGCTTAATCTTCAGCTTCTTTCCCCCAAATGTCAATATGTTCATTACAATCTTCAATTTACCTTCTTTGGACTTTTAGCTATAAATGTCCACACTTGGATGCCCTTCCAAAGTTCAATATAGTTCCAGGGCAGCAGGTCTCAAGGTCTCTTTCCCCAAGTTCAATATCAAATGATGACACAAACAGAAGTATCTTGAAACTTTGTTTTTAAAGTGCATTCCAACAATTCTTTACAACTCAGGGCTCCCTTCCCCCAAGTCTGGTATGCACGAATGGTTGTTGTGCTTTTTACGGCAAACGTCCTTGTTTGCATATAGGGGATCTCTGGTCTTGGCACAGTTTTAGACCACACGGTCCACCCATTATAGGTCACGCAGCCAGGAACCTTGCATTCACTTTCAACAGTTCTTTATTGAACGGGTAGTAGTTGTCTGGTCTGGGCGCAGATTTTGGATCGCACGATCAACCCATTACATGTCACGCAAACAGGAACTTCCAGTTCTCCTTGAGTAGTTCAATATTAAGCCACACAAGTTGTTTCTCAAATGCAGCTCCACATTTTAATATACAAGTGGTTTCTCAACCTTGACTCTAACTTTGCACTCAAGAGTATTTCATTCAACTTAGTTTCCTATTTGCTTTAAGTTCCTTGTTCAATATCTAGCAGGTTTGCACTTATCTTTCATTTCGGTATTCAATATGTGCAGGTTTTGCTTATTTCATTGAGTTCAATACTCAATTAAATGATATATGATATGATATTTTATTTTTTATCATGCTCGTACACAAGTGTTTCAGAGCGCGACCAGGCAAAGGGAGGGGAACAAGGGAGAAACAAATACAATGATCTTACTAGGCCCAGTGACAATGAGAATGCGCAAGTGCATGGAAAAGGGAAGAGGGGGGGTGCATGGAAAGGGGGAGAGTGGAAAGTGCGGTACAGAGGAGAGAAACAGAAACAATAATAAATTAATAAAGGCGATGAGCAGTGGAAGCGCAGCCAGCAAGTGGCAAGTGCTAGATTAGTCAGGATATGTCTGATAAGTGCAGAAAAAGGGTGGGAGGGCGACTGTATGGGTACAGATATAGGCCCCAGTGCAGGGGTGGGCCGGAGGCAGTGCAGGAAGGAGGCAGGGTGAACAGGTAACTGGGCCAGAAGATCAGAGGGTGGCCAGATGCACAGTGCCGAGATAGAAGACAGATCAGCAGGGGAGAGGGCGTGGGAGGGAAGGCGGAAGCGAAGAGGAAGGTCTTGAGGTGCTCCCGGAACCGGAGATGGTTCTCCTCAAGTTTCAAGGTGGCCGGGAGGCTGTACCAAAAGTAGGCCCCACCCGAAGACCGAGATCTACCCCCAGCTTGTTTCTTTGAAAAACGACTGACCATGAGGGAGTTAGCAGTAGAGGAGCACAGGGCTGGAGATGGAAGGTATTTACAGAGGAATAGTTGAAGGTATTTTGGACCCAGGCCCCAGAAAGCCTTGTGGACAATGCAGAGGGTTTTAAATTTGAACCTTGCATCCACAGGGAGCCAATGCAGGGATTTCAGAGCTGGAGAGATACGATCCCCGGGCTTGAGGCTGAGGACAAGTCTTGCAGTTCTGTTCTGGGTGAATTGTGGAGGCCGGTAGATTTGGAAAGGCTCTTACAGTAGTCCAACCTAGAGAGAACCAGAGCTTGGGAGACAGTGAGCTTCTGAGGGAAGGAGAGAAAAGGCAGAGTACCTCTAAGGAGGTGCAGTAAGAAGTTAGACTTTTTAGAGACATCAGAAAGGTGTGCAGAGAAGGAAAGTGTGGAGTCAAAGACGACCCTGAGGTTCTTAGCCTCACAGGTAGGGGTAGGAGGAGGGCCAAGGGAGGCCGGCCAGAGAGTGAGGGGAAAGGAAGGAGAAGGTGTACCAATGAGGAGGATCTCGGTCTTACTGGAATTTGGACAAAGATCATTGGCAGCACAACAATTCTGAATGGCAGGCAATCAGAGATGAGGGATGGAGAGGAGGTGGCTGAAGGAAGCCTGAAAATGATTTGGGTGCCATCAGCATAGCACTGGAAGTTTGAGCAGAAAATGGAAATGCAGTAGGCAAGCATTGCCAGTTATTGGTTGAAAATCCAGGGTGAGAGGTTAGACCCCTGGGGTACACCACAGGTAGCGAGGAAGATAGAAGATAAGAAGGACCCAAGTTGTACCTGGGAGGGTCGATCAGAAAGGAAAGAGGTCAGCCAGGCCAGAGCATGATCGGTGATACCCAGGTTGTCACGAAGACGATTGAGTAGGGTGGTGTGGTTGACCGTGTCAAAGACAGAGGAGAGTTCAAGGAGGATGAGGACAAGAGGGAATGTTAGAGTCAAGGTTGAAGAGCAAGTCTTCACGGATGTTCAGGAGTACCCAACAGTACTGAGACGCAGTTTAGCTTCTTTCATTCAATTCGGTATTCAATAAATGCTGCTTTGCTTGGCTCATTATATTTGTTATTCAATAAATGCAACGTTGCTTGTTTCATTCAATTCGGTATTCAATAAAGGCAACTTTGCTTGTTTCCATTGACCACTCCTACATTCACGGTCCCCTGGAGCGTCCAGGTGGTTCCAGTTTCCCTGACACTTACCCGGCAGCTCCTTTAAACGGCTTCTCCCCAAGCAGGAAAGCCTGTTCGCCGGGTGCTTCATTCAGCACACGCCGGCTCTCGTGCACAGCTCCGCCTCTGCTCCTCAGCAGCGCCTGCTACCCACCTTCCCTTCCATGGGATCTCAGTCCCACACAGTCACACCAGCCGGAATCCCTGGGTCTTGGTAGTGCTGTGTCTTCCTCTTCCCTGCTTCTCTCTTGTGCTTCAGCATTCCTCCTCTTATACACCTGTGGTCCTTTAATGGGCTGCAGGTGTGTAATGTTCATAACTCTCAGTTGTTTCTTCTTCGTCTCAGTACTGTTGGGTACTCCAAGATGGGAATTGGATTATAATGACACACAAAAGTTAGGAAAGGGTTAGGCTGATTGTCATAAGGACAAGGGGGATACTGTGTTTTGTCCTTCTCCTTCTCTGTCTAACATGTCTGGAATGATAATATCTCCTGCTCTTCTCAGAGATAAGGGAACATGGTGAACAATTTCCCATAGCCACTTCTGGGATAGGATTTCCCCTTTGAAAGGAGGATGTGGAATACTGTGTCTTACCTAAGGGCTCCCACCTCCAATCCCCAAAGACCCTCTATCCAGGTGATCCTCCCTCGCTTGTCGTCCCCCAGGGGTAGGATCCAAAAGCGATGGCCTTTCCCAGGCCACCTGCAGAGAGGATGGAGGGGAGTAGATGTGAGAACACCCTGAGGTTTCTCACACCACATCTTTCGGTTTTTTCCACCCCTGAGCTAGCCTTACACTTCTATTTCTGGGCTTTGTCTCTTGATTCACCCACCTTTGGACATATTTTCCAGCAACACCTTAGTGGTTATGTCCTCCTCTTCCTACTGCTCATAGCTCTTTTTTTCCTCCGCCACCTGAACTAAAACGTGGTTGTAGACCCTCCTCTGTATAAACTATCCTATAAAACAGGTTCATTGGCTGTGTTTGTTCTTAGTAGAAAGCGCCTCACATTTTTGCAAACTTTGAAGCATTTGGGGTTTCATCCTGAGTTATTAAGGGTATTCCATACATGGTCCCACTGGCCTCCCCTAATCTCTTTGAGCTCTTAAACCCCTCAGTGTCCTATGGACTCTTCCCGTTCTCCTTCAAATCTGCAACTGTCTTACCCGCATTGAAAAGACCCTCTTGTCACACATGCCCCCAGCTAACTATCGCCATTTTCTCTCCTTCCCCATTAATCAAAAGTCCTAGAATGTGTGGTCTTTAACAGGATCTCTAAGACCCTTGAGGATAATGTCCTGGAGATCCACTTCAATCTGGCTTCCCTAGTAAACACTCCACTGAGACAGCACCCGTGCATGTCTCCAATTTGTTCTACGATTCTCATCACTCCAATACTCTCTTCTATGCTCATCCTTTGGAGCTGTCTGTCGCTTTTGATACTGTTGATCATTCCTCTCTCCACTATGCTCTCCAGGACATTGGGTTTAGCAAATATGCTCCCGTCTGGTTCGCCTTTTACCTGGAAGGTCCATCCTTTAAAATCTAAAATCTCCTGGAATTCTCATACCTCTGACCCCACCCCACCCCTCTCCCTTTCGGTGTCCCCCAAGGATCAGGCTTTGGACCTCTGCACTAGGATTAACCTTGTCCGTTGGCTTTACTAACACCTTTTTGCTGACGACACTCAAATCTTGTTCTCCTTTCGTAATGTTAATGTTTATTTGTAAAGTACCTATATACAAGGCAAGTGTTTCAAGGCGCTTAAGGAGAGGGGGGAACAGGGCACAACAACAACAGTCATTCTGAGCCCTTGAGTTTCTGAAGGATAACCAGTCTGCCCAGACAGAGTAAGTGCATATAATATAATTAGCAGTGTAGATAACAACAAATAGGTCTGACAACGAGTCTGCAGTTTTTCCAAGAGCATAGAGGCGCAACCATGCAGGAAGGGAGACAGGGAGGAAAAGATAGATGGGCTTCAAGGCATGGTACATTCAATTTGTGTAAGTGTGCAGACGGTGCAGGAGAGGGGAGGGGGAGGAGGACAAGTGCAGGGGGGAGAGAATACTGAAGTGCCCAGTTGGTCAAAAACTGGGTAAGTGCTGAGATATGCCATTCTCAAAGGGTAACTGAGTGAGTACAGTAGCAGTGAGTCAGGTGCAGGCCCTGAGGCAAGTGCTGGAGGACTGGCGAGGGTGCTTGAGACCTGTGAGATTTTGGGAGATAGGGATAGAGCGGAGGGAAAGGTTAGCAGGGTAGGGGGAGAGAGAAGGACGAGGAGAAGAGGAATGTCTTAAGGAATTTCCGGAACTTGAGGAGATCAGACTCAAGACAGAGGGCGGCTGGGAGGCTATTCCATAGGAAGGCCCCCGCTGAGGATAAAGATCTCCCTCCAAATCTCTGCTTAGAGAACTGGCTCACTCGCAGAAGGTTATGGAGGTAGATGAGGGGAGGGCTCAGGAGGGACAGTATTTAGGAAGGCATCAATGAAAATAGATGGTTCCCAGGCCCCAGAAAGCCTTCTGGACAATGCAGAGGGTCTTGAACTTGAGCCTTGCAGCCACGGGGAGCCAGTGGAGGGATTTCAGCGCTGGAGAGATGGGGTCCCAGGGCTTGAGGCCAAGGATAAGCCTTGCAGTTCTGTTTTGGATGAGTTGCAGAGGGCGCAGAGCAGAGACAGGGAGGTTGAGAAAGAGGCTGTTGTAGTAGTCAAGTCTTGAGAGAACCAGGGATCTGGAGACAGCGAGTCTCTGGGGGGGAAGGTGACAAAAAGAAGAGTACCTCTGAGGAGGTGCAGCTGGTAGTTGGACTTTTTAGAGATGTCCGAAATGTGAGTGGAGAAGGCGAGAGTGGAGTCGAAGATGACCCCATGGTTTTTTGCCTCGCATGTGGGTGCGGGCGCAGGGCCAAGAGAGGCCGGCCAGAGTGATAGTGGGAAAGCGGGAGCAGGAGTCCCAATGCACACGATCTCCTTCACCAAAGGTATCTAGGAACGGATTTCCAACTGTCTCACTGCAATTCATCACAGGATTGCTCTCCACTGCCTCATTCTGAACTCTTCAAAAATAAGAGTCCTCTTTCTCCCGACTTCAAATGGTATCCCTCCCTCATCTCCTTCCTGCCTGATCTTCTTGCTCCCTTGCCCAAGGCACATAACCTTGGGGTCCTCGTTGATAGTGACCTCTAACTACAACAATTCATCAGTACCACTGCCTCTGCCATTTGTATTAACCTCCTTTGGATTATATGTATTGTTAAGGCTGAATTTGCTTATTTAACCAATAAACAATTAAATAAAAAATAAAAAATTGACCACCATAACATTCAGAAAAGGTGTGTTTTTTCTTACTAACCACTCTGAGAAAAATTCTATCTCCAACTTCGTGCTGGTCAAACTGGACTACTTTTTATTTTTATTTTTATATGGTTTATTACAAACCCTTTTTAAAAAAAACACAATTTATAAAACCAGAGTAATTACCAAAAAGGAAGAGAGAATACAAAGAACACATAGAACAAATTCACATTGCCCTCCTCATTTGTAGAGAAAAATCTTTCATAATAGTTCATAACTAAAACTAACATTAGGGCGCTGTAGTGATACACAAAATTGCAACCTTGCCAATCAGGGCTTTAGATGACAGCATTAGCCGCTGAAAGCCAATAGTGTATTCAAAGTATGTGCTAAAAATGCTGACAGTAGTCTGTTGTAGCACTTCCATTATGCAGTAGTGAGCTACAAGGAATATGCAGGCCTAGTATGAGTGATAGGTCACATTATGCATTGTTGATAGACAGGCAGGGAGAGGGCCCTAGCTCTGTAGCTAATAGGTATTTTTGGAGTGTTTGGAACATTATGGCACCTATATAGCGCTTAGATAGCCAGTCTTAAGCGCTATAAACACTAAGCTATGAGTGCATGCCTTTTAGAGCTTGCAGATGGGGTTAATACATCCCTGCTTCCCTTAGAATATTCTGCCTCACTAACGGTAGCCCTGCATGGCCCCAAGCTAATCTCCTTTTCTCTGGGAAGGCACTGATAAGACATTCCTGAGCTTTGGCAGATGGGCTCCAGGGAGCCAGGGAGGGGCTCAGGAGAAGGAGCAGTGGAAATTAACAGAGTTGGTTTTTTCCATGAGCCAGCCTATATTTTGCACAGGGAAAGTTCTGGAACTGTGCGTCACGGACGGGCAGCACGAGATTATAAAATATACATGCTCACATGACTCGGGTGGGAGATCGTCCTGTGGACTTGGTTCGAGCAAGATCAAGTGCCCGGAATTTGGAGCTCTGACGGCATCCCGACAGCGCTGTCCTCTGAGCGGGGCTTGTTACAGCTAGCTTATGAGGGCCAGGGTCTCCCAGTGCTGATTGAAGGGGCGTAAGACTGTGTTTCTCTATGTTTCTCTATGTTTCTCTATGTTTATCTAAGTTCCATGTTTCTCTATATTTTGCATTTCTCTAAGTTTTATGCTTTGTAATCTTCTCTAACTTGAATACCAAATGTATATGAAATTCACTGTTTAGAATAAATACTAAAACTTATTGAAGGTGTCATTTGTCACTAGCATGAGATCACTGCTCAGCACAATAGAACCTGTATTTTGGGCTGAATTGGGTATTTTTTGCTCTCAAAGGGCTGGCCCCGAGGAAGATTTTGCCCATATCAAGACAGGCGCCACCATCCAAATCAAGATACTACTGTTTACTTCAAAAACCTATATACAAAGGTATGCCCATACATGGATGGGGCAGTTATTTGGGGAGGGGACTTTAATTGCACCCTAGACCCAAAACTAGACAGATTGGATGATAAAGTTGGGAGGCCCACCCCAGTAGCGAAAGCATTGGGCACCCTACTGAATGATTTTCAGTTAGTGGATGTATGGAGGATGCACCACCCACAGGATCGGGAATACTGGCACTACTCCGCTCCACAAAACCTGTACACCAGGTTAGATTACATATTTACTGGAACAGAACTAGCCGGGAAAATGACGCAGGCGGAATACAAGGCCATGGTCCTTTCAGACCATGCACCATTGATAGAAACATGGCAGAACTCACCGCCTAGAGCGAGGATCCCGACGTGGAGACTGAGGGCCGAAGCGTTGAAAGATACATTGCTCAGGGAAGATCTGAGAACAGAAATAAAGGAATATATTAAACATAATACTGGCAGCGTAGAATCAGCTGGGACACTGTGGGAAGCATTTAAAGTGGTGGTGATGGGAGCGGCAATATCAAAATCAAAAGGTTTACAGGGTGGCATAATACAGGAATTGCAGACTGCAGAGAGGAAATTGGAAACTAAAATGCGAGAAAGTACGAGATACCCTGGGGAGGGCGAGACTACACAGCAACTGCAGCAGGAATATAGGGACCACTGGGAGAGACTATGTAATCTGAACTATAAAAGGTACATGGAGAGGCAGCATGCGGAAGGAGATAAACCAGGTAGGCTTCATACCTGGTTGTACAGAAGTGAACACCACAGAAAACCGATAAAAGAATTGAAAGGAAGGAATGGCCAGACACGGAATACCCAAGAGGGGATTAATGATTGTTTCCTTGAATATTACCAGAAATTGTATGCAGAAGTGACTGAGAGGGAGGAGATAGATATACAGGAAGCATTAACAGAGATTACTCTTCCCAAACTCGAAGCTGCAGAAAGGGAAAATTTAGAGGCTCCAATCACGATTGAGGAGCTAGAATATGTGATCAAGCTCTTACCTACCAGCAAGGCCCCAGGAGCAGATGGGCTCCCAAGCGAGTTCTACTAAACCTATAGTACAGACCTACTCCCTCCACTGCTGGCGATGCTGAATGAAGCGTTTAATACAGGTACATTGCCGGAGTCACTCAGGGAGGCGATCATCATCCTCCTTAAACCGAGCACAGACTGTGGGTCTTATAGGTCACTCTCTATGCTCAATCAGGATAGTAAAATACTCACAGCAGTTATGGTGCATAGGCTAAAACCAGTTATAAATAAACTCATACATCCGGACCAGACCGGGTATGTCCCACGCAGGAATATCTCCGATAATCTTAGAAGACTCCATCATATCATAGAACGGACAGAAGGAAGCTCTCAGGAGATAGCAATAATTTAACTGGATGCATTGAAAGCCTTTGACTCGGTTAAGTGGCCCTGACTGTTGGCGGTTTTGAGGGAGAATGGCATTGGGCCCGCTTACTTGAAGTAGGCGCAATTGCTATATAGCAAACCAATGTAACGAGTTAGGACGGGGCAACCATATCAGAACAATGGCAACTGGGAAGAGGCACGAGTGTCCATGGTCCCTGATGCTTTTCATTTTAGCACTGGAGCCCTTAGCGGTATACTTAAGGCAGCAATATGGGGAGATAGGAATCAACACTAAGGGTGGGCAACACCTGATATCGATGTACGCTGATGACATCCTTCTATATCTGAAGTATCCGGAGGAGTATCCTGGAGGTTATGGAGAGGTATGCCCTGCTGTCTGGCATAACAGTTAACCCTAAAAAGTCAAGCATATTCCCCAAAGGCAGAAATGTAGGAATGCCGCCACAGGATCTGCCTGGATTACAAATAAAGTGGGAAACTAGGACGTTTAGATATCTCAGAGTCAATATATATCATAAGGTTGAAGAGGAACACGAACAAAACAGAGAGGGCAGTGTCCAAAATCAAGAACAGCATGGCTTTTTGGGCCAAGCTACCTTTCACCATGATGTGGAGGGCAGCACTGCTGAAGATGGTGGCGGTACCTAGGCTGTTACACTACTTTGTGAGCATACCGTATATGATACGCAAACTATTCTTCACCAAAGTACAAGGCACGTGTAGAGGGTTCATATGGCATAATTCCAGGAATCGAATAGCGCTATGGAAGCTTCAAAACCTGTATAAACAAGGGGGCATCAGGCTGCCCAACTTTGAAGTATACTATGTGGCTAGTCAACTACAATATGTGACGAAGTGGCTACCAGACGATCCTACGTCCGAGTCCAAATTGTTGAGAGCTGAATGTGTCCCCTATTTTTTGAACGAGTGGATGTGGGTGTCAGAAGCACAGCAGGGAGGAGGGACGAGATTGCTGGACCTAGGGGGGGAAGATGTGGCTGAGAGCCTGCCAGCTGCTTGGGAACCTGCACCTGTGCTCCCAACAGATGCCTCTAGTGGCACTAGAGGGTGTAGATGGGCAAACGAGAGAGCACATAAGGAGACAATGGGAACTGCACAGATTAGCGCCCTTGGGGATGTCTGGCAAGAGGGGAAGGCAATAGAGTTTAATGCACTGGTGGATGACTCAGGACTACATCGGGGACAATACATCACATACATTAGGTTGCTGAAATGTATAAGAGGAACATGGCCCGAAGCGGTACTGACCCTACAGCCTGAGGCCGTCGTTGAAACATTACATGGCGTATCTGAAGGGGGCCATGAGGTCTCCCGGATATACGAGCTGCTGATGTCTAAAGTGGGGAAGGAGGTGGTCCAGACGAGATGGGACTGGGAGGAGGAGGTGGGAGAGGCAATCGGGGATGGTTTATCGATTAGAGCACAGGTGTATCACAACAAAGTATGAAGAAACGTGAATTTGCAAGAGATTCAGTTGTATATCACCATAGGGCATATCTGACCCCTAAGAAGATAGCAAAGTTTAAAAAAGCTGGGACACAGATGTGTCCGAAAAGCGGGGAGGAGAACGCAGGGATTGTACACATGTTCTGGGCATGCCCTGAAATATTGAGTTTCTGGAGTGAGGTGGCCAAACTCTTGAAAGAGAAAGATATAAATCTGTACGTAAACTCCCCGTGGGCATGCATGCTGGGTGGGTTCCCCAGGCTGTGTAAACTAAACATGTTAGCAAACTCAAAGACCTGGCATACATACTGGCCAAACATAAGATAGCAATGGGTTGGAAAGCAAACAGGAGGCCGAGTGCGGATGCTTGGTGGCATTAACTCCAAAAATGGGCGTATGCTGAAACGACAGTGTGGAATGAGGCAGTGAATGGGAGGGGGGGAATAAATGTACACGCTAAGTGCTTGGACAAAATTAGTAGCGACACTGTCCAGATTAGACCGGGGAGATTCAGAAGGAGATGGCCCTTCGGGAGACGAGGAGAGTGGTATGCCTGCAGAAGCGGATTGATACAGACTTAGGTGTGTGGTGGGCCCGGTAGGGGGGAGGGGAAGGTGGAGTTTGAGGGGGGGTTGGAGTTGTAGGAGGGGCCCGGGGGGAGAAAATACAACTTGACACTGTATATTGAATCAGCTGTTGAACTGTAAGATGTACAGGTTGGAATTAATAAAATTGTTTTAAAAAAGATAAAAAAACATTAGGGTGCCACCATAAAAGTAATCTTGAGTCAATATCCGAACCAAGGTTCCAGATGGACAGAACAATAAGTAGCTGTTATGTGTTTTTGCGATTCCTGTGCAATATTCTTGACTTCATCTGATCTTTTTATGATAACTTCTAAAAACAAAGTTAATGTGATTTTTAACCTTCTATCTGATTCATCGAACATAACTTTCCACCAGTCTTGTGCGCTGAATGATTTTCTCAAAGCAAAGTGTTTCTTCTTGTTGGTTGCACAACCTGCAGACAGACTTGACAGCATCAGCCTTAGACCATGTGCCTAGTCTCTCGTTTGTGTCAAACAAATTAATTCGGAATTTCATGTACAAGGATCTACGATATTGGTCTGGAAATTTAACAAGATAGCCTTGAGTGAATTATATGATTTTGCTTCACTTGGGACATTCTTCATTATCCTATGTTTTTGCCGCACAATTTCTGTCATGCACCAATCCTGTTCCCATAATTTTTTTTTAACCAGATTGGGATTGGTCTGCAAAGTGTGAATGTCAACATTTAAGTCTTTTAGTATTCCATTAGCTCCGTCTACCCATACGGACAATATGCAGTTTTTATCTCCACTTCCTGGATCGTGTAGCACTTTAAATTGCAAAAGAGTAGGGTCTATTATAATTTTACGATAAAGTGCAAGCATGTTCCAACAAATACGTGTATTCATTGATATGAGATTCAGTTCAAAGTGGATACACGCAGTTGGTGTTCCTTTAGGTAACCATAGCACATATGACCAAAAAATGTTCTCCAGTGTGTCTCAAAGTGTGTGTGAGCAGCCCAGTGCACACTCAGCACCTTAGATTATTGCATGTACGGCCTTTTGTTTATAAAAGTCAAGCACATCTTTTAGGGAATATTTACCATATTTTCTATTCAGGACTGATGCTTGAATTGCCAATTGCCTACATCTACATTTACATTTAGCATTATCAGCCCAGGGTGCATCGTTCAAATTTGCACTGATTATCATTCCCAAGTATCTAGTGCAGAGTGAGATCTTGAGTTCCTCATTTCCCAAATGCCATTGAATTTTTTGGTGGAACATACTCTGTTTTTCCCCAAATCCTGTAATATAAGAATTTCCGATTTATTGGTGTTGATACACAGACCATTCTTGTCATATCCTTAAAAGCATTTAGCTTGCGTTGCAGCCCTATCGGAGTACAGTCAAGTAAAACTAAGTCATCCGCATATAATATCCAATTTAGATGGGAACCAAGGATTTTCGGCAGGAATGATGGACTGCCTTGTATCGTATCTCCAATGTCTGACAGAAACAAGTTAAAAATGATGGCAGCCAGTGGACACCCTTGCTTTACTCCACAAAAGGTTCTTATAGGTGAAGGCAAGGTTCCCGCACGGTCCAGACGAATCCTGACCTCTGTATCAGTGTGTAGCTCTTTGATAGCAAGGAGCAGGCTCAAGGGGCACTTCCACTTTTCCATTTTAGCCCACAAGCTTTCACGATCAATACTATCAAAGGCATGAGAGGGGTCTATAAAGGCTATGTACACGCTTCTTCCCGTTCTTATTGCTTCCATCTTCATGAGATTTATTAGGAAGAGGTTTAGGCCGCACCCCACACCCTTGACGAAGCCAGCCTGTCTCTGATCAATATGCTGACTAACATTGATCCATGTTAAAAGCTGTTGCTGTAGGTGGGCCACGTACATCTTGGCCAACACATCCAGCAACGCAATTGGTCTGTAATCTTTTGAACTTGCTCTATTTCCTTTTTTAAAAATACGCCCAATAACTGCGCTCTACCAGGATCTTGGTGTCGTGCACCGCGCCGTGATTTTCCTAAATAAGAGGCCACAGAAGTCAGCCCATTTTTCTGGATTCAGCTTCAGTGTGAAATGAGTTAAACTGGCAGGACCGGGTGCTCTGAATGCACTTATTCTATTAATGATGTTCAACGTGTCCTCTTTGTCGAATTCAGGATCCCATTGATATAATTTTGGGAAGTTTGGTTCTGTGCTATTCCCTTTTTTGCTATATAGTTGACTATAAAAGGTGATCCACACAGCTTCCGTCACCATATTCTGTTGAAGTGCTGACTGATGGCCGTTTTCTTCACTTATCAGCCTCCAGAATTCATGCGAGTTCTTGTTGCTCAGTTTGGTTAACATTGCCTCTGCAAATTGTTGCAAACTTGACTACTGTTCAAGCTTTCCTCGCTCTAGACAAAGTCCACAACTTTGCTACCCGCATTCTCTACTACCTACCTCAATCCACCCCACTTTGTCCTACCGACAGCATGCTGGTTTACTCTTCATGAATAACCACTTCTTTTTCAAGTTCCTTCTCCTAATCTACAAAGAAATGAATGGTCTTGCCTCCGAGTACCTGCTGGATTGTATCTCATTTTATTCACCATCTCGTGCCCCCCGATCCTCCTCTGCACCTAACCTCACCACCCCATACCCTCCTTTGTCTCCTCTCACTTGCGCTCTTTCTCTGTAATCGCCCCGCTCCAATGGAATCTTCTGCCCATTAACAATCAAAGCCAGCCAACCGTGGATCTCTTGAAAGCTTGGCTTAAACTTCACTTACTTGTTAAAGAGGGAACTTTCCCTGCAATCTCCCCCATCCTATTCTTCTATAATCCCACCACTGCCCTTTTTGCTCCTTACAAGATCATTGTCATTGCCTTATGGGTCAGCGTTATTTATACACAGCTTTATCAGCCAAATACAAACAGACAGCTCTCAAGGATGCAAGAACCAGATACACTTTTCACCCTCAATGGGGATCATCAGTGTGGTCCGGTTGACATCCTTGCGATTGGAGCATTGAGGCATGTTTACAAAACACAAACAATTTTATGGTGGGTGTGACGAATCCTTGGATGTCATCCCTTCTCCCCTTCCCATAAGGCCAGGGAGGGAGGCCATTACCTGATAGTCCCCCTGGGGGTGGTACTCGGCGGGTGGCTCTCATAGAGAGGGATCCCTCCTATAGAACTAGGAACGACTATCTGGGAAAAATGCAGTACACAAAAAACATATCCTCCACCTCCCTCATCCTCCTACCCTATAGAGTCCAATAATTCCACACACTTCCATGCATCTTTGTAGATAGATGATATGACCTCCTCCCTAGAAAGTACTGGGACGAGGCAGAGTAGGGATCACCTCTGTGAATCGCCTACAGAAACCGTGACGCAGAAGAATGCAATAAACCCACTTGTAACAACATCAATACTGAGACACAGAGCAATGTGGAGTGCCCTGCGGAACCAACATTAGCGGTCCAGACAATGTGAAACAAACAATTACACGCCAAGGATAAAAAGGGGAGAACGACTTTACGACCTGTTGGATCCTTCCTGGAGGATCTGGGAACTGACAACGCAGCCGAAGCAAGGGAGACACCATGAGTGCAGAGGCCGAGACACTTGGCCATGGCAGAGGGATCCCTGCTAACTCCACCATGGTCCGAGAAGAGAAGGCAGAGGGCAGGACAACCAGCCGAAGAGGAGAGCTGGTGTGCGTGGAAAGCTGGAAGCGCACCGTCCAAGAGCAGAGGAATGGGGCAAGGATGCTGTGGTTTGTGGCAAGACCACGAGAAGCCCGAGTGGGGAAGAGAAACCCACAGACAACTAGAGGTAGCCGGTAAGAAGCCTGGAGAGTCCCGGGTAGCTGGAACAGTTGATGGGAAGCCCGAGGGGCAGAGAGGTTGCAAGGAACAGGTATGGGGCCCACAACAAATAAACTGCCTACAAAGTCATCTTTATAGTCACAGTACCTGGCAGGATAATAAACCTGGTCTGTGACATAGAGAAGAGAGAATCTCATGGATCTGCGACCTGCACCCTCCTGTCCTGGCAAGGTACTTAACCAGGTGGGCTGTGAGAGGATGGCCAGGGAAAGAGGAGCATAACCCCCCCTAGCATTGTGAACTGAGGAAGGTCAGGGTAAGAAGCATAACCCGCCCTGACATTGTGATAGTTTGTGAAGGCCAAGAGAAGGGAGTCATGCTCTTGGCATTACAAGAATATATAGGAGCTGCTAAAATAATCTCTCTTAAGAAAGTTAAGACGCTGGGGGTCACCTTTGACCAGCATCCCAGCATGAAGTCTCATGTGGGGAATTTGGTATCGGCTTGTGCCTATTATATCAAACTGCTAGCCCACCTTCGACCCCTTAGGCAAACGCAGAAACAATTGCAAGAGCAATTGTGGGAGCTAAAATGGACTATTGCTCCAGCTTGCTCGTGGGTATTAACAAATCTTTTCGCAATAGGCTGCATGATTACCCAGAACGGAGCAGTAAGAGTGGTTATGGGTCTCTCTCACAGAGACCATGTATCAGTGGCAAGATAAGCTCTTCACTGGCTCCTGGTTGAGTCAAGAATCCGGTTTCGACTATTGGGAATAACCCAGAAATGTAGGCAGAGAAAAATGCCTGCTTACCTACAGGTTCTCTTATTTAACAAAACACATGGAAGATCGCTTAGATCCAGCAATCAGGATCTGCTGCTGATTCCTAGATGTAGGCCCGAAAAGGCCTCAAAGGGAGCCTTTTACATTGCTGCTTCCGGGCCTGGAATGACCTTCCTCTGGAGTTAAGGGGCATTGATTCAACTGATGTCTTCAAAAGAAAATTGAAGACGTTTGTTTGCCCAAGGTGATCTGCCTCTGCTCTACTACTCCTCTCTACTCTGTCCATGCTTGAGGAGCTCTTTTTATGTCTTGTTGCGCCCTTAAACCTATGGGCCCATGGCCTGCGCAATATACATTTATTAAAGTAAAGTAAAAGAAGCCTAAAAGAGGCCGGGGGGTGGGGGAGAGAGTCAAACCCCATGGTACTTGGGAACATTGTGATAAACATTGTGAATTGTGCAAGCCTCAAATAGGCCACGGGAAGAAACATACCCCAGGCACTGAAATGTTCAAGCATGAGAAAGGCCAGGGGAAGGCAGTCATTCTCCACCTCTCCGTGGTGTTTGTGAACATTGTGAAGAGTCTAAGAAAGGTCCGGGGAAGGGAGTCACCCCCCTTGTATTTTTGAATATTGTAAAAAGTTGGAACTTTGCTTTAATTCGGAACTGAGACTTTTCAATCTGGAACTTTTCGTTCCAGAACTGCAATCTGGAGAAGGGATTAATTCCCACAGGAAATAGTATGTTCATACTACTGGCAAGGTGGACCGCTCTACAGAAGAAGGAAGCCATTCATTTGTATTAAGAAAACGTACCAACCTTTTTAGTTGAGTTAAAAGTGTAAGGGATGGAAATAGGCTTTTGACACAGGACAAGGCTTTTGACACAGGACAGTGGACTATATACTTTCAACGGACCTCCTGACGGAGTCCGTGTTTAGTTGAGGCAGGGAACCCCCTCTTAGCATTAGGGATAGTTAGGGTTTTTCCTCCTTTATTTTCACCAAATTAAGATGTATGACCACAATAATGCCACCTGCGTATCAGTCTCCTCCATCCACACCCTTACATGGGTTTAGAAATTGTAAGAAAAAAGTATTCTACTTATAATGTAAGAGTAGAAAGGTATAAATATTATTGCCCATATGCTAGGCCTTCATGCATTTCAACTGAGTAGGCACCGATTCTGTGGGTTCTCATTCTTACCCAGGGTGGCTTCAATGCTTCATAGAGCTGCCGGATGGTGTTCATTATGTTTTCTGGTATGCAGAAATTAATGATATCCCATTGTGTTCAATCTTCCATACATCCACACTTATGTTTCCTCTACTACCCTTGTCTGGAGGTTCTAAAGGCCCTTCATTTCATTCTCTCTCATGGATATCCTGTTCTTTGCTTCTGAAAGTATCCACATCAATGCCAGAATGGACTGGCTAATGTGTTAGGCTCAAATAGGATGGCAGTTTGTATAGTTGGCACCTAAATTCCTGCAAGACCCGAGTGGGTGTTATCGGTTTATTGCACTTTAAAGTGTTTGTTACTAGATTTGCCCGATTGCTTGACATTGTGGTCTTCCACTTAAATAGGACTAGTACTACATTCGCTTAGCTTATGGAGGATGCAAATGTAACTTGGCTCCCACGCAGGGTGATGTGGATGATACTTCATGTTATGTACACTGGAGTGGCCTGAGGTATAGGTACTGCATGCATTGTGAGCTAGACCAGTGTTAGAAGTGTAAAAAAGAACAAGTTACTTTCTTACCTTGTAACGTTCTTTCGATGGAATGTTCCTCCGACGTATTCCTTATCTTTGATGTTACCCATTCCAGCTTGCTGGCCTCGGAATTTTTTTTCAGTAGAGGGCGCTGCGCGTTGACGTCCCTCGAATCCGTGTCCCTCGACAGCCTCCGTATCGGCGCCGACATCATTGAGCGTATAAATAGACTTGCGCAGTGTCTGTTGCTCAGTTCCGTTTTGAAGCTTAAAAATTACTTTGCATGAATTGGTTATTATCCTTGAAGGAGCGTAAACTGCAACTACAAGGAAAGTTTTACTGCGGGGATGGATGGGAGGGGCAATAAGGAATACGTCGGAGGAACATCCCATCGAAAGAACATTACAAGGTAAGAAAGTAACTTGTTCTTCGAAGGGATTGTGTCCTCCGACGTATTCTTTATCTTTGATAGACTCCCATAGCAGTAGTGTAAAAAAGAGGTGGGAGTAAAAAATGAAATATTTCCGTTTAAGAATGCACAGAATGCAACACAGCTTTCCCAAATCTTGTTTCCTGACTACAGGAGGAATCCAGGCTGTAAAATTAGTAAAGGTATGTGCGGACGACCATGTGGCAGCCGCACATATGTCTCTAATTGGAACCCCTCTTTGGAGAGCCGAAAAGGCTGCGATACCCCTGGTTGAATGAGCCCTAAGATGTTGAGGGGGCTCTTTTCCTGCTAATTTGTAGCATTCTAGAATGGTTAAAATGATCCACCTTGAAATGGTCTGTTTCGTGATTGGCAATCCTAATTTGTGCCCTGCGTATTCTACAAACAATTGGTCTGCTTGCCTTATCCTAGCAAGTCTGCTAATATAAAAACTCAAGGCACGCCTTGGATCCAGCCTGTGTAACCTTTCTTCCTCTTTCCCTGGGTGGGGAGGAGGATAGAACGAAGGTAAGGTTATTTTCTGAGTAACGTGGAATTCAGAGACCACCTTTGGGAGAAAATTAGGCTTCACTTGTAAAACAACCTTGTCTTTATGAAAGATTGTATGAGGAGGTTTGCAAGATAGAGTTTGTAATTCGCTCACTCTTCTGGCAGATGATATAGCCACAAGAAAGACTGTTTCAAGAGTGAGAAATCTTAATGAACAGGAATGAAGTAGTTCAAAAGGAGTACCCATCAGACATTTTAAGACTAGATTTGGGTCCCACAATGGAACTTGAAAAGGTTTTGGGGGATAAACATTAGTTAACGTCTTCAGAAATTGGATTACCAAGGGTAATTTGAAATATGAAGGCTCCTCAGCAGTACGCTTAAAGATTGACAGCGCTGCAAGATAGCTCTTGATTGTACCAAATTGAAGACCTAAATTTGCTAAGTAAAGCAAGAATGATAACACCATTGGTGTATTGCATGAAAAGGGTTCAATATTCTTTTCTCTACACCAGCTGCAAAATTTGTTCCAACGCAGCGGTATAAAGTTTTTGTTGCTGGCCTTCTGGCCAAAAGCAACACCTCCATGACGTCATGCGGGGGATCCCAATCCTTGTATCTCAACCTTTCAGAAATCAAGCGTGAAGGTTGAGGGTTCTGATGTCTGGATGGAGAACCTGACCTCCCTTCTGCGAGATAAGGTCCTCTCTTTGCAGAAGACGAATTTGAGGACAGATGGACATGTCCAGAAGGTCCGGGTACCACCTTCTACTGGCCCAATCCGGGGCAATTAGGATCATGGCTTTCCGGATCCTTCTCAACCTCTTGATCATTTGAGGAATGACAGGGACTGGAGGAAACGTGTACAGGAGTGGGAACTCCCAGTCCACTACGAACGCGTCCCCTAGAGCTCCTCTCAGGGGAAATTCCCTTGAACAAAACTGATCGCCTTCCTGTTGATGCTGGTGGCAAACAGATCCACCTGAGGGGTTCCTCAAAGGGCAAAGATCTCTTGAAGGACTTCCTGAGCTAGCTCCCACTCGTGGAAAACTGTGCTCTGCCTGCTCAGAGCATCCGCCGTCCAGTTCTTCTCTCCGGCTAGATGAACAGCCAATTCCCTCTTGAATCTGAGCGGGGCTTGTTACAGCTAGCTTATGAGGGCCAGGGTCTCCCAGTGCTGATTGAAGGGGCGTAAGACTGTGTTTCTCTATGTTTCTCTATGTTTCTCTATGTTTATCTAAGTTCCATGTTTCTCTATATTTTGCATTTCTCTAAGTTTTATGCTTTGTAATCTTCTCTAACTTGAATACCAAATGTATATGAAATTCACTGTTTAGAATAAATACTAAAACTTATTGAAGGTGTCATTTGTCACTAGCATGAGATCACTGCTCAGCACAATAGAACCTGTATTTTGGGCTGAATTGGGTATTTTTTGCTCTCAAAGGGCTGGCCCCGAGGAAGATTTTGCCCATATCAAGACAGGCGCCACCATCCAAATCAAGATACTACTGTTTACTTCAAAAACCTATATACAAAGGTATGCCCATACATGGATGGGGCAGTTATTTGGGGAGGGGACTTTAATTGCACCCTAGACCCAAAACTAGACAGATTGGATGATAAAGTTGGGAGGCCCACCCCAGTAGCGAAAGCATTGGGCACCCTACTGAATGATTTTCAGTTAGTGGATGTATGGAGGATGCACCACCCACAGGATCGGGAATACTGGCACTACTCCGCTCCACAAAACCTGTACACCAGGTTAGATTACATATTTACTGGAACAGAACTAGCCGGGAAAATGACGCAGGCGGAATACAAGGCCATGGTCCTTTCAGACCATGCACCATTGATAGAAACATGGCAGAACTCACCGCCTAGAGCGAGGATCCCGACGTGGAGACTGAGGGCCGAAGCGTTGAAAGATACATTGCTCAGGGAAGATCTGAGAACAGAAATAAAGGAATATATTAAACATAATACTGGCAGCGTAGAATCAGCTGGGACACTGTGGGAAGCATTTAAAGTGGTGGTGATGGGAGCGGCAATATCAAAATCAAAAGGTTTACAGGGTGGCATAATACAGGAATTGCAGACTGCAGAGAGGAAATTGGAAACTAAAATGCGAGAAAGTACGAGATACCCTGGGGAGGGCGAGACTACACAGCAACTGCAGCAGGAATATAGGGACCACTGGGAGAGACTATGTAATCTGAACTATAAAAGGTACATGGAGAGGCAGCATGCGGAAGGAGATAAACCAGGTAGGCTTCATACCTGGTTGTACAGAAGTGAACACCACAGAAAACCGATAAAAGAATTGAAAGGAAGGAATGGCCAGACACGGAATACCCAAGAGGGGATTAATGATTGTTTCCTTGAATATTACCAGAAATTGTATGCAGAAGTGACTGAGAGGGAGGAGATAGATATACAGGAAGCATTAACAGAGATTACTCTTCCCAAACTCGAAGCTGCAGAAAGGGAAAATTTAGAGGCTCCAATCACGATTGAGGAGCTAGAATATGTGATCAAGCTCTTACCTACCAGCAAGGCCCCAGGAGCAGATGGGCTCCCAAGCGAGTTCTACTAAACCTATAGTACAGACCTACTCCCTTCACTGCTGGCGATGCTGAATGAAGCGTTTAATACAGGTACATTGCCGGAGTCACTCAGGGAGGCGATCATCATCCTCCTTAAACCGAGCACAGACTGTGGGTCTTATAGGTCACTCTCTATGCTCAATCAGGATAGTAAAATACTCACAGCAGTTATGGTGCATAGGCTAAAACCAGTTATAAATAAACTCATACATCCGGACCAGACCGGGTATGTCCCACGCAGGAATATCTCCGATAATCTTAGAAGACTCCATCATATCATAGAACGGACAGAAGGAAGCTCTCAGGAGATAGCAATAATTTAACTGGATGCATTGAAAGCCTTTGACTCGGTTAAGTGGCCCTGACTGTTGGCGGTTTTGAGGGAGAATGGCATTGGGCCCGCTTACTTGAAGTAGGCGCAATTGCTATATAGCAAACCAATGTAACGAGTTAGGACGGGGCAACCATATCAGAACAATGGCAACTGGGAAGAGGCACGAGTGTCCATGGTCCCTGATGCTTTTCATTTTAGCACTGGAGCCCTTAGCGGTATACTTAAGGCAGCAATATGGGGAGATAGGAATCAACACTAAGGGTGGGCAACACCTGATATCGATGTACGCTGATGACATCCTTCTATATCTGAAGTATCCGGAGGAGTATCCTGGAGGTTATGGAGAGGTATGCCCTGCTGTCTGGCATAACAGTTAACCCTAAAAAGTCAAGCATATTCCCCAAAGGCAGAAATGTAGGAATGCCGCCACAGGATCTGCCTGGATTACAAATAAAGTGGGAAACTAGGACGTTTAGATATCTCAGAGTCAATATATATCATAAGGTTGAAGAGGAACACGAACAAAACAGAGAGGGCAGTGTCCAAAATCAAGAACAGCATGGCTTTTTGGGCCAAGCTACCTTTCACCATGATGTGGAGGGCAGCACTGCTGAAGATGGTGGCGGTACCTAGGCTGTTACACTACTTTGTGAGCATACCGTATATGATACGCAAACTATTCTTCACCAAAGTACAAGGCACGTGTAGAGGGTTCATATGGCATAATTCCAGGAATCGAATAGCGCTATGGAAGCTTCAAAACCTGTATAAACAAGGGGGCATCAGGCTGCCCAACTTTGAAGTATACTATGTGGCTAGTCAACTACAATATGTGACGAAGTGGCTACCAGACGATCCTACGTCCGAGTCCAAATTGTTGAGAGCTGAATGTGTCCCCTATTTTTTGAACGAGTGGATGTGGGTGTCAGAAGCACAGCAGGGAGGAGGGACGAGATTGCTGGACCTAGGGGGGAAGATGTGGCTGAGAGCCTGCCAGCTGCTTGGGAACCTGCACCTGTGCTCCCAACAGATGCCTCTAGTGGCACTAGAGGGTGTAGATGGGCAAACGAGAGAGCACATAAGGAGACAATGGGAACTGCACAGATTAGCGCCCTTGGGGATGTCTGGCAAGAGGGGAAGGCAATAGAGTTTAATGCACTGGTGGATGACTCAGGACTACATCGGGGACAATACATCACATACATTAGGTTGCTGAAATGTATAAGAGGAACATGGCCCGAAGCGGTACTGACCCTACAGCCTGAGGCCGTCGTTGAAACATTACATGGCGTATCTGAAGGGGGCCATGAGGTCTCCCGGATATACGAGCTGCTGATGTCTAAAGTGGGGAAGGAGGTGGTCCAGACGAGATGGGACTGGGAGGAGGAGGTGGGAGAGGCAATCGGGGATTGTTTATCGATTAGAGCACAGGTGTATCACAACAAAGTATGAAGAAACGTGAATTTGCAAGAGATTCAGTTGTATATCACCATAGGGCATATCTGACCCCTAAGAAGATAGCAAAGTTTAAAAAAGCTGGGACACAGATGTGTCCGAAAAGCGGGGAGGAGAACGCAGGGATTGTACACATGTTCTGGGCATGCCCTGAAATATTGAGTTTCTGGAGTGAGGTGGCCAAACTCTTGAAAGAGAAAGATATAAATCTGTACGTAAACTCCCCGTGGGCATGCATGCTGGGTGGGTTCCCCAGGCTGTGTAAACTAAACATGTTAGCAAACTCAAAGACCTGGCATACATACTGGCCAAACATAAGATAGCAATGGGTTGGAAAGCAAACAGGAGGCCGAGTGCGGATGCTTGGTGGCATTAACTCCAAAAATGGGCGTATGCTGAAACGACAGTGTGGAATGAGGCAGTGAATGGGAGGGGGGGAATAAATGTACACGCTAAGTGCTTGGACAAAATTAGTAGCGACACTGTCCAGATTAGACCGGGGAGATTCAGAAGGAGATGGCCCTTCGGGAGACGAGGAGAGTGGTATGCCTGCAGAAGCGGATTGATACAGACTTAGGTGTGTGGTGGGCCCGGTAGGGGGGAGGGGAAGGTGGAGTTTGAGGGGGGGTTGGAGTTGGAGGAGGGGCCCGGGGGGAGAAAATACAACTTGACACTGTATATTGAATCAGCTGTTGAACTGTAAGATGTACAGGTTGGAATTAATAAAATTGTTTTAAAAAAGATAAAAAAACATTAGGGTGCCACCATAAAAGTAATCTTGAGTCAATATCCGAACCAAGGTTCCAGATGGACAGAACAATAAGTAGCTGTTATGTGTTTTTGCGATTCCTGTGCAATATTCTTGACTTCATCTGATCTTTTTATGATAACCTCTAAAAACAAAGTTAATGTGATTTTTAACCTTCTATCTGATTCATCGAACATAACTTTCCACCAGTCTTGTGCGCTGAATGATTTTCTCAAAGCAAAGTGTTTCTTCTTGTTGGTTGCACAACCTGCAGACAGACTTGACAGCATCAGCCTTAGACCATGTGCCTAGTCTCTCGTTTGTGTCAAACAAATTAATTCGGAATTTCATGTACAAGGATCTACGATATTGGTCTGGAAATTTAACAAGATAGCCTTGAGTGAATTATATGATTTTGCTTCACTTGGGACATTCTTCATTATCCTATGTTTTTGCCGCACAATTTCTGTCATGCACCAATCCTGTTCCCATAATTTTTTTTTAACCAGATTGGGATTGGTCTGCAAAGTGTGAATGTCAACATTTAAGTCTTTTAGTATTCCATTAGCTCCGTCTACCCATACGGACAATATGCAGTTTTTATCTCCACTTCCTGGATCGTGTAGCACTTTAAATTGCAAAAGAGTAGGGTCTATTATAATTTTACGATAAAGTGCAAGCATGTTCCAACAAATACGTGTATTCATTGATATGAGATTCAGTTCAAAGTGGATACACGCAGTTGGTGTTCCTTTAGGTAACCATAGCACATATGACCAAAAAATGTTCTCCAGTGTGTCTCAAAGTGTGTGTGAGCAGCCCAGTGCACACTCAGCACCTTAGATTATTGCATGTACGGCCTTTTGTTTATAAAAGTCAAGCACATCTTTTAGGGAATATTTACCATATTTTCTATTCAGGACTGATGCTTGAATTGCCAATTGCCTACATCTACATTTACATTTAGCATTATCAGCCCAGGGTGCATCGTTCAAATTTGCACTGATTATCATTCCCAAGTATCTAGTGCAGAGTGAGATCTTGAGTTCCTCATTTCCCAAATGCCATTGAATTTTTTGGTGGAACATACTCTGTTTTACCCCAAATCCTGTAATATAAGAATTTCCGATTTATTGGTGTTGATACACAGACCATTCTTGTCATATCCTTAAAAGCATTTAGCTTGCGTTGCAGCCCTATCGGAGTACAGTCAAGTAAAACTAAGTCATCCGCATATAATATCCAATTTAGATGGGAACCAAGGATTTTCGGCAGGAATGATGGACTGCCTTGTATCGTATCTCCAATGTCTGACAGAAACAAGTTAAAAATGATGGCAGCCAGTGGACACCCTTGCTTTACTCCACAAAAGGTTCTTATAGGTGAAGGCAAGGTTCCCGCACGGTCCAGACGAATCCTGACCTCTGTATCAGTGTGTAGCTCTTTGATAGCAAGGAGCAGGCTCAAGGGGCACTTCCACTTTTCCATTTTAGCCCACAAGCTTTCACGATCAATACTATCAAAGGCATGAGAGGGGTCTATAAAGGCTATGTACACGCTTCTTCCCGTTCTTATTGCTTCCATCTTCATGAGATTTATTAGGAAGAGGTTTAGGCCGCACCCCACACCCTTGACGAAGCCAGCCTGTCTCTGATCAATATGCTGACTAACATTGATCCATGTTAAAAGCTGTTGCTGTAGGTGGGCCACGTACATCTTGGCCAACACATCCAGCAACGCAATTGGTCTGTAATCTTTTGAACTTGCTCTATTTCCTTTTTTAAAAATACGCCCAATAACTGCGCTCTACCAGGATCTTGGTGTCGTGCACCGCGCCGTGATTTTCCTAAATAAGAGGCCACAGAAGTCAGCCCATTTTTCTGGATTCAGCTTCAGTGTGAAATGAGTTAAGCTGGCAGGACCGGGTGCTCTGAATGCACTTATTCTATTAATGATGTTCAACGTGTCCTCTTTGTCGAATTCAGGATCCCATTGATATAATTTTGGGAAGTTTGGTTCTGTGCTATTCCCTTTTTTGCTATATAGTTGACTATAAAAGGTGATCCACACAGCTTCCGTCACCATATTCTGTTGAAGTGCTGACTGATGGCCGTTTTCTTCACTTATCAGCCTCCAGAATTCATGCGAGTTCTTGTTGCTCAGTTTGGTTAACATTGCCTCTGCAAATTGTTGCAAACTTGACTACTGTTCAAGCTTTCCTCGCTCTAGACAAAGTCCACAACTTTGCTACCCGCATTCTCTACTACCTACCTCAATCCACCCCACTTTGTCCTACCGACAGCATGCTGGTTTACTCTTCATGAATAACCACTTCTTTTTCAAGTTCCTTCTCCTAATCTACAAAGAAATGAATGGTCTTGCCTCCGAGTACCTGCTGGATTGTATCTCATTTTATTCACCATCTCGTGCCCCCCGATCCTCCTCTGCACCTAACCTCACCACCCCATACCCTCCTTTGTCTCCTCTCACTTGCGCTCTTTCTCTGTAATCGCCCCGCTCCAATGGAATCTTCTGCCCATTAACAATCAAAGCCAGCCAACCGTGGATCTCTTGAAAGCTTGGCTTAAACTTCACTTACTTGTTAAAGAGGGAACTTTCCCTGCAATCTCCCCCATCCTATTCTTCTATAATCCCACCACTGCCCTTTTTGCTCCTTACAAGATCATTGTCATTGCCTTATGGGTCAGCGTTATTTATACACAGCTTTATCAGCCAAATACAAACAGACAGCTCTCAAGGATGCAAGAACCAGATACACTTTTCACCCTCAATGGGGATCATCAGTGTGGTCCGGTTGACATCCTTGCGATTGGAGCATTGAGGCATGTTTACAAAACACAAACAATTTTATGGTGGGTGTGACGAATCCTTGGATGTCATCCCTTCTCCCCTTCCCATAAGGCCAGGGAGGGAGGCCATTACCTGATAGTCCCCCTGGGGGTGGTACTCGGCGGGTGGCTCTCATAGAGAGGGATCCCTCCTATAGAACTAGGAACGACTATCTGGGAAGAATGCAGTACACAAAAAACATATCCTCCACCTCCCTCATCCTCCTACCCTATAGAGTCCAATAATTCCACACACTTCCATGCATCTTTGTAGATAGATGATATGACCTCCTCCCTAGAAAGTACTGGGACGAGGCAGAGTAGGGATCACCTCTGTGAATCGCCTACAGAAACCGTGACGCAGAAGAATGCAATAAACCCACTTGTAACAACATCAATACTGAGACACAGAGCAATGTGGAGTGCCCTGCGGAACCAACATTAGCGGTCCAGACAATGTGAAACAAACAATTACACGCCAAGGATAAAAAGGGGAGAACGACTTTACGACCTGTTGGATCCTTCCTGGAGGATCTGGGAACTGACAACGCAGCCGAAGCAAGGGAGACACCATGAGTGCAGAGGCCGAGACACTTGGCCATGGCAGAGGCATCCCTGCTAACTCCACCATGGTCCGAGAAGAGAAGGCAGAGGGCAGGACAACCAGCCGAAGAGGAGAGCTGGTGTGCGTGGAAAGCTGGAAGCGCACCGTCCAAGAGCAGAGGAATGGGGCAAGGATGCTGTGGTTTGTGGCAAGACCACGAGAAGCCCGAGTGGGGAAGAGAAACCCACAGACAACTAGAGGTAGCCGGTAAGAAGCCTGGAGAGTCCCGGGTAGCTGGAACAGTTGATGGGAAGCCCGAGGGGCAGAGAGGTTGCAAGGAACAGGTATGGGGCCCACAACAAATAAACTGCCTACAAAGTCATCTTTATAGTCACAGTACCTGGCAGGATAATAAACCTGGTCTGTGACATAGAGAAGAGAGAATCTCATGGATCTGCGACCTGCACCCTCCTGTCCTGGCAAGGTACTTAACCAGGTGGGCTGTGAGAGGATGGCCAGGGAAAGAGGAGCATAACCCCCCCTAGCATTGTGAACTGAGGAAGGTCAGGGTAAGAAGCATAACCCGCCCTGACATTGTGATAGTTTGTGAAGGCCAAGAGAAGGGAGTCATGCTCTTGGCATTACAAGAATATATAGGAGCTGCTAAAATAATCTCTCTTAAGAAAGTTAAGACGCTGGGGGTCACCTTTGACCAGCATCCCAGCATGAAGTCTCATGTGGGGAATTTGGTATCGGCTTGTGCCTATTATATCAAACTGCTAGCCCACCTTCGACCCCTTAGGCAAACGCAGAAACAATTGCAAGAGCAATTGTGGGAGCTAAAATGGACTATTGCTCCAGCTTGCTCGTGGGTATTAACAAATCTTTTCGCAATAGGCTGCATGATTACCCAGAACGGAGCAGTAAGAGTGGTTATGGGTCTCTCTCACAGAGACCATGTATCAGTGGCAAGATAAGCTCTTCACTGGCTCCTGGTTGAGTCAAGAATCCGGTTTCGACTATTGGGAATAACCCAGAAATGTAGGCAGAGAAAAATGCCTGCTTACCTACAGGTTCTCTTATTTAACAAAACACATGGAAGATCGCTTAGATCCAGCAATCAGGATCTGCTGCTGATTCCTAGATGTAGGCCCGAAAAGGCCTCAAAGGGAGCCTTTTACATTGCTGCTTCCGGGCCTGGAATGACCTTCCTCTGGAGTTAAGGGGCATTGATTCAACTGATGTCTTCAAAAGAAAATTGAAGACGTTTGTTTGCCCAAGGTGATCTGCCTCTGCTCTACTACTCCTCTCTACTCTGTCCATGCTTGAGGAGCTCTTTTTATGTCTTGTTGCGCCCTTAAACCTATGGGCCCATGGCCTGCGCAATATACATTTATTAAAGTAAAGTAAAAGAAGCCTAAAAGAGGCCGGGGGGTGGGGGAGAGAGTCAAACCCCATGGTACTTGGGAACATTGTGATAAACATTGTGAATTGTGCAAGCCTCAAATAGGCCACGGGAAGAAACATACCCCAGGCACTGAAATGTTCAAGCATGAGAAAGGCCAGGGGAAGGCAGTCATTCTCCACCTCTCCGTGGTGTTTGTGAACATTGTGAAGAGTCTAAGAAAGGTCCGGGGAAGGGAGTCACCCCCCTTGTATTTTTGAATATTGTAAAAAGTTGGAACTTTGCTTTAATTCGGAACTGAGACTTTTCAATCTGGAACTTTTCGTTCCAGAACTGCAATCTGGAGAAGGGATTAATTCCCACAGGAAATAGTATGTTCATACTACTGGCAAGGTGGACCGCTCTACAGAAGAAGGAAGCCATTCATTTGTATTAAGAAAACGTACCAACCTTTTTAGTTGAGTTAAAAGTGTAAGGGATGGAAATAGGCTTTTGACACAGGACAAGGCTTTTGACACAGGACAGTGGACTATATACTTTCAACGGACCTCCTGACGGAGTCCGTGTTTAGTTGAGGCAGGGAACCCCCTCTTAGCATTAGGGATAGTTAGGGTTTTTCCTCCTTTATTTTCACCAAATTAAGATGTATGACCACAATAATGCCACCTGCGTATCAGTCTCCTCCATCCACACCCTTACATGGGTTTAGAAATTGTAAGAAAAAAGTATTCTACTTATAATGTAAGAGTAGAAAGGTATAAATATTATTGCCCATATGCTAGGCCTTCATGCATTTCAACTGAGTAGGCACCGATTCTGTGGGTTCTCATTCTTACCCAGGGTGGCTTCAATGCTTCATAGAGCTACCGGATGGTGTTCATTATGTTTTCTGGTATGCAGAAATTAATGATATCCCATTGTGTTCAATCTTCCATACATCCACACTTATGTTTCCTCTACTACCCTTGTCTGGAGGTTCTAAAGGCCCTTCATTTCATTCTCTCTCATGGATATCCTGTTCTTTGCTTCTGAAAGTATCCACATCAATGCCAGAATGGACTGGCTAATGTGTTAGGCTCAAATAGGATGGCAGTTTGTATAGTTGGCACCTAAATTCCTGCAAGACCCGAGTGGGTGGTATCGGTTTATTGCACTTTAAAGTGTTTGTTACTAGATTTGCCCGATTGCTTGACATTGTGGTCTTCCACTTAAATAGGACTAGTACTACATTCGCTTAGCTTATGGAGGATGCAAATGTAACTTGGCTCCCACGCAGGGTGATGTGGATGATACTTCATGTTATGTACACTGGAGTGGCCTGAGGTATAGGTACTGCATGCATTGTGAGCTAGACCAGTGTTAGAAGTGTAAAAAAGAACAAGTTACTTTCTTACCTTGTAACGTTCTTTCGATGGAATGTTCCTCCGACGTATTCCTTATCTTTGATGTTACCCATTCCAGCTTGCTGGCCTCGGAATTTTTTTTCAGTAGAGGGCGCTGCGCGTTGACGTCCCTCGAATCCGTGTCCCTCGACAGCCTCCGTATCGGCGCCGACATCATTGAGCGTATAAATAGACTTGCGCAGTGTCTGTTGCTCAGTTCCGTTTTGAAGCTTAAAAATTACTTTGCATGAATTGGTTATTATCCTTGAAGGAGCGTAAACTGCAACTACAAGGAAAGTTTTACTGCGGGGATGGATGGGAGGGGCAATAAGGAATACGTCGGAGGAACATCCCATCGAAAGAACATTACAAGGTAAGAAAGTAACTTGTTCTTCGAAGGGATTGTGTCCTCCGACGTATTCTTTATCTTTGATAGACTCCCATAGCAGTAGTGTAAAAAAGAGGTGGGAGTAAAAAATGAAATATTTCCGTTTAAGAATGCACAGAATGCAACACAGCTTTCCCAAATCTTGTTTCCTGACTACAGGAGGAATCCAGGCTGTAAAATTAGTAAAGGTATGTGCGGACGACCATGTGGCAGCCGCACATATGTCTCTAATTGGAACCCCTCTTTGGAGAGCCGAAAAGGCTGCGATACCCCTGGTTGAATGAGCCCTAAGATGTTGAGGGGGCTCTTTTCCTGCTAATTTGTAGCATTCTAGAATGGTTAAAATGATCCACCTTGAAATGGTCTGTTTCGTGATTGGCAATCCTAATTTGTGCCCTGCGTATTCTACAAACAATTGGTCTGCTTGCCTTATCCTAGCAAGTCTGCTAATATAAAAACTCAAGGCACGCCTTGGATCCAGCCTGTGTAACCTTTCTTCCTCTTTCCCTGGGTGGGGAGGAGGATAGAACGAAGGTAAGGTTATTTTCTGAGTAACGTGGAATTCAGAGACCACCTTTGGGAGAAAATTAGGCTTCACTTGTAAAACAACCTTGTCTTTATGAAAGATTGTATGAGGAGGTTTGCAAGATAGAGTTTGTAATTCGCTCACTCTTCTGGCAGATGATATAGCCACAAGAAAGACTGTTTCAAGAGTGAGAAATCTTAATGAACAGGAATGAAGTAGTTCAAAAGGAGTACCCATCAGACATTTTAAGACTAGATTTGGGTCCCACAATGGAACTTGAAAAGGTTTTGGGGGATAAACATTAGTTAACGTCTTCAGAAATTGGATTACCAAGGGTAATTTGAAATATGAAGGCTCCTCAGCAGTACGCTTAAAGATTGACAGCGCTGCAAGATAGCTCTTGATTGTACCAAATTGAAGACCTAAATTTGCTAAGTAAAGCAAGAATGATAACACCATTGGTGTATTGCATGAAAAGGGTTCAATATTCTTTTCTCTACACCAGCTGCAAAATTTGTTCCAACGGCAGCGGTATAAAGTTTTTGTTGCTGGCCTTCTGGCCAAAAGCAACACCTCCATGACGTCATGCGGGGGATCCCAATCCTTGTATCTCAACCTTTCAGAAATCAAGCGTGAAGGTTGAGGGTTCTGATGTCTGGATGGAGAACCTGACCTCCCTTCTGCGAGATAAGGTCCTCTCTTTGCAGAAGACGAATTTGAGGACAGATGGACATGTCCAGAAGGTCCGGGTACCACCTTCTACTGGCCCAATCCGGGGCAATTAGGATCATGGCTTTCCGGATCCTTCTCAACCTCTTGATCATTTGAGGAATGACAGGGACTGGAGGAAACGTGTACAGGAGTGGGAACTCCCAGTCCACTACGAACGCGTCCCCTAGAGCTCCTCTCAGGGGAAATTCCCTTGAACAAAACTGATCGCCTTCCTGTTGATGCTGGTGGCAAACAGATCCACCTGAGGGGTTCCTCAAAGGGCAAAGATCTCTTGAAGGACTTCCTGAGCTAGCTCCCACTCGTGGAAAACTGTGCTCTGCCTGCTCAGAGCATCCGCCGTCCAGTTCTTCTCTCCGGCTAGATGAACAGCCAATTCCCTCTTGAATTGCCCAAAACCAGACCTGCATTGCCTCTCTGCACAGTGGCAGTGACCCTACGCCTCCTCTTTTGTTGAGTTAGTACATGGCCACTTTGTTGTCCGTCATTATCAGGACTTTCTTTCCCTGTACTGATGGCAGAAAAGCTTTCAGCGCTAGTCTGATTGCTCTCAGCTCTAACAGGTTGATGTATAGTCTGGACTCTGATTGAGACCAACGACCGCTGAAGGTCAAGTCTTTGGCATGGGCTCCCCACCCCGTGAGTGAGGCATCCGTGACTACTGTTATCTCCGGCCATGGTTGCCAAAACTGTTTTCCTTTCAAGATGTTCTCCCGACAGGCCCACCATTGAAGGTCTCGAGCTACTCTGTCCGGGACTTAAAGGAGATCTGACATTCTTCCTGAGAATTGCGACCATTGGGTTCTTAGTGCCCACTGGAGGGATCTCATTCTCAGGCGAGCCTCTGGCACTAGGAAGATGCAGGATGCCATGAGGCCTAGCAACCTCAAAACGTCGAAGGCTGGTAAACGTTGGGCATTTTGAAACTTGGTGACCATCTGTAGAATATCTTGAGCCCTCACCTCTGGTGGCGAGGCTTTTCCCAGGGAAGTGTCCAGGACTGCTCCAATGAACTGGAGTCTCTGTGATGGTATCATTTGTGACTTCTTTAAATTGAGGGAGAAGCCCAGCTTGTGAAGGAAGTGGCAGACATAATCTAGCTGGATCTGAGCTTGTTCCGAAGATGCTGCTCTGATCAACCAGTCGTCCAGGTAGGGGTAGACGTGAATCCCTTCCCTCCTTATACTTGCAGCCACAACCGCCATTAGCTTGGTAAAGACCGTCGGGGCGGAGGTCAGCCCAAATGGCAGTACTCGAAATTGATGGTGAGAGTTGCCAATTGCGAACCTCAGGTATTTCCTGTGTTTGAGATGAATTGTCACATGGAAATAAGCATCCTGAAGGCCTAGAGATACCAACCAGTCCTGAAGCTGGAGGGCCTGAAGGATCTGATAAAGAGTTACCATCTTGAACTTGTCTTTCCTGAGGAATTTGTTCAATTCTCGCAGGTCCAAGATGGGTCTCAGTCCTCCGTCCTCCTTTGGTACTAGGAAGTAGGAGGAATACCAACCTTTGTTCCTCTCCGCTATGGGTACCGGTTCTATGGAACCCTTCTCTAGCAGGTCTACAATCTTCTGCATAAGGAGCGGGTCTGGAAACTTCAAAGAGTTGTTCCCTGGTGGATGACTCTGAGGAATGTGTAGGAAGGGCAGGGAGTAACCTTGGGCAACTGTCTCCAATGCCCAAGCATCTGACGTAATAGCCTGCCATTCTGCCAGATGTTGAGTTAACCTGCCCCCTTCTGGTGTCTTGTGAGGAGAGACCTCAGAGGGGTTTAGAAGCGGCTGACGCAGATGCCAAAGGTAAAGTGGCTCCTGCTGTGGTTTTTGTACCTTTTCCCCATCCACGACGGGTAAATCATCTATGGCCCCTTTGAGCCGGCTGTCCTCTGCCTTTTCCGAATGAGGAGTAAAAGCGAAATGACCTACCCCTCCAGGAAGTTCCTGAGGGGCGATTTGGAGTCTGCCAGATTGCAGCCCCAAGGGATTTCGCTGCTGCCTTGGATGTCTGTAATTTCTCCAGGCTGTCATCAGCCTTCTTCACAAATAAAGAAGTGCCGTCAAAGGGCAGGTTCAGAAGTCTGGCCTGTACATCTGGAGAAAACCAGACTTCCGCAACCACGCAAATCTACGGATTGTGCTACTTGCCGCCATGGCCCTTCTGATGCTGTCAGCAGAATCAATGCCTGTTTGGAGGGACTCGCACATTGCATCCCTGATGATGTTTAAGAATGCATCCCTTTCTTCTCCTTCTGAAAGACAGTCAGCCGCAGACGAAGCACACTCCCAAAGTGTGTGGCTGAATCTTGCTAGCGTGCAAGTGGCGTTAATTGACTTAAGCACCATGCTACATGCCGAAAATACTTCTTTTGACATGGCATCAAATCTTTTATCATCCCTATCCTCTGGAATAGTAGGGTATGCTGACCTACTGTTAGATGAAGTTGTTGCCTGTACAACTAAACTCTCTGGAGTTGCATGCTTGCTCAGATATTCAGGATTTGACGCTGATACCCTGTATTTAGCAGAAAGCTTTTTATTTACTGCAGGGATAACTTCAGGAGTTTCCCAATTTGCAGAATTGTAGAGAAGTATGAAAGGGAACCACAGGATCCTGCTGTGGACCTTTATCTAAAATATCAGTAAGGTCATCCTGCTGAAAAGAAGGTGTAGGTGTAGACCACCCCATGAATTCAATTATTCTGGCCATCAGAATCCTATAAAGGGTCTCAGCATGCAACCGATTTATGCGTCGAAGGACCCTCCGACAAAGGCGTCGATGACGCAGATTTATGAGTCGAAGAAACCTTCGACGATGGCGTCGATGATGCGGTCTTACTGTTTTTACTCAAGGGTTCATGACGCTCTCGAGTAGTTTCTTTCGCCGGGTTCAACGACACGTGGCGTTTTGATCTTTCGGGTCTTTCACCCAGGGTATCACCTTTAGACGTCTCTGAGGGGGTCGAGGCCGCTTTCTCGAAGACGCTAAGCATTTTTTAATGGCATTCCTCCCACTTAACTGGAGAGCTGTGTTTCGTGGGGCAGGTGACCCTTTCTGGGGAGGTAGAGGAAGAACAAGAAGAGGGAGATCTACGACGCCTCTTCTTGGAGTGTTTTGATCTCGAAGACTGATGAGAACCGCTTTGAGATCTTGAACGGGAATGTTTCTTTTGTCGACAAGGAGACGAATGTCTCGACTCAGCCGAAGAAACTTTCGAGGGAGTAGACATTTTAAAGCTCTTACCTCTATCTAACTTCCCCTTATGCTCCTTCAAGGCTTTCGCCGTCATGGACATACAGTCCTCGCATTCCGAACAGTGATGCTCCGACCCGAGGCACCACAAACAGATCCTATTAGGATCCGTTAACGACATTTTCTTCCCACAGTCACAACATTTTTTTTAAACCGGACCGTGGAGTTGATGGTTCAGAGGTAGAAGCCATCGTATTAAGATAATAATCTTCGAACAATAAAAAGATTTTTCTTGAAGAAAGGAACTGAGTGTCACGTTTCCGAGGCCCACAAAGCGCAGAAAAACAGAACTGAACAACGGACGCTGCGCGAGTCTATTTATACGCACGATGACGCCGGCGCCGATACGGAGGCTGTCGATGGACACTTACTCGAGGGACGTCGATGCGCAGTGCTCTCTACTGAAAAAAACTTTCCGAGGCCAGCAAGCTGGAATGGGTAACATCAAAGATAAGGAATACATCGGAGGACACAATCCCTTCGAAATAAGAAATTGGAAATGGAACTTTAATCCGGGCCAAAAAAGGGGAAGGCAGGAGCATGATGCAATTTAAGTTATGGAGTTGCGGCCGGGGCTGTTTGACAACCAAGTGGGTGGAATATCCCCGCAGCCTTCCATAAAGTATAGTGATCAGGGGTTGCGGGGGACACCCACGCAGCCCCCGTATTTTTTTTTTTTTAAACGGAAGGTTGCAGGGTTATTCCCCGCAGCTCCCGCTCACTATACCATAAAGTATACCATAAAGTATAGTGAGCGGGGGTTGCAGGCGACACCCACGCAGCCCCCATATTTATTTTTTTTAAACGGAAGGATGCGGGGGTGTGCCCCGCAACCCCCACTCACTATACGATGAAGTATAGTGAGCAGGGCGATGCGGGGGACACCCCGCAGCCCCCATTTTTTTTATACAATGCTACCCCCAAAGGTTCAAACTTTTGGTGTTCGAACCTTTGGTGGTAGCATTTGTAGAACTTTTGGTCAATGCAACCATTTATTTTCGGTAATTTCGTCCTATACCTCCACAAGAGATGGTTTATTTAAAAGAGGCTAAATAGTGGCTGTCTAACAAGTGTTGTTGACAACTTAGTTACCAACAAGGTGAATGTGAAACCCACAATTTTAAGAAGACAAACATGAAATGGGTAGATGATTAACTTTTTAAGGCACCCTAGTTCCACCCTCGGGTATCTCAGGATGGCGTCCCCCTCTCCGTAGAATGAATCTTAACCTCTGGCATTGTTCTAGGCCACCCTCCAGACCATCGTTCTTCACCTGCCAAGCCATTACAGAAAGGTGAAAGGCCATATGCAAATCAGGCTTGGTCCCAAAAGGGGCAATCCAGCCCCAACTGATTGGTCTCATCCCTTCTGCACGAGACCACAAGCATCCCCAGACATGTTTCAACCTCCTAGTGCATCATCAATGAGGAGTAGCTTGGGCCTCGAGGCACAGCAGGCACAGGACCCACATCTGGGCATGCCCGTCCCTCTCGGGGTGACTATAGCAAAACAAAAGAGGTGATGGATGGAAGGTTTAGAATTAATCCTAAACTCTGGCATTGCTCTGGGCAACCCTCCAGAGCATCGTTCTTCACTTGACAAGCTATTGTAAATGGGGAAAAACCATATGCAAATCATGCATGTTCTCACCCCAAAAGGGGCAGTCCAGCCCCAACTGCTAGGCGACATCCCTTCTGCCCAGACATGTTTCGGCCTTGTTGGGCCTCATAAGTGAGTAACCTTCCATCTGTGCGTGCGTGCCTGTGTGTGTACATTTCTTACAAATTGAACAATCATTACCATGGAATGTGTGCTCCCTTGCGCTCTTCTAGTGCCATCAGCTCATTTTACATATCTTGACAGTAGATTTTCAGATAAGGAATACTAAGATTTATGACAACAGTCCTGACATTTCTTTTTATCTTTCACATGTATCTTTTAGAAAACATATGTTTTAGTTATATATATTTTGGCAGTAAAATAGTAAATTCATTAAAAGTACTCCATCAAATGTATTTAATATAGGTATTCAAATCTTAACAATGTGGGGGCTACCTTACCAATGCATCTCTCCTGCAAGGTTTTTAGCGTTGCTGATAAGGCAGAGGGAACATCCATTCCTTTGTGGTCATCGTGGAAGGCTTCATTGTCAGCCTCCACCTCCATGGCGGAGCGCGCATTGGTGACCACATCTTCCAGGGTACTACTTTCTTCTTCCTCAAAGTCATCAGGGTACTCGCTTAGATCAGCATCATCGTTCAAGTCTAGGAAGTAAGGCAATGCAGACCAGATTTTAGCACTGACTGAGTAAAATGTCAATTAATTCTTTAACCCTCCCCATTTTCCCTTCTATTCCAATACTGGGTATTGGTTAGTACGATCTGATATGAACTCTGTTATTATTGTGGTCTAGTAGTACGCACACTTTTTTTTTTAGATAAAGGATTAAGGACACAGGAGGCGTATTACTCAGTAAAGCTAAATAGGTTGTGGGTGCAGGGCAGAAAATGCAGCTCTGGCACAAAAAGCTGCTACAGTGTATCAGGAGAAAAGTAGTGTCCTAATAAGTGTACACTACCGTCCCCTGGTAAAGGCCAGAATTTAATTTGTGCTGTACAAAAATAATAGTAATAAACAGTGTTTTTTTATACAGAATAATGAGCTCAACGCGTTTCGGGAGCAGAGTCCCTTCGTCAGGGGCAGAAAATCTTAGGTAAGTAGCAGTAAGTCTTCATACTTCATGTTTTATATATCTTTAAAGTAAGTAAATCAACAAAGTTCCTTTAGTTTAGGGATTTATTACAAAGTCAATGAAAGTCATCAAATATAGTGTAGACTGTTGTAAGTGCAATACAACATCACCTCAGTCGTTCATCGAGGATTATGGAGGTGGTCTATTCTTCGAGTTGTGAATGTTGTCTTCTTTATAGGCTGAGCAGAGATTCTCCATCTAGTATCATATATACATATAGAGTTTGTAATATCGATTCATCATCTTTATAGTGACCGTCTTCTATTGATTAGTTATCATCTGAGGTGCCTACCTTACAATGGAAGACACTTAAATGGTACTGGGTCCCCCGGGGGCATCTTAGTCATCTGTAGCGGGTCACATATAGTTTTCTGTGGGTATATACAATATCCTGTCAGCTATTGTTTTAAAAGTGGGTGAATAACCCAAACAAAGTATAAACTTGTTCACTTATTTAAAGAGGTGAGTGACTACTCACATAATGGTTGTATCATTTAGAATGGAAGAAGGATGTTTTATATAGAAGTGGAATGTGGATTCCTATCAGATCCTGCAGCAGAACCTGGTATGGATGGATAGTTTTTTTTATTTTTTTTTATTTGTTTTTATTGAGTTTTGTCTACAAAAGTAGACATTACACATGTACAAAAGAAGATACACAGAAAATACACAGAAAGAAATACAATCTTAATACCATAAAAGAAATATTACATTTTATCAATTATACAGAAGATAAAAATAATTAAACAATCATTCTATCTGTCCCAAGAAAACACATAAGAATGCATGCAGCCGCAAAATCAATTTTACCAAATTTCCCCACATAAGCATGAGCCAGAACAGGTCAGTCAATAGCACTTTGCCCAGGTAGCGCAGCCGCGGCTTCCCAAAAGCAGTGCAGGTCAGAATGATAGGTTTTATTGTTTCTACAATATTGGACTTAGAAAACCTACAACTTTTATGAGTTATTGACTTATCCCACTTTGACCTCCTTTCCAAGGTTGCAAACTGATTTAGGCAGAAACGCAAGTAAATGTCACAGATATTTGGGCAAGGGAATAAAGACAAATACATGAGGTTGATCCCTCGCTTTCTTCTAAACCTTGCGTACTCTCTGTAAAGCGCTCGATTGCCCAATAATTCATGGATAGATTTTAGTTGGATCTCCATAATGGGATCAATTCAATTTAAAATAGTAATGAAAAAAAGGTAAAAAGTAATAGATTGGAGCAGATTTCCTGCATACCAACGTGTCCGCGAGCAGTTTTCAATGGGGGCTAGCACGCCGATTTTTCAAAATGGGCGCTCTATGTGCTATGTCATTGCGCACGGGGGGATGTCACGTTTGTGTTGTTTTTATGTTTATCCACAACGCTGCACCAGCGGCTATGCAATATCTCTGTAGAGTGCATCACGAGCGGACGTGATCTTAGTATATATTCTGCCATCTATCTCCCCATACCACTTGGATTCTTCCTTGCACCTATAATGGTTTCTAAATGTGTAAATGTGGCCAATCATTTCAGCCAACAATCCAGGTTTTTCACTGGTGACGATAACAGAGCAGGGACCTGTCCGATGACTGGGAAAGAGGAAACCCGCTCGGCGAAGCCAAAGCAAGGATATGGCGCGCGATTGAGGATGCAAGAGCGAGCCTACCGCTGCGCAGCCAAGCCACCGAGGGCAGGACCCCAAAGGAAGAAGCAGTACAGAAGCCCCACTCTACTCCCAGGACAGACTGGAGACTGTGACATTTCCCAAAGGTAGGGAAAGGGTCAGGCTGGCTGGTGGGATAGCAAAATAAATTTAAAAACTGGAACGAACTGTACGAAATATCCTTTGTGGAACAGTACATGGCAGGATAGTGCACCATGTCTGTTCAATTGGACATTGAGTGAAGTAGGGCCAGAGGGCGCACAAAAGCAGCACACCAGGGTCTGGCACCCATGCGAAGTTGGGCGAACCCCGTAAAAGCAGCACACATGGTTCAAGGACCCACAGAAGTCCAAAGAAATACACAGTCAAGGGACTGGGGCCCACTGCAAGTCAGGGAGATCCTAAGATAATATAAAGGGGTCTTTGGGAAACACAAAAGAGAAACAAGCTACAGAACAAGTCGGGAGATCCTGAGACAGCCCAGTGGGGTCTGGGACCCACATAAGAGAGAACGAGAGGTGCAAGAAGCTAAAACAAAGGGCTGAGGACCCATTTCCAAAAGAAGAGACATTTTCTAGAATTCTAAGATCTACAGTCAAGTCTGGCAGGTGTAAGGAAAACATGGTATTGAGATAAGACAGACACAAGTGACCACAGTTCAAGGGTGTTTATTGAACTTTGACAAAAGTGTGATAAATGCCTATCTAAATCTAAAGATGGGAGCAAGCTACAACCACCAAATAATAAAGAAGGCAGTCCTAGTGGAGTCTTGTCAACATGAAAGGGCCTATACTAACAAAAATCTATTGGCAATCCCTACCGCCCATTACAAATAGTGTGGGATAATGGTCATGAAAAATAAAGAAGTGTTCACAAAATGATAAGTCAGGATATGAAGGGCGTTACCCCTCCCCCATGTTTTCAGCATGGGACAAGGCGGTTCACCCAAGTATAGCACACTCTCAGGCTTCTTCGGCACAAGGACACAGTTGCATTACCAACATCAAGGCCTCTGTGCCAAAGTCTCTTAAGATACCAAAGTGTCTCGATTCAGAGGGCCTGATGTACCAAAAGAAACGAAAGGTTCCTTTACTAAGACTGAATTCAGGTGAGTTACTCTTCACCCTGGATCCCCCTCAGCCAGGCTCAGATCCTTTTCTCAAATGCTTATAGAATATCTTTTCTCTGGTGACTCGCGGTTCAACCCGGTTCCCCCCTCAGCCGGGCTCAGATCCCTTTTCCACAATTAGTCTCCCTCAGCCGGGCTCTGACCAATTTCAGTTCGTATTAGCTATCGAAGACTTTCGAATGTGCAGAGGGTTTAGCATGACCCATTACAGGACCACTTTCATTTCACAATTCAACAATTTTACACTCTCAGTTGGATACCTAACAGAGACCTTTAAATGATCACCAACGTGAAGCCAGACTACTCTGTATATGGTATCCATCTTGGTTTCAAAAGTCCAGTCACTCCTTAGACATTCAATTATATTTGCGTCGTTCATCACACATGCCTCATACTCTTCTTTGCAGATTTCTTCATACAATGTTGCCGCTCGCAACCTTGGTTCTAACACAGACTGGTCTGCTATCAGTCTCTCTGACTCACCGGCTGTGCTGACTTTACTGGTGCTGCTTTGTTGTGGGAGCCAAGGACAGTAATCACTCCTCCCTGCCTTGGCTATTGATGCAGGAGGGTCCTGTGCATCTTCGACATACACTGCACTTTTCTTCGCCCACATGTATACAAACAAAATATATATTTAATGGCGAATTGTTCCCCCTCTTCTTTCACCATGTAATATCAAGTCTGAGTTACTGTCCTGCCAGACTTGACTGTAGGTCTTCTTACAACAAAAACACAGTTTCCAAATATTAGAAAGGAGGGCGGGGGCCTCACTTTCCCTATTCTTTCTCCAGTTCAACAATTTAGTTTCAAATCTAGTTCATTTTCCTGCCAGACAAGTATCAGGGGGGAGTCTCTTACCCTGTTTTTTCTCCAGCTCACAAATGTAGTGTCAAGTCTGCTTCCCTATCCTGCCAGACTTGACTGTAGATCTTAGAATTCGTGGGTCCCAGACCTCTGTGGGCTGTCTCGGGATCTCCTCAATTTGTTCTGAAGCTTGTTTCTCTTTTGTGTGGGTCCCAGACCACTTTGATTATCTCTGGATTTCGCAGACTTGCTCTGGGCCCCAGCTCCTTGACTCCGTGCTTCTTCAGACTTGTGTGGGTCCTTGACTCCTGTGTGCTGCTTTTGCAGGGCTGCCTAACTTTGTATGGGACCCGGACATTGGTGTGCTGCTTTTGTGGGCCCTCTGCCCCTGCTTCACTCAATGTCCAATTGAACAGACCTGGTGTACTCTCCTGCCACATAGGATATTGTGTGAAGTCCATTCCAGTTTTTACAGTTCTTTCCCTATTCCTTTATGCCTCTCAGATTATTGGCAAGTATCTCTTTAATCTATTTGACCCCCCCGCCCCTGTTCCACCAGCTGGCCCAGGCATTTCCCTACCTTTGGAAAATGTTGTTGCGTTCTCTGACCTGTTCTGGGAGTAGAGCAGGGTTTCTGTACTGCTTCCGCGTTCGGCGTCCTGCCCTTGGCAGCTCTGCAGCAGTAGGCTTGCTCTCGCATTCTCGGCTGCGCGCCTTCTCCTTGCTTTGGCTTTCCCAGTCATATTTCCTCTTTCCCCGATACCCAGACAGACCCCTGCTCCATGGAGCTACTGGAGACACTCATCCCTCTTCATCAGCATCTCATTCTCTTCTCCTTGGGTCTCTCACCACAGAACCGGTGTGTGGTTCCGAGCTCCTCCACAACTGGCTTGACAGGTACAAAGTCCTTCCTTGATTTTTATCACCGGGGCTACCTCTAGTAGACTGTACCGCGTATGTTGGTTTCGCTGTGGGCTTTTGCCTCCTTGCCTGATCTTCTTCGTGTCAGTGATGTATGCTCTCCACCTGGGTAAACCTCACTCTTCCTCGTCCCAGTATGATCTGTATGAATGAAGTCCTCTACTCTACAGAGATGAGGCGTAGGGGACTACAAAAAAACTGAGTGGGGTGAGAGGAAAGAGCGGACAGAAATGTAGAGTGTGAATACCACGTTCTCCACAGGCTATCGTCACTGGTCCCAGAGGGCTTCCCTCCCCATGAAATCCACCCACTGAGTACCACCCTCAGGGGAACCATCGGGTAGCGGCCTCACCTCACTGGGAACAGGCTTCCACCATTGGAGCAGTGACAATACCCTGGGATTCGTCACATAGCTCATGCACAATCTTTGCACAAATGTTATTTGTTTCCATGTATCCTTCAATAATAAACACTACACACTTACTACCACAACATTTCTGTTCCTGACATGCACTACTTTCCTGAGAGCGATCTCACCACATGCACCCATGTGCCTCTGGATCTGTGAGGGATTCCAGCATTTCCTACATAGAAACAGGTTGCCACATTTGCAACAGTTTGGTTATTTACGGACACACGTTTATGTCCCAACCTCAAAAAAACGGTTTTGGGAAGGGGTGAAAGAAGGATATGTAGGAATGCGATGGGGTGGGGGGGGGGCGTGTCCAGCAGCCATGCGGTGAGCAGCGGTCCTTTGAAGCTCCCGCTAGATCCTTCATTAATTGCCTGATAAAATACATACTTTGGCACTAAATTCATGCAGCGGAACAAGCCTGCGAGAGATTGACCCCGCAAGTGCAGGGCTCCAATATTGGAGTGTTCTGAAAAGTCGCCCGAGAAGAATAGCCTCTGGGAACCAATGTGGTAGCCCCCAAGTGACTGTGAGCAGAGGGTGAGCCAGAGTGCACTCCCGAGCGGCACTGATGAGCTATGGCGGTGGAGAGAGGGGCTCCCCAGAGAGTTGTGGAAGCGTCCCCCGCAGATGGTATACTACGAGTGTGTGCTGACTCGGGGAAGCTGCCAAGACCTAGAGAGCTTGAGGCAGACCTGGCCCAGAGTCGAGTTGAAGCGAAGAGGCTTTGGATACCGGCAGAGAGAGGAGAAGGCACTCTAGCGGCGGGGAACAAGGGAGCAACTTCGTTGTGAGAACGGGCCTGCTCTCACTGGGCTGCAGAAGGGAAGGTACACTGCGGGGACTGTTGGCGGGTGCCCTTCCCTGTCTGGATGTCAGGTTAGGCGGATCATCATTCTCAGCCCTGGCCCCAACCCTGTGGAACTCGCTCCCACCCCACATCCGCCTAACCGAGGATTTACAGCCTTCCGCAAACTACCGAAAACCTAGCTCTTCCCCTAAAACCCACCGGTTTCCAAACTAGCATCATCACAATAACACCGACCCAACAAACTACCCGAACCCAAAAAATAAACAGCTAAATGACAGCTAAATAAACTCGAATGTAAACTAGAAAGACACACAGAACTAAACGAGTAATGTAGATCAAACAGTGAAGTGGATAATAGGAATAAATCATTAGGAAAGTAAGGAGATCCGAACCGATGAAATGGACATAATGAATAAGGAGGGAACGTAGCGAATGTCATAGATGAAATAGTTAGAATGGATGAAGCGTATAGAACAGATGAATACACTAAGTGGAAGGGTGCATGAGTGGAAGAACAGACGACTAGAAAGATCAAATGAGTATGGAGATCGGATGAAATAAATGAACATACTAAAACCAATGAGTGTGCAGAGTGGTTGGGTGTGTAGAGCGGACGAGCGTGTAGAGTTGACGAGTACGTGTAGAGTTGACGAGTACGCAAATACAGAGAAGCGAACAGAACACAGGAGGGCGTAGAACTGATGACTATACTAAACGGACAAACGTATAGACTGGATGAATGTTTGGCCAGACGAACGTGTAAGAGCGAACGAGCATGTAGAGAGGATGAGCGTGGGGAGCGGATGAACGTGGAGAGCGGAGGAGCGTGGAGAGCGGAGGAGCGTGGAGAGCGGAGGAGCGTGGAGAGCGGAGGAGCGTGGAGAGCGGAGGAGCGTGGAGAGCGGAGGAGCGTGGAGAGCGGAGAAGCGTGGAGAGCGGCTGAGTGTGGAGAGCGGCTGAGTGTGGAGAGCGGCTGAGTGTGGAGAGCGGCTGAGTGTGGAGAGCGGCTGAGTGTTGTGGAACGGACGAGTACGTAGAGCGGACGAGTGCATAGAACGGACGAATACGTAGAACGGACGAATACGTAGAACGGACGTATACGTAGAACGGACGAATACGTAGAACGGACGAATCTGCAGAGCGGATCAATAGGTGGAGCCGATGATTGTGTGGAACAGATGAGTGTATGGAGCAGATGAATACATAGAGCGGATGAGTGTGTGGAACGGATGGATACATAGAGCAGACGAGTATTATTGTCAAGCGGACAAGTAGTATGTTGTACAGATGAGTGGGTGCGCCGGACGAGTGTTGTGGACCGGACGAGTGTTGTGGACCGGACGAGTGTTGTGGACCGGACGAGTGTTGTGGACCGGACGAGTGTTGTGGACCGGACGAGTGTTGTGGACCGGACGAGTGTTGTGGACCGGACGAGTGTTGTGGACCGGACGAGCGTGTAGACCGGACGAGTGTATGTGGAGCGGACGAGTGTATGTGGAGCGGACGAGTGTATGTGGAGCGGACGAGTGTATGTGGAGCGGACGAGTGTATGTGGAGCGGACGAGTGTATGTGGAGCGGACGAGTGTATGTGGAGCGGACGAGTGTATGTGGAGCGGATGAGTGTATGTGGAGCGGATGAGTGTGTGGAACTGATGAGTGTGTGGAACTGATGAGTGTGTGGAGCGGATGAACACATGGAACGAATGAGTGTATGGAACGGATGGGTGTGTAGAGCGGATGAGTATGCTGAACGGATGAGTACGCTGAACGGATGAATAGTACATAGAACGGATGAGTATGTTGAGCGGACGAGTGTGTGGACCAGATGAGTGTGTAGATCAGATGAGCGTACAGAACGAATGTGTATACAGAGCGGACGAGTATACAGAGCGGTTGAGTGTGTAGGTAGACATGAGTACAGGCGCAGGGTAGACTGGAGTGCATGCGCGAAGAGGACATGAGTGCATGCGTATGGAACACTTGAGAGCATGCGTGGGGCACACTTGAGATTGAAGGATCGACTAGCACACGCAAGGTGAACCAGAGTGCGCGAGTGTGTCGAGCAGACATGAGTGTGTAGGGCAATCTTGAACGCCTGAAATGAACAAAAATGCATAGAACGGACCTGACCACACAGAACTGCGTGACGTACATAATAGGCTTTTGAATCACAGGGAACATCTGAAAGAGCATACAGCATACCACACCGCACGCTTACTCTCTCCTTTACACCACCACTCAACTAGAACACAGAGATACTATGACACCATTCGGTATAACTGTTCTCATATCAACATCTGCCGCTCACTCCCCATCACTCTAAGTAAACATTGCTGGTTTCACACCCCCTAGCCAGGCGTTCTCCTCAGGCCTAATGCCGCCACACTCGGTCTGGATAACTCCGGCCAGAGCAAACACATACTCCTGATCTCTCAACCACCACACCTACCGCTAAGAAGCAGCTACCACATGAACTCCGCACCAGCTGCACACATACCTGGTGCGCACACGCACCTTTGGACTCGCTCTACCCTCTCTACTGAACTGAACTTCGGTTCCCAAGGGCGTTCAACCTACCAGCGCCTTCAAACCATCCCAATGGTATATAAGGCGCTATATAAATGCAAAATAACATAACATAACATAACTTGCTCGGTAGGTGTGGTGACCGGCAGGAACCCTCAGGCGCTGCTGGAAAGATAAAGTGCAGCACCCACACTCCGGACCAAGTACTTTGCTGGAGCAACATGGGAGTGAAACAGCTCCTTGGAAGCTGTGTGACTGGAACCAGTGGTGGAGCCTTTGGCGAAGCTAATGGCAAGTTAAATTGGAGGGCATTCTGGAGTGCGCACCTCTGAGATCCTACATTGAGCGCCACAGTGGGAGTAGCAGAGTTAATACCTTCTCCATGGTCTATGAGTGGAGAGGCCTGAGAGCACCTTTGCTGGCCTTTCGCAGAGTATTGCGCATCATAAGTGCGGGCCCTAAGCGGAGCAGCTAGAGAAGTGAGATCTGTGAGACAGTGCAGAGCGACACCTGGCCGAAGGGAGTGTGGCAGAGACTGCCTAGGGGTGTGCAATAGTTCCCTCGGCTGCTACCCAGTTGCAGGGAGAGTTGCTGTGAGGAGGGGGCTGCGCCAACTCGAACGGATAGCTGACGTATCTGCAGAGGGGTGGACTCTGAAGGGGAGAGTAGGTTTCAGCGGGTCATTGAGCCTTGCCCTAGCTGCTCAAGGGAGAAAGTGCAGGAGCGAGAGGGGGGGGGGGGGCACGAGACCACCCTTGCTCATTCAGTTGGGTGACGGCTTGCAGAGGCGGCTGAATCGGACGGCCCAAGGTGGACTGGTGCAGGAGCTCTGTTCTGCCGGTCCTCTGGGGGTGCCTGAAACTACTTACTGATGCCGAGCAAACACGGCAGAGACAAGGCCAGGCAAACTGTCATGGAGGCTTTCACCCAGAAGGATGGTGGTAGGGCAATTCAGCCACGGCCGCAAAATAGTAGTGAGCCTGCCGCCACGCCAATGAGTCATCAGGGGGATGAGAGGATACTGGCAGCAGTTGCAACACTACAGGCATCCCTGAAACATAAGATCGAGATGAGGAGAATAAAGCTAATATCGCTGGGAACCAATCTGAACTTGCCACACTGACGGAGAAGGTCCGGGAGTTGGAACGTCGCGCAGAGGATGCTGAAGGCAGAGCAAGGTGGAATAATGTACGGATCTTTGGGCTGCTCAAAGGAGAGGAGGGATGGGATCCTACTTCCTATGTAGAGAACTTGCTATTACAGTAGGTTGGCCCAGGAACATTGTCACAGGGATTCGCAGTAGAGCGGGCACAGGTTCCTGGCCAAGAGACTGCTAATTGCCAGGTTCCTAAATTACTAAGTCAGAGAGACGACACTGGCCTTCTCTAGGGAGGCCAGGGTGATTGAGCGAGCGTTCTCAAAGCTTACTATTTACCCAGATTACACACAGCTGGTGCAAAGGTGAAGGGTGGCACTTGGACCTACTAAGGAGAGGCTCAGTCGAGCAAATCTCTGATATATGCTTATTTACCATACAAAGTTGAAGGTGCTGCAAACTGGACACTAGGGAGGCGAATTCATGGATGGACTTGTTGGGGATAGCTCAACTGCCAGCAAGAAGAAATTATGTACCATGAAGATACCGGAACTGCAAGTACTGTTGATTCATAGGGCATAAAGATGAATGAGTTGCGGGAGCCGGCATTAGACATGTTAGGCCGCTACCTTTGTTCTCTTAGTTTCTGGGGGTCGGCTGCCTGCCGCATCTGTGGCTTACACGCTACTAAGGACAGTGACCTTTTAGGTGCCAGTTAGAGGGTACTGCTGCTGTGCGTGACCCGGAAGAAGGGAGGGGCTATGCGGGAAACAGTTAGACCTGGATATGCCTAGAGCTATTGGGTCGTTATGTTTAGAGGGATGGGTGGGGGGGCAGTTGTTAGAGGGTGAGTTTTGTTTTTTGGTCGGAGGGATGCGGGGGGAGTTCATTTGTTTGAGGATGGAGTTCAGCTTCCAGTTGGGGATCACCTTGGAGTAGGTATATGGTACCCACTGCTGTTTGACGCCTGAGAAGTTGAGAGGGAGAGTGCGGAAAGCAGGTTTGGCCTGGAGACATAGGCAGTTATGTAGATGGAAGCTGGAGGAGGGAGGTTGGAAGGGGGCCTGGAGGGTTCTTGGGATGCTGGGTTGGGTATGGGCATCTGCTTGTACAGAAGGTCCAGTTGGTGGAGAGGGGGAATCCTGGGTGTGAACTGGTGCAAGGAGTGGCAGTGTTGTGGGTGTGGTTATGGGTGTTGGAAGGAGGTGCAAACAGGGCGAAAGAGGGTCCCTGGGAAGAGGCTTGGCTCGAGGTTGATGGGGTATGAATAGCAAAGTGCGGGTGGCCACATGAAATGTCCGTGATTGGAATGGCTTTATTAAATGGCTGAGAGGGTTATCATACTTGCGAAGGAAGAGGGCTGGAATTGCCCTAATATAGGAGATGCCCCGCACGTAAGAAAGACGGACTGTACTTGCCACGAAGTGGGGTGGGCAAATGTACGGCTCACCCTACTCTGCATTTGCATGCAGAGTGCTGGTGTGGATAGCACTGACTGTCCCATTTAGGCACCTGGAAACAAAGAGTGATGACGAAGGTAGGATGGCGCTGGTCCTGGGACTTCTATAGGGCAGGGAATTGTGCATCATGAATATGTATGCCCCCAACCACGCAGCCACATCCTTCTTTACCTCGCTTTACTTGAGGTTGTCGCCGTTCAGGCATGCCCAGTGGATCTGGGGAGGGAATTTTAATTGCACCCTCGATGCATCGGTGGAAAGGTCAGATAATACGTTTAGGAAACCCGCTCCCCCAGCAAGAGCTTTGAAGAAATAGGGAGATCTGGAACTGATAGATGTATGGTGAGCTACCCATGAGACGGAACATTCCTATTCACATTGTTGCACACTCGTATATACTACGTTTTCACATGACTTGAAGTACTGTGGGAATTCACAGCCGCAGAGCATCAGTCCAGGATTCTCTCTGATCACACTCCACTGATGGTCACGTGTAGAGGAAGGTCAGGTAGATCACTGATTCACACCTAGCGGCTTTAGTCGGAGGCACTGCTGGATGTCACCTTTTGGGAAAATCTAGGAGGGGTGATAGTTAATTTCCTTGACACTAATACGGGCAGTGTAGACGAGATGGGCACCCTGTGGTGTGGGAGGACTTCAAGGTGGTTGTGCGAGGGGAGGCGACTGGTAAGATGAGAGGGCTTTGGGGGGAGCTATTAAGACTCCCTCGCATGTATTGAGGTGGACATTGGAGGGATGGAACATGGGGAGGATCGAAGGTGGAATCTGATGACCTGACGGCATTACGACAGATGCTTTGCACTCTGGTATCGCCCAGGTAAATTTGACTTTGCAGAGTATACTTGGAAACTACATGTGGAACGGGATAAACCTGGGCGGCTTCTGACATGGCTGTGCATCAAAGAAGATAAAATAACAAGTTACTTATCCCTGGTAACGTTCTTTCGACTGGATGTTCCTCCCACGTATTCCTCATTTCTTGATATCTTCAATATCCAGCTTCAGCAACTTGGGAACATTCAGCAGAGGATGCTGTTCGTTGATGCGGTCGACTCAATGTCGTTCGAGAGCCTCTGTCTTGAGGATGATGTCATCGTAGGTATATATTAGCACACGCAGCGCACGTTGGCTTCAGTTCTGTTTTTTCGTGTCATTCTTAATTACAACTACCCGCATTAACTTGGATTAGACCATACTGGACTCTGAAGGAGCGTAAACTGCAATAACATGGTAATTCTACTGTGGGGTAGGCTGGGAGGAGGAATGAAGAATAAGTGGGAGGAACATCCAGTCGAAAGAAAATCGAAAGAACGTTACAAGGGGTAAGTAACTTTTTTTTCAAATGGATTGTGTCCTCCCACGTATTCCTCATCTTTTGATAAACTCTGCAGTGTTTGTTTTGGAGGCGGGAGTAAGAATGTTGTAATCAATGGTTGTCCTGAACAGAATGAAGGATAGCTTTCCCAGAGCTTCCATCCTGACGTAAGGTGGAATCAAAGCAGTAATGCGTTGTAAAAGTGTGAATTGTAGACCAAGTGGCTGCCTCACAAATGTCTATTATAGTGACACCTCTTTGCAGAGCAGAAGAAGTAGCCATGCCCCTAGTGGATTGGCCTCTCCAGCCTTCCGGGGGATTTTCCCCAGCCAGCCTATAGCATTCGGTAATAGCCAAAATAATCCATCTGGACAATGGTCTGTTTGGTTACAGCCTGTCCCAACCTATGACCAGTGTATCCTATAAACAGTTGGTCATCCAGGCGAAATTTTGACATCCTTGAAATGTACAAACTCGGAGCCCTTCGTGGGTCGAGTCTGTGTAGACTCTCCTCTTCCTTGCCAGGATGAGGTGGAGGATAGAAAGTAGGTAAAACTATCTTTTGTCCCAGAAGAAAATCTGATATGACCTTAGGTAGGAATGAAGGTTTGACCCGAAGGACGACCTTATGAAAGACAGTAAAAGGTGGTTTTGAAGATAGTGCCTGTAACTCGCCCTACGGCTGATGTTAGCGCTGCCGACAAGATGGTTATGAATGTTACTAGTCTCAAGGGACATGAATGAAGCGGTTCAAATGGTGCACACATGAGAACCTTTAAAACAAGATTAAGGTTCCAAACTGGAACCTGGAACACATTAGTGAGTCCCTTTAGAAATTGTATCACCAAAGGTATTTTAAAATATGACGTTTCCTCAGATGCGCGCTTGAAGATGGAATGCACCGCCAAATAACCTTTAATGTCTTGAGCCCTCAGCACAGGTGGCAAGGTCTTTCCCAAGTATGTATCCAGTACCACCCCGTTGAACTGGAGATTTTGATATGTGGGACTTCTTGTAATTGAGGGAGAAGCACAGTCTGTGGAGAGATTGGCAGGTCACGCTGAGATGATCCAGGACTTGTTTGGGAGAATGCGCCCTGATCACCCAATCGTCCAGGTAGGGGTAGACGTGAATCCCCCCCTCTCCTGAGACCCGCTGCCACCACTGCTATCAGTTTGGTGAAAACCTTTGGGCGGAGGTCAGCCCGAACGGCAGAACTCGAAACTGATAATGAGAACCGCCAACAGCGAACCTGAGGTGCTTTCTGTGCTTGGGATGGATTGGTACATGAAAATAAGCATCCTGAAGTTCCAATGAAACCATTCAATCTTGGAGCTGGAGGGCCTGAAGGATCTGAGAAAGTGTGACCATCCTGAACATGTCCTTATTGAGGAACTTGTTCAAGTATCTCAAGTCCAGTCCTCCGTCCTTCTTGGGGATCAGGAAATATGGAGAATACCATCCTTTGTTCCTCTCTGTTACAGGCACTGGCTCTATAGCACCTTTCTCTAGCAGGGTCAAAATGTCCTGCACAAGGAATGGATCTGGAACCTTTAATGAATGGCTCTCTGGTGGATGATTCCGAGGTCTCTGAATGAAGGGGAGGCAGTAATGTTGGGCTATGGTTTGTAATGCCCAAGCATCTGAAGTAATACCCTGCCATTCTTTCAGATGCTGAGAAAGTCTGCCTCCCACTGGGGTGTCATGAGTCAAGACCTCAGTGAGGTTTTGAGGTGGCCTTGAGCAGTGGCTGATGGTAAAGATGCCACTGCTTGGGTGGGCTTTGCACCTCTCTCTCATCCACCATGAGGGAATCTTCTTTGGCCTCTTTGACCAACCATTCCTCTTGCTCTTCCAATCTTCCAACTGAGGAGTAGTAGCGAAACTATCTACCCCCTCCAAGACGTTCCACTGGAGTGAAAAGGCAGAGGCTGCCTAATAGCGGCACCTAGAGACTTGGCTGCCGTCTTCAGGGTCTGCGCTTCTCAAGGCTTTCGGCGGCCAAAAAGATGAGACCCATCAAACGGCATATTAAGGAGTCTAGACTGCATGTTCGGTGCAAATCCAGACTTCCTCAACCAGGCAAATCTGCATGACTGAAGAGACTCACACATGGACGCTTTGCTATCTTTTACAATGGCCAAGAGGCCGTCTCTTTCCTCCCCTTCGGGAGTATGTTCAGCCGCCATGGATATACAGTTGCATAGAGTGTAAGTGAATTTCGCAAGGGCACATGTAGAGTTGGCTGATTTGAGAGTCATTCTCCCAGCAGAAAAGGCTTTCCTTAACCAGGCGTCTATAGATTTATCATCCCGATCTGATGGGATGGTCGGATAGGCAGCCTGCTTGGAGGTAGCGGTTGCTGCTTGCTCCACCAGACATTCTGGGGTAGGATGTTTTTAAAGTAGCTGGGGTCACTACTTGATGGGAGATATTTCTTTGTCAAATTTTTATTGACTGCCGGATTTGATTCTGTTTTTTTTCAATTAGCACTTAATCTCTTTTGTAGAGTGACATGAAAGGGTAGGATAGGATCCCTTTGAGGACCTTTGTCCAGGATATCCGTGAGGTCCTCCTGTTAGAATGGGAAGGCAATCCTGCTCCATCCCAGATAATCAACTACGTTGGTCATTAATTGTCTGTAAGAGGCATCTGCATGCTCATCTCAACTCTGGTGAAGTGTCCACTCCACTGGCCGTCTGCCCATTTTCATGCAGGTCCTGTAACCTAGATTCTTCTGATATGAAGCTATTAGGGACATTTTGAGTGCCATACTGCAGGGTTTGTACGATCTGACTAAAAACAAAAGGTCCGACCGTACAAAAAGACCGGAAAATGCTACCACCAAAGGTTTGAACACCAAAAGTTCGAACCTTTGGTGGTAGCATTGTAGGTAAGTACAAAAATTTAAAAAAAGACTACGGGGGTGTCCCCCGCAACACCCCGGTCAGTATACTTTACAGGTTTCCAGCCAGATGCCGATGGAGTCTCTGATGTAGGTGGCATGAATGACGTCGATGGCACCGGTGGCGTCGATGTCTTCAACGTCGACTTGTCCTTGGACTTTGTCTGTGACGGACTTCGATGGCTCGAAGGATTCCTCAATGACTTTTATCGTGTTGAGGCCTCGATGAGAATCTAGCCTTCATCCCGGGCTTGTGGGATTTGGCTCAAGCCCTTTCCTTACCGGCTTCAGAAGGCGCGATAGAAGTATGGCCTACTTGCTCCGAGGGTTTCTGTCTCTCTAAATTTTGAGCATTTCCCGCCTGAACGATTCCCATTCAGCTGGAATAGAGGCGTTAGTGGGGCACAATATAGTCCTCTCTGGGGAGAAGTCAGACAAGGATGACGAATTAGGCAATTTCAGAAGCCTTTTCTTCAATTTCCTCGACGGGGAGTGGTGGGGGCCACTCCGTGACCTGGACCTGTTAGTCTTCTTCCATCGGGGAGAGTCATCTCTCGCTTCGTCGGCAGAAAGTGATTTTGACGGAGTAGTCGGAGGGGTTTCTTTGGGGAGTCTACCTACCACCAATTTCCCTTTACGCTCCTTGAGAGCTTTTCCGATCATCGATTGACACTTCTGACAGGCTGAGGTCTTGTGCTCCACACTGAGACACCACAAGCATACTCGATGTGGGTCCGTCAGCGACATATTGACATCACAGTCTTGGCATTTTTTAAACCTGGTCTTCGGGGTTGTCAGAGACTAAGACATTTTTTGATAATTCTCGAAGAAATATCTGAAGCACGCCGTAGCTCACGAAGCAAAAGCTTACTCAGTAAAACGGAACTGAATCCAACTGGCGCATGACTTCATCCTCAACACGGAAGCCTCGAGGGACATCGAGTCGACCACATCGACGCCCTCTGCTGAAATTCTTTTCCAAAGCAGCTCAAGCTGCATATTTGAGATATCAAAAGATGGAGGACTACGTGGGAGGACACAATCCATTAGAAATGAAATGATGTAGCGCCATACGGGATGAGCTGGGGGTCATCAGATATAGGCAGGAGGAGATTAATACAGTGTTTTCTACATACTATGAGAACCTGTATTCGTCTGGGAAGGAAATTAGCGACTCAGAAGTGGGAGAGGCACTGTCATACATAGAATTATCGTGTTTGGAAGTAGAACAAAAGGACAAGCTGGATGCCCCGCTCATGGTAGAGGAATTGCTTGGTGTAATCCGTGCGCTGCCATCTGGGAAAACCCCAGGGGTGGATGGCCTGCTAGGGGAATTCTTTAACGAGTATGCGAAACTGCTGGCGCCCAAGGTCTTGGAGACCTTGGAGGAAGCCTATGCAATAGGGGTCTCGCCAGATAGCATACGGGAGTCAGTTATAGTCCCAGTGCTTAAACCGAACAAATGACCATTGGATTGTAGTTCTCATAGTCCCCTCTCCATGGTCAACTAGGATTGTAAAATATTAACAGCTCTGCTGGCTTGTAGATTGAAGAGAGTGATAGGAGCCCTGGTTCACGCAGACCAGACTGGGTATGTCCCGGGTTGAAGCACCACGTTGAACCTGAGAAGATTGCATCATATCATAGACAGGGTAAAAGATTCGGATCTGGACTGCGCAGTGGCCTTATTGGATGCTGTCAAAGCATTTGATTCGGTCAGGTGGGACTGACTGTATGCTACCCTGTGGCGCTTTGGCATTGGAGGGAGCTTCCTGCAGTGGGTACGCTTGGTGTATACTGGGCCGATGGCCAGAGTAAGGATAGGAGACAGATTTCAGATGGGTGGGCACTGCGGAAAGGTACTAGACAGGGCTGCCCATTATCCCCAGTGCTGTTTGTCCTTGCACTTGAGCTGCTGGCGGTGTTCCTAAGATCTAAATACACAGAAGCAGGCATCCTGATTGACAGTTAGACATCTGATTTAACTCTATTCAGACGACATGCTCATTTATGTCACACATCCAGAGGAGAATCTACAGTACCTCTTAGATGTGATGGATCAGTTTGCGTTATATTCAGGCATATACATTAGTAGGACGAAATCCTGTTTGTTCCCGCTGGCAAAATTGACGGACCTCCCTGGAGATCAGCTGCCTGACTTAGGCCTGAAGTGGGAGACGACCACCTTCAGATACTTGGGGGTAAATGCTATGTATGACTTTCATCCTTCGTATGTATGTAATACATTGAAGGCCCTTCACGGTATAAAGAAGTCGATGTTTTGGAATAAGCTTCCCTTGGCATTAATGGGCAGAGTAGCACTGTTTGAAAACGATAGTGCTCCCCAGTCTATTATACCACTTTGTAAATGTCCCTTTCCTTGTCCCCATGCGTTTCTTCCGGCAATTGAATTCCATTGTTAGAAACTTTATTTGGAAAGGCCAGAGAAATAGGATTGCACTAAGTACGCTACAGAGTGAATATGCGAGCAGAGGGATTAGACTCCCACATTTTGAATGATATTTTCTGGCTGGGCAGTTGCAGTTTATGACGAGTTGGCTGGCATTTGAGCCGTACTTAGACATTGGACTATTGCAGCCCCCCGACCCCTTAAACATTATTTCCTGAAAGAGATATTGTGGGTGCCCAGGCCTGCACTCCCACCTGGGCCCTACCTTGTGACACTTGGAAGATCTGTGTGGAAGAGGGTGTGGAAACTCCTGGGGACTCCGGACCCGTACTCTCCGAATATCCCACTGGTCGGAATGTTTGAAGATGCTGGGAGGACAATGGGGTGGCCGTGGTGGGAGACTTTATGCTAGAGGGGGAGATTATGGACTTTGAGACTCTGGCCCAGAGGACAGGCATAGATAAGGGCCAGTTCCTGTAACATACAAGCCTACTGAAAGAGTTGAGGAGGATGTGGTTGGGCTCTCCAGAGGGAAGAGAGCCGGATCAGGTCCTGGAGACCATGTATGATGTGTCAGGGGGGGGGGGGGCATGTTGTCTCCAGAGTGTACGAACTGGTCGTGAGCAGACTGAGTGAGCCTGAGTTGAAGGTGCAGATGCAGTGGGAGGCAGAGCTGGGGAGATCCTTTACGGATGCGGAGTGGGGACATGCACTGAACTACACCAAGGTGGTCTGTCTCCCAAAACGCCTGATTTAAACAGACCCAGCTATATGTGATACGTACAGCGTATCTGACCCTACATAAAATATCCTGATTTCACAGGCAAGCCACAGGTGTGTCGCAGATGTGCAGACGAGAGTGCTGATATGCTGCAAATGTTTTGGAGTTGCCGGTTATTCAGAGGTTTTGGATGGTGATAGCAGATAGAGTTGACATGGGGCCCTCTGGGGCGGTTCCTGAGGAATGATAAACAAACTGCACATCTCACCAGGATGAAAGAACTAATCTGCATCCTTGCCAAGCACAGAATTGCAATGGCCTGGAAAACGAAAGAGAAACCCAGAGTGGAAGCGTGGTGGTGCAATTTACAAAGATGGTCTGACGCAGAGACCTCGACCTGGTACAATGTGGTACACAGAGGGATGAGGGAGGAGAGTGTGGATGTGGGGGCCTGGAATGCCTCGACACAAGTGATGTTTGCTTTTCCTGATGACATGCCCCCGTAGTGGGATAGCTTTTGATCTTAGTCTCCTGTACTATGCGGTGCACCCGCTTGCCCCTTTATAATACACAGGTAATGTGCTAAGGGCTTCCCCCACAAACTAGCAAAACCCCTGAATGGTGACTACACAAGCATGTAGGAATGTAATATTACTTTATAATATGGCATTTATAACGCGCCTGTACACAAGTGTTTCTAGGCGCAACAAGACAAGGAGGGGGAAACCGAGGGAGGACAACAACGATCTTACTAGGCCCTGTGTCATTCACATCGGGCAAGTGCAGGGAAGTGGAAGGGGAGAAGTGGCAAGGGGTAGGGGGGAGAAGTGCAGGCAACTCAAAAGTGCAGCCAGTGGGTGGCTCATAAGTGCAGAAAGAAGGGATTGTAGGGTTGCAGATACAAACCATAAGTGATGGGGGAGCCCGGAGGCAGTGCGAGGGCAAGTGTACACGCAGGAGCTTGGGCCGAGTTCAGAGGGTAGCCAGGTGACCAGTGCGTGGAGCAGTCAGGACAACAGCAGGGGAGAGGAAGAGAGGAAGCGGAATTGAAAAGGAAGGTCTTGAGTTGCTTCTGGAATGGGAGGTGGTTCTGCTCAAGTTTGAAAGAGTCAGGAAGTCTGTTCCAGAGAGCGGCCCCAGTCGAAGAGAAAAATCTGCCCCCAACTCTCTGCTTGGAAAAGCGTCTGACCCTCTGAGTTGGGAATGGATGAGCGGAGAGCTTGAGAAGGGAGATGTTTATAGGAAGAGAGAGTTGGAGGTAGAGCAATCCCAGGCCCCATAAAGCCTTGTGGACGATGCAAAAGGTCTTGAACATGACTCTTGCCACCACAGGGAGCCAGTGAAGAGATTTCAGAGCTGGAGATACAATCCCTGGGCTTGAGGCTAAGGACAAGTCTTGCAGTCCTGTTCTGGATAAGTTGTAGAGGTCTGAGAGTAGAGGCAGGCAGATTTAGAAAGAGGCTGTTGCAGTAGTCCAGCCTAGAGAGGCCCAGAGCACTGGAGACAGTGGGCCTTTGGGGGAAAGTTAGGAAAGGAAGAATACCTCTGACAAGGTGTAGCTGATAGTTTGACTTTTTAGATATGTCAGAGATGTGAGGAGTGGGTGGAGTCGAAGATGATACCAAGGTTCTTAGCCTCACAGGTAGGAGCAGGAAGAGGGCCCAGATCGGGCGACCAGACAGAGAGAGGAAAAGAGCTGGTATTGGGAGTTGGTTTTTCCAATGAGGATGATCTCAAATCTTACTGGCATTAAGGCAGAGATCAATAGCGGCACGCCATTCCAGAATTGCGGTCAGGCCGTCTGGTATGAGAGAAGGGGAAGAGGCAGTTGAGGGGAGGCTTGAAAGAGCTGGGTGTCATCTGCATAACACTGAAAGTTGGAGCAGAAAGTAGCAATGCAGTGGGCAAGATGTGCCAGGTGTGATGCTGGGAAGTCCTTGTCCTGTACTCCCTTATGTGTGTTCTGTGTTGTTTTCTACATAGGAGTCCATGTGGGACACCTGGCAGTGCAGCTCTTCCTCTTTTTGGTTGTGGTAAACAAAGACCCTTGGGATACCCTTATGGCACCCCTGGATGTGGGTACAACCCTGTACCCCTAGTGTAGGTTTTTGGGCACCTGTGTGTGGCCCACAGAGCAGGGTATGGGCTGGTGACAGCTCCATGCTGAATTTGACAGGTGCTCTGAGTATCCTCCATTTTGGGATACCCAAGCCCTGCCATATGAATCAGTGGATTCCTGTGGCCTCTGTTTTCGTTTACCTGTTACCTTGTTTTCCCAAAGTCCTAGGAAACCCTGACTGGCTGTTGGGTGGAAGAACCATATATGGTATTGTGGGGAAGTCCAGGTCAGACTGGCTGGAGCCTTCCCAGCGACTGTATGTTGTGGGTACACCCTTGGGGTGGGACCTGTATGAATGGAGTGTGTGACCCATATGCATTCCATTGTATGGGTGTCTGTTATCTGTGTGTGTGATGCAAAGAATGTGACAGCTCTACCTGAAACTGACATGAATGCAGTGTGGTGTGCTGAAAGGCTGAGTGCTTGCCCCAATCCACATTCCTTGTTATGGGTGTCTGGGTGGAGGTGAATGGCCTAAATGCACTGTGAGCCTGATTGGCTGCCTCCCTGCATGAATGCCCTTCTGTCTGATTGGCTGCCAGAGCTTGGCCCAGCAGTGTGAATGAGGGACAGATGTTTATATCTGGGGACCTCGCACTTCCCAATTTGTTCAGAAGCTGAAGTTGAAACTTGAAGCTGCTTATCCTTGAAGCCCAGCTGGAAGGTGGTTTGCTGCTGCATACCGTTGATGAAATCTAAAAGAGGTGTCGAGTCTGTCAAGGACTGGTCCAAGGGAGGAGCTGGCTAGGAGACCTCTCCCTGAGCTACGAGGAAACATCGTGCAAAAGCTGATCTTCATCGAGGCACCCTGGAAGCCAGTCCCGAAAGGCTGTCGACCAGAGACGGGGTCCGCTGAGAAATCTTGAAGTAAAGCACCAGGACATCGAGGCCATCGGTGTCCATCGTCGTCGACCGGGGTTCATAGAATTTCCGTGACTGCTGGAAGCCAGTCGAGTCGTGTTGCCCAGAAGCGGGGACAGCTCATTGCTATGCTGCACGACGACCGGAGCTGCAACGCTCCACCTTTGCCAAAGAACATTTAGAAAAGGGGTCCCTTGCCATCACTATCGACCGCTTTGTGCCCCCGCAGAAAGTCGAGTGTGTCTACGACCGAGGAGAATACGCCGGTGGGTTTCACACCACCTGAAGTCCACAAAGACGCCGACGAGTGAAGATCCGAAATCCAGCTGCGGACGAGGCCAGATTGTTGACGCTGCCACCCGCCACCGGGCCTATGTTCTTCACCAAACTGTTTACATCAAGGTGCACCGCATGCCTCGTCTGTGCAGGACATCCACGATCGATCGTCGACTAGCACCGAAAAGGTCGAAGCTGTTGTCTCGATGAGAGTGTTCACATTTCTTCAGAGAGTCCACTCACGAGGGATCCGTAGACGAACCGTCGAAGAAGCTGTTCTAATTCAGGTGCTTTGTGGTAGTTGAACATTCTGACCAGGAAACACTATTTTAACATTAATGGACTAGGCGTGTTAATACTCTTCATTACAGGTTGCCCAGGTGGGGGGGATCCTCACACAGAACTGTGTCTGGGTAGTTAGACAAAGTATTCTGCCATTGTGTAACCTAATTTGTCTTCCTTCCTGTGTCCTATGCTGGTACACATTGCTGTTTGATTTGTATGCCATTAGAATTGTCAGCAGTTGGTGCATTTTAAAGGAGTCAATGGTTAAGTTTGGTACCACGTAGACATTGTATATATTTGCCATATTAGAATTGCCACAGTACAAAGTGTGTTAATAATGTGTGTGCATATCTTGAACCTTATTTTTATATAAAAGAACTGTGTTAGCGCATAACAGTGTGTGGACATTCCTTTGTGGGGCTACACTGTACTTAAGAACCAGCCTGCATCACCGCCTCAGAGCTTAAGCCTTGGTTGCTTCTCCATTGCTACCACATAGAGAACCTTGGCTGGGGTGCTCTGTGCGCCTACTCTGCCATATAGAGGGCAGGAGTACCGATAACCCCTGCTCCCTCCAGTCTTTACACTGGTGGCAGTGCTGGGACGCTAATGGTTTTAAGAATCACTGTGTAACCTTGCCACTTACAAAATATCCACACTTTGTTGATTTGAGGTTTAGTTGTGTACTAGGATAACTTCACTACAAGCAATGGAATCTATTGCTAATGGTAAATTGACTTGGATGAGCTTAGAGGCTCTCCAGAGTGCTTGTGAGGCCAGGGAGTTAGACTTTGAGGATAAGTCTAGGGCTGAGCTGATAGCTGCCCTGGTGGTCTACTAGACTGATTGTGATGCTCTTGATGAAGGGGGGGAAGCCACTGAGGATACTACCCCTGGGGTTATTACAGAATCTGTTTCTGGGATTGTCACTTCTCCTGCTGCCTCTATTTCTCAACCCTGCACTGCTCTTCAGTGGGAGGCTCTGAAGAATGAACTTTTAAAATTGCAGCTACAAAGGGAACAGTTAGCCTTTCAATACAAAACGTTGGAAACAGAAGCAGAGTTGAAGAAAGAGGAGCTGGCACAACAAGAAGCACACAAAGATTGAGACAATGAACATCAAAGACTCCAGCTAGAGAAAGCCAAGGTGGAGACTTCAGCTAGACCAGTTGGAGGTGTTGGGTCTCATGCCACTAAATGTATGAAAGATTTGGTGAATGTGTATGTGGAGAGTTCAGATATTCTCCAAAGGTTGGAAGCATTTGAGATGGCTTGTGAAATCAATTATGTTGTCCAGGGGGATTTGGCTAAGTGGTAGTTAAGAAGAGTACCTCAGACTAGTTATGGCTGCATTCTGAAGTTGAGCGTGGGTGAAAGGGGCCAATGTGAGTGCATGAAATCCGCCTTGATTGCCAGGTCTGGCAAGACACCTACACAATACCTTAAAGGGTTCAGGGAATATAAGAAAAGAGTGAATGTGTCTTGGGTTGACTGGGTGAGTGCTGCACATATGAACATGATGGGGTGGATTGATGGATACAAGGTGACAACTTTTGTTGAATGATCCCAACTTTTGTTGTTTGAGCATTTGTCTGAAGCCTGTTCACCAGAGCTGTGTCAGTATGTTGCTGGCCAGAACATTTTGGATCCCTTTAAGCTGGCTAGGCTGGCAAGTGGGTTTGCCACCGGGTGTCCCCTAAGGAACCCAGTGGGAAGGACAGGGACCTCTCAGAAGTCTAAGGAGTCCCAGAAACATTTACAGTCGAGTAAGCCTATACCTCCCTCTCCTAAGAACCAAACATCTAGTGGGGGATAAGTCTTATGGTGGTGGGACCAAGAGTAGCAGTTCTCCTGCTGCAAAGCAGGCTCCCAGTTGACTCAGTACTGTTCCTCACATTCCTGCCACTTGTTGACACTGTGGGGCTCTGGACCACAAGAAAGGTGACCCCAAGTGTAAAGGTAAGGCACTTGGAGTCCAAACGGTCAGCTTGACCTACCCTTGCTTCATGTCTGCGTTGGAGGCCACTGTCCTCCCCTCCTCTACAGGAATCACATTTGGTGCTCCTGCAGAGATTTCCCTAGTGCCCCTTGGGGCCTGGGACCAGTACGCAGAAGTACTGGATACTATCCCACAAAACACCTGCAGATTTCTGAGAAGTGTCCTCCTGAATGGCCAAGTATGACAGTGGTGGACAGGACCAGAGGACTATGTATGTGCTCCTCTGTGTACTACCACGTTAGCTGGTGGGCCTCCCAAATTATATCCTGTAGCCCTAGTCACCATCACGATTGCGGACAAGACAGTAAAGCTTCCCGTCCTGGTTCCGGACAACGTACCAGCCAACATCGTGTTGGGGAATGATCTAGTGGAGTTGGGGTTGATCTTGGATGGACTACCGCTGACTGCTGCTGCAGTCACTAGGTTCCAGGTCACACAGGGTTTGACTGCTACTCAGGTACCCGAGCCAAAGGGGAGACCCAAGGTGAGAAGTAAGAGCAAGAGGATTGCCTCTGTGAAGGGGGTTCCTTTTCTTCCTGCTGTTTCAGCAGCACCCACTGGGATTCATGCTCCGGACGGGGCTGGGTTATTTACAAGGCCTGCTACAAAAAATTCAAACCAGTTGTGATGAATCATGTGGAGTCATCACTGATTCCCAGCCAAAGATCTCCTGCCATGTGGCCAGGGGACAGCAGTCGCTACCTGATCCTGACCCTGGGGGTGGTATCATGAGGGAGGATCACATGGAAGGAGATGTCTATCAGGGAGACGTGGTGACCCCATTGGGAGAAACGTAGTATCCTTCCCTTAAAATTACCACATAATTCCAAAATCCTTAATGGCTGATTGCCATTTTACAACTCCCTCCCACTTTGGGACCAAAAAACCCTTCCTGTAAAACATTATGAACAGAATAACATTGACACCTCAAATACACATAATTCACATGTAACATATTGTTACTCTGATGTTTTTGGCAACAAGTCTATGAACTACAACTCCGACAATGCCTGAAGTACTGAGGCAAAGGAGGAGTTAATGGGGATTGAAAGAAACCTTAAATCAAATACGCATGCTAATTGTTATAGTGGAGATCAGCTGTGTGGGACATTTAAAAGTGGCTTGCACTTTTAAATCGATGTAGAAGAGCAGAACAGCAGAACCGCAAGTGAAGGCAGACGCACAGGAACAAACCATGCAGCAGACGGCAGAGGCTTTCAAGCTGCTGCTTGTCGGCCATCCTTACCGGAGTGGTGGGAGACCCAGGGAATTGTGGCAGGCACCAGGGAAGAGCCACTCCAGAGCCAGCCGCAGTTGTGATGCTGTCGAGAGAACGTTCATGCCGGAAAACAGCAGCTTCACCGGCAAGTGAATGCCGAACCGGTGGGAAATCTGAAACAGGGTCTGCAAAGCGGGAGAAGCTATTCCCGGGTAAAGACTTTGCTGCAGCCGTGTGCCACGGCTCGGAAAAACCAGGTGGGTTAGTCCAGTAATAATGGGTACCCCGGGATGTACAGTCAGGCACTGAAGCAATTGAAAGTGCATTTTTTAAGTAAAGCAGAAATATTCAATTTGACCAAATCCTCATGCATGAATTGTCAAGATGGGGAAAGTTGGAGCAAAGATTATTACAAGCAGATAAATGTTAAAGAAGTAGTAAAAATTCAGGATGTGTACAAGTCTCCATATCTCAGATGCCAATATGGGGTAAGATGGAACAAATATTGCCACAAGCAAATGAACATTGGTGAAAAAGATAACTTGAACAAGTCTCCATATATGAAATGCCAATATTCAAATTGGAACAAGCAATATCTAAAGCCAATAAAGTATAGACAGTGTAAGAATACAACTGTGCTATAGTGAAGGATTGAGAGAACACTGGAAGAGGTCCTAGTAAACAAAGTATATGTGGCAATGGACCTTTGGGAAGAGATCCCTGCCAGGAGAGTATTCAAGTGAATCTGCAAGGCCCAGAAGAGGGAATACCTGGAAGGCGAGTACACCAGGTGTAATCCTTGTAAAGAAAACAACAAAGAAATTGTGAAAAGATTCCTGGCAGGGGAATATACCATGAAGTCATCAGTGAAGCATTTGTTGAACAAAAGAGCCATTTTTGCCAACCTTGCGAAGCTGTTAAATGAAGGACACTGTTTTGCCATCCTTGATGTGTTTGTTGTATTGTTTGTTGTATAGAAGAGACACTTTTGCCAGCTTTGAGAAGTTGTTGTATGGAAAAGTCATTTCTTCCATCCCTTAGGAAACATTGTTTGGAAAAGATATGTTTCCCATCCTTCCTGAATTAATCCAGCGGAAGGGAACCGTCATCTGGATTCAAGGACGTCACCTTGAAAGAAACCATTCTTTTGTTTGATATATTTATTTGCTTTACATTTGAACACTTTTTTGGCTAAACCTAGATCAGAGACAATTTACCTTACACTTCTTAATTGGTTAATCTATAGTGCGAGGGTCAGATATATTTGGGAAACAAGGACAGTTTACTTAATTTGGACGACAAGACACAGACGAATCTTTAGTTAAAGTTCCTAGGTATGGAACTTTGTTTAGGATAGGGACAGAGAGGCCTTTATCCAACCCTTTTCTGTTAATAAAGATGTCTGATGTTAAGAACATTACCACTATGTGACTAACTCTCTTTTGTGACCCCTCACACAGTCATCTTTGAAAGTGTCAAGTTTCCAAGTATAGGAAGGCCTGAAGTGAATCATTACAATGTTTTTCCTGTTCAATGTAATCATGTTGCCGGTGCTGTTAACCCAAATATCTCGGGGGCCGTTAGAATAACTGAAAGGGCAGTTTAATAAGGCTGTTGCCATCAACATTCCATGATCACTAAAGACAGCGTTTAGTACATGAAACTCAGAACATATCCCATGGAGGCAGTTTCCCACAAATATTATGGAACTTGAGTTAGTATTACCCCATGTGTGTCTCGGCGGAATGTCACCTAATGTCGTTCCATTTAAAATGTATAGACCAAGACCTTTTAAAGTATTCAGCCACATCTGCCCCCAATAATCTTTGCCATTAGATTTATTCAACCCACACAACAAGGGGCAATCCTGGTGCGTGGCCATGCAGTTAGCATTAAGCTCACCCAGCACAACAGGATACCCACCAGACACATTAATACATCAGTCATTGACCAGGATCGAGAGGAAGGACAAGGCCTTTTCGAGGTCAACTACCCCTGCATGCCAATATACATTCACACATAGCAGGTGCAAGGGATGCATCAATTGATACAATACAGCATGTGTGGCTAGAAAACCTCTGCAGATCTCGGTTGATTCTATGACTTTTATATCCACGCTTGATTTAACTAAAGTTAAAAGTCTGCTTGGTGGACGGCCCATCAGCCCTTTATGGGCCAGCTGACAATATGAGGTGTAGCCATTGAATGCAGGAATTTCCGTTAGCCATGTCTCTTGTAAAATAGCAGATGATGAGTTTTCAAAGACACTCCCAATGCTGGGTTGGCAAATAAGTTCGATGGCCTCTTGAGTTCCATGATAAGATGGTGATGTTGGTCCCTACACTAGGAATATTAACATTACTGTCTGTCTCCATCAAGCCTCGATTTACCCAGGGCTCCAGAAACCTGGGACCAACCTTGGACAGAACCTGGTGTTTGACCCCACTCTATCAAAGGTCACCTCTCTGCCAAGCCTGCCAGTGTGGCCAGTAGTTATTAGAATTTCACTCCACAGGGGAGGCCCCCCGACCAGGAAAATCAGTTTCTTTATGGGACTCATTCAAAATCATACCCCTGTAAAGTGACATGCCAAAGCCCTGTTGCCTCAGTGATTGCACCTTTCCCAAGATTACATCGTAGACTATCTTTTACCTAACATATAAGATGCTTTGTTCCGTGGTGGTCAATAAAATCCACTCTTTCAATATTCTTGGATGACGGAGCTCGCAACTCAGGAACCTATCCCAACAAACAAAGTATATTGGCTTGATTTAACAGTACGTCTTGATTGTCAGGGAGCAGGCTCTCCATCAAGATTCTCAAGTCAAGTATGAGGTCCGGCTCAATGCCGGCGGGCACTTCTGGTAAATCATGATTTACAGTAGGCCCCCTGTGGCTAGTCTCACATAACTGAGGCCTCACGTGAGGCCAATCAGGGCCCTTACAGCCCCTCAGGATACTGAAAGACTGGCGGGTCTCTTGTCGTGGACACATCACAGGTCTGCCCCCCCCAACCCCGCCCCCAAGACCCTAAGGTTTGCTCCATATGAGTGGTTGCTAAAGCGTGAGTCCCGGAAGGAAAGATCTGACCTGAGACATGCTGTTCTAGAGTTATCCAGCTCGTTCTCAGGCCAAACTCTAGTCTCTTGCATAATATATATTGCAGGTAGTCAACAATTTGGGATTGGTCAGACCAAAGTACATCGTCAGAAGTTGACATAGAACTAGTATCACCCTCTATAAGTTCCCGGGAGGGACAGCACCACCATTCTCCAAAAGTGAGCAGGTAGCTGCCACCTCCGCTTGTGATACCAACTTGGGAGGCCAGAGGGAAGAGTCAGTTTGAACCTCGTGCAACGCTGTCTTGATCTCCACCTTTTCTCCCCACTTCCAGTTTATACGGAGGACACTCGGCTCCCTTTTAAGCTTCCTTACTCTACCTCCTCTCTCATTCCCAATTGTGTGACTGCTATTCAGGCATGGTGTGCTGCTAACGATTGCTGTCTTAATACCAGTAAGACTGAGATCCTTCTCATTGGAACTCCCCCACCTGCCCCCTCTACTCATTGGCCAACCTCTTTGGGTCCCCTCCCCTGGGAACCTGAGTGTCATCTTCAACTCCTCTTTCTCCTTCTCACCTCATATCGCTGACCTTGCCAAGAAGGCTCACTTTCAGCTTTACTTTCTCAGAGGCATTCTCCCTTTCCTCAACTTCCCCCAGAAACTCAATATCTCTAGAGCTCTGGTTCTCTCCAGGCGGGACTACTGCAACAGCCTCTTCCTCAATCTACCTCTTTCCTCCCTCTGCCCTCTACAACTAATCCAGAATAGGACTGCAAGATTTATCGTTGACCTCAAGCCCAGGGACTGCATCTCTCCAGCCCTAAAACCTCTCCACTGCTCCTGGTGGCTGCAAGGATCAAATTCAAAACCCTTTGCATCACCCACAAGGCTTTATGGGGTCTGGGTCTAGGTTACAACCAACTTTCCCTCCCTAAATACCTCCCTGCTAGAGTCCTTTGGTCCTCTAGCTTTACCTCTCTGCAGGTCAGACGTTTGTTCCAAGCAGAGAGTGGGGGTAGATTTCTTTCCTCAGCAGGATCCTCCCTCTGGAATGGCCTCCCTGCCTCTCTGACTTGAGCCGGATCTCCTTAAGCTCTGGAAGCTTCTCAAGCCCTCCCTCTTCTCCTCCTCCTTCCACCTCCCCAATCCTTCCTGTTGCTGAAACTGGCTGACTGGGCCTTTCTGACTCATACAGGGGCCCGCCCCACACACTGCGACCAGTCTGCCTCATGACCTCCTTACCAGCACTTGCCTCCGAACATCCTTCCATGACTACTGAGTCTGGCCCACCCCCTCCTCACAATAGCTGACCCTTATCCTGTCGCACAGCACACTTGCTCTCTGGGCTCCCCATAGCACTTACCCAGCCCCTTGTGCACCCCCACAGCACTTATCCAGCCCCTGGGGCCTCCTCTCTCCTGCATCCCTCTCCTTTCCCCTTACCTTCCCTTCCCTTCTCTCTCACCCCCCCTTCCTCCCCTGCACTTCCTCTTGGCTGCATTTGCACGATCCAAATGTCACAAGGCCTAGTAGGACCGTTTATTGTTGTTATCCTCCCCTGTTCCCCCTCTCCCCTTATTCTTGTGGTGCCTGGAAACCCTTTCTGCTGTATAGGCGCCATACAAATGTTCAATACATACATTTGAAAAAGTAGTGATGGTGTTTGTTTTCTCAGAGTGGTTCAAAATGTTTGCTGCTACAGCCTTTTGGTGCCACCGCTACCTCTGGTGGTTTTTGCAATTTTCTTTTTAGGAGCATTACGCAATGCAGCCAATATGTTTGGCTGCCTCGTCCGTGTGTGCAGAAACATACGAGATGACTGGTTTTCAGCATGTCGCTGAGGTTTATTTTTAGATTCCCCCCCACCGGCCCAGGCTGTAAGACATTCGCTTTGGTACCTTTGGCCTTCCTTTTACCGTTTTTGGCCCTGTTAGTAGTGGGGGAGCTCAGAGCAACTTCAATTACAGAAATGTCATCTGGTTTGGGAACGTTGCTAACCCCCATGGCTTCTTCCAGTGGCAGCCCTCTGTGTGTGGGTGAAGAGAGCACTTGATCATTCATGCTACTGTCATCACTATTGGTACCACAGTCAACTTTGGCCAATCTGACTGGCCCATGACAGGGTGATGGTGAGGAAGTAGGCTCTCTCACAGCAGGCATAAAGCAAGCTGCCAAGTTATGGCCTTTTGCTCTGGTTCAGAGGCAGCAGCCTGCGGCAGTACACTTCCTGTCAAACATTATTTCAGTTTGGTGTGCACGCCAACATTATTACATTTAAATAGAAGTGACTCCAACAATAATGAGTGAACCTGAGTTTCTGCTTTCAGGCTTTCATACAGGGCCACCAGTGTACACAGCACTTGATTTATTTCCAGAGGCAGGCTATGTTGCCCAGACGCTATAGGCGCAGAAATAGTATTATCGACACATTTCAAGAATGCTGACAGGCGTCTAGGGTGTTATGTCCTCACCCCAGATGGTCGGGTGAGGCGCCAGCACTCACTCCTGCATGCACGCACGCACACTCTGCACACAGGCAAGGAAGACGCGGGACGCGGTGTTGCTTCGGCCGCGCCCCGGCGGGAACTGCCGCACGGGCACCGTTTATTCACCTGCGCATGCGCGGCCGGGAACGAGGCTCGCGCATGCGCTGCACACTACTGGGACGTCACATCCCTTCTTTTTTTTATAACAACAAACAGCAGTGTAGTACGAACAAATTGTACTCACGTGATCACCATAACTGTAATACAAACATTGCACACATCGAGTGTAAGCTTCTGGACTACCTAGTTCAGTCATCAGAGTCCATGACGTAATCTTTGAAATGGGCCGGAAGTCTCCTTCCCCCTCGAACTGGATATCTTGGCGTGACCGTGGGCACGAGGCAATCGGCGCCACGGGTAGGGTCCGGATCTCTTGACGGCTCGCTCTCCTGGGCCGCAGGGCTTGCTCCCTGCATTGAGAACTCCCCTGATGTCCGAGCTTCAGGCACGACGTCCACTTTCTTGAAGAACGATCGATTGCGGGTGACGGTGCCACGTTCACTGGCCGCAGTCACCATAGTGCCTTTCACATGGGTCACCTTCCAGGGACGTGGTTCAAATGGCAAGGATAATTTCCCTTCCGGCTGCCGATTCTTGACGAGCACTGAGTCTCCGACTTGCACCTCCTTTTCTTGCAGCCCTCTCCGTTCGCTCTCCTTCTCGTTGCGTTCCGCCCGTTCCTCTCGGACCCTTTCGTTGTCTATGACCCCGGGTCTCCGGTCATCCATTTCCGGTATCATCCCTCTCAGGCAGCGCCCGAATAGTGCTTCGGCTGGGGCAACCCCGGTGGACTGGTGAGGGCTTGTGCGGTACACTCAAAGGAATTCCACAATTCTTTTTTTGAGAGGTTCACCATGGCCGGCTGAAATTCGCATCACCTTATTGAGCGTACGCATCATTCTTTCGGCCTCACCATTTGCACGCGGCCATAATGGGGACACTCTCCGATGTTTTATCCCCCTCTCACTCAGGTACTGGGCAAATTGGTGGCCTGTAAAAGGTGGTCCGTTGTCTTAGCACACGGTGTCGGGAAACCCATGCGTTGCGAACATTCTGTCCAACGCCGCCGTGGTGTACTCGGTAGCCGTCGACTCGACCACTTCCACCTCCGGGTACCTTCACCATTGATCCACGGCTACCAGAAAATACATCCCCCGACCCGTCGCGCCAAAGTCCACGTGTACAGTACTCCACGGCTTTGTGCTGCGTTCCATCGAGCTGATTGGTGGTGCTTTGTGCCCTGGCGTGGCAGCTTGGCAGACCAGACATCTCTTTACAAAGCCCTCCACCCTTTATTCGAAGCCTGGAAACCATACTTTTGGCCTTAACCTTGCCTTTGTCTTCACGACGCCCTGGTGTCCAATGTGCGCCAACTCCAGTATCCGCAGCCTGAGCTCTCGCGGGATGACGATCTGTCGCCCCCTGAGTAACAGCCCATCATCAGAGATCGATAACTCATCTCTCACCCTCCAGAGTGCCTGTAGGTCTTTCTGGGCTTCCTCCTGGCGCCGCAAGTTATTGCGCAGGACTTCCCTCCAGTCTCCACTTCTCACCGCAGCCTTGATGATGTCGAAGACCTCATCCTTAGATGACTCTGTGGCGATCGCTAGTCTCGACAGTGCCCTGGGGAGCGCACTTTCCACTATCTGACAGAGCAGACCGTTGCATTCCACTTCACTGCAGTCCACTTCTGCACTTTCCTTGTTGGGATGCCTTGACAAATAGTTTGCGGGGTTGTTGGTCCCAGGTCTGTATACCAGCTTCACCCCGTACTCCATTAAGGCCAGCATCCACAACTCAATGCGGGGTGGGGGTTTTGATGATGCACCCACTAGTATAGGCAGCAGCGGCTTGTGGTCTGTGACCTCCACTACAGGTTTGCCCAATATGTACAGGCGAAAGTGGCGACATCCCCATAGGATGGCCAGGGCTTCCCTTTCTATCTGGGAGTATCTCATCTCTGTGCTGGAGAGTGCTTTGCTAGCGTAAGCAATTGGTCTCATATCTCCACGCTCATCAGGTTGTAACAGCACTGCTCCCACACCGACTGGGCTCGCATCCACTACTACCTCTGACTCCACAGCTGGGTTGAAATACGCCATGGTGTCCCCATCCGACAAGGCATTTTTTTAGGGCTTGGAATGCCTCTTTTTCTCGTGACTCCCATTTCCACACTGCATCATTTCTTGTTGGTGCCCTGAGAGGTTCCGCCATCGACGCCAGTCCCTTTATAAAGCGCCCGCAGTATGTCACCATCCCTAAGAAGCTCCTTACTTCCGTAGGGGATTGTGGTGCCGCCGCTTCTCGAATGTCTCTGACCTTTTCCGGGTCCGGTGATATTCCTGCGGCCTGGAAGATGAAGCCGAAAAACCCTATCCGGTCCTTGAAGAATTCGCACTTTTGGCGGTGTAACGTGAGCCCCAGGTCTTTCAATCTCTTTAGAGTGCTTTCTAGACGTTTTAGGTGCTCTGCTTCTGAGTTTGCAAATACCAAAATGTCGTCACTCATGTTTAGGACACCTGTCAGCCCAGCCAATGCTCCCCTAATTGTGTTCTGGAATACTTCCGCCGCAGATGATATGCCAAAACTCAAACGTTTGAATTGGTATAGGCCCTCGTGTGTTGTGAAAGTTGTAATGAATCTTGAGTCGGGGTGGAGCTCCAGTTGGTGATATCCCGCTCGTAGATCCAGCTTGGAGAACACCCGTGCCCCTTGAAGTTCACCTACGATGTCGTCGAGGGTCGGCGTTAGATGTCTCTCCCTCTTAATTGCCGCATTGGGGAGGCGCATATCTACGCAGATCCTTACTGCTCCCGGCTGCTTTGGTTTGGGAGCGACTACTATTGGTGAAACCCAGGGTGTGGGCCCTTCCACCCTCTCAATGATGTCCATGTTAACAAGCGACCGCAGCTCTTCTTCTACTTTTTCCCTGAGATGGAAAGGAATTTGTCTGTGTTTCAGAGCGGTCGGTCTGATGGTGTTGTCGATGTGCAGCCTTATCGGGGGCGCCTTCAGTTTCCCTACTCCTTCGAAAATGCCTGCATATTCGTCCAGCAGGCACTCAATGTCTACTTGATGTACTTCCAGTGCAAAATGCACCAAACCAAGGGCCTCAGATGCTGCACAGCTGAGTAATGAATGGAGACTCACGTCCGTGACAAAAAAACGTGCCTTGATTGCTTTGTCACCCTTGGTGACCGGCGTGACAAACACACCCTTGATGGGTAACGGGGTGTCCCCTCCAAACGTGAATATTTTAGCCGCGGAGCTGTCTAGCGCGGGAGGTCCCGGAGGTTTTTGGTATTGTTCTTCGGCCAGTACACATACAGAGGCCCCAGTGTCAATTAGAACCTGTGTCGGCACACCTTGTATGTCCACCATGCATTTGGGTTGCCTCTTCTTCCTGGTTCCCGACGCTAGGTTAGATATGAAGAACACTTCTTCATCATCATCCTCCTCCTCTTCCTCAGCTAGCTGTAGCCTTTGTATTTCCTGTTCGAGAGCAGCAATGCTCCGTAGTCTTCTGGATCCGCCACCGCGACTTCTTGCTGGGCCTCTCTGTACAGATATCGGGGCTGGGGCATGGCACATACGGGCATAGTGTCCTGGTCCATTGCACCGGCCACACGATCTTGATTTGGCCGGGCATTCCTCTGAATGTGGCAGGTCATAACCGCAGTATTGACATATTGACTCCGATCCTGGAGGATGGCGAGTCTCTAGTCTTTTCTGGCCCCACTTTTCTTTTGTATCCCCACGTCTGCTAATGGCAAACGCCTCATCCGCCATACCTGGGCGCCTAGCTGCGTCCATCTTTGCGCCTCTCGATTCCGCCAGTTCAAACGTCCTGCCACTGTCCAGTATTTGGGTTAGTGTCCATCCAGGTTCTCGCAACACTTGTCTCCTTAGCTTGCTCGAGCTACAACCCTGTATTACCTGGTTCCGTATCATTGACTCATCATTGTCCCAGCGGCATGCGGTGGCCATCATTCTCAGCCTGGCACAAAACTGATCAAGGGGTTCTTCTTCTTTCTGCTTCTCACCACAGAACAGGAATCTCTCATAGTCCATATTCGACTGTGGTATGAAATGGTTTTCCAATGCAGTCTTGACTGTAGCATTTGTGACCACCTGCAGATTGCATGCCTCAAAAATGCGGATGACGTCCAACCCTGCAGAGTACAGCAAAGTCGCCCTTTTCGCGTCATCATCAGTGATGCCGGTCGCTGTGAAGTACATTTCGAGCTTTTTAATCCAGAGCAACCATCTTGGCCCCAATTTGGATGGGGGTCCCGATATATCAAACTCCTGCATCGGTAACAGAGATCCTTGTTGTGGCCCCCTCGTGCCACGTGCGGTCTCAGCTTCCCCATCACTTTCTGCCATTGTTGCAGGTCGCACAGGCACCTCTTGGTGTAACAGAGGCCGCAAACCTGATATATATGGATCACCAACGACGTGTCTTGGCCTTTCCTTTCTGTGTCAGAAGTAAAGGGTCGTCCCCAGGTGGGTGGGAATGACCAAAGTTCCAAAAATTATTATGTGGTAGAAGCGCAGCAACGCACGAGCACCTGTACAGGCCGCTACTGCTGCGACACACCTTAGTTGTAGCATTCGCGCCGGGTCTGTGTCATGCCATGATACGCAGCGCCGCTGATCCGACGTTCATTATGCGTCGGGCGAGCGTTGTCGTGGCGCTCCTCCTCGTCGCCAGTTGTTATGTCCTCACCCCAGATGGTCGGGTGAGGCGCCAGTACTCACTCCTGCATGCACGCACGCACACTCTGCACACAGGCAAGGAGGACGCGGGACGCGGTGCTGCTTCGTCCGCGCCCCGGCAGGATCTGCCGCACGGGCGCAGTTTATTCACCTGCGCATGCGCGGCCAGGAACGAGGCTCGCGCATGCGCTGCACACTACTGGGACGTCACATCGGGGGACCTGGCGCCGGGAACATATCGAAGAGTCTCTGTTGTGGCTTCCATTAGATTTGGAGTGTCCTCCAAGCGTTCCTGGTCACTCATATGCTGATCATTACCGAAGTTCGTGGTGCTCAACATGCCATCATCTGAGATGATTGTTCTGTGCAAGTCATTCGGAAAAATAGGCACTTGTCCTGCTTCAGCAGTGTGATGAGCTGTTCTGACAATGGGTTAAAAAAAAGCAGTTATCTTGCGGTTGTTGCTTTAGTCGCTGCCACTGCCGGCCCACTATCCACAGAGGAGGAGCCTCCCTCATTTAAGGCCCGAGTTGAACCACCCTCACCGGGTGACCGAGGTAAAGGTACATTTACAGCACGCTGCATTGCTTCAATTGTTTCAGGACTCATTGTTTTCTTAGACCAGTTACTGCGAAGTTCATGCGTACACGCTGCACAGTCTAGAACAAGCGTGCTCTTCAGCACTCAAGGGATTGTAGGCTAACTCAAAACATCAGGAGCTAATTGGAACTGGCAGTAGTTCTTTTTCTCAACTTCTTCACCCGTTTGTTTCACTGGAGCCGACTGCCAAACGGACACTGCGATATACTCTGCACAATCCGCGCTCGTGTGTGTATATATAGGAGGTCCTCCTCCTTCAGCAGCTAAAAGCGTGGAAAGACTGTGGAAGAAACGGCAGAGACAGGATCTTTCAGGCACCACCTCCTGCCAAACTGACACTGCAATACACACTGCGCAGACGGCGTGGGCCTTGCCATGGGTAGATGGAATACCGCGAGTCACCTCAGAGTTTTGTCCTTATTAGGAAGCTGCGCTCCTCTATTTTGTCACGGAACTCCTTTCACTTGCACTATCCTTCTCTGGGGCTAGACTTGAAGTTGCAGGCTAATAGCCAGCCGTAATAAACTCAATCGCCACCTCAGTTCTGTACTTACAGCACACCCTTTCTTACGCGCCAAAAGTCAAATATCACTAGCCAATGGCTAGTGAACATGTTGCGCCGTGTCCTAATAACTATGGTAGATGGTAGGGAGGACTTTATCCTATGTATATTAAAGTGCTTACATTATTTTTCTGCAACACATATTAGCTGCACGTTAGTTGTATATTTTCATTCAAACAGATTCTACTTTGATTATATGTATCAGCAACTGGAATATCTATTACATTAAATTAAGCACGATGACAGGTATCAAAAGAGGATGGCCATGTGTTACAAGGAATAAAATATCCCCTGCAGGGTTCGAAATTGCTGGGAGTCATTTAGTTCCTGGCGATGCCTAGGAGAGACGGCTGGCTTGACACACATATGTATCTGCGATACATTCTTTGTGTTTGGAAATGTACATGATGTATGATGTATAATTGGGATACATTCAAAAGACTTTTATGGCCCTGCGCTTAGAGGATGGACTCTGGCATGAAGCATGATATAAGAATCCAATTGAATTTTTTATGGCATAATGGTGATATATAATCAACATAAATGTATTGTTTGCCTCATGTGGAAGTTAGATTTGTGGCACACTATGTACTAGGTCCTTGATCCCCAGGGGTAGTTTGTGCCCAATCTGCTATGCCAGATGCCCAGGAGCTGCTTTTAGCACCCGATCATCAAATTCTTATTTTGATCCCTGCCGTAGGTAGAAGGAATACCGCAAGTCGCCTCGGAGTTCCTTGTCCTTATAATGTACTCTGCATGCCACTGGGTTCCTCTAGTTGGTCACGGAACTCCAAGTTGCAGGATACTGGCCAGCCCTAATAAAGCCAACCCCACCCTCAGTTCTATACATACATACAGCACACCATTTCCTACACGCCCACAGTCAAATAGCACTAGCCAGTGCTAGTGCTCATTTTGTACCCTCTCCTTATAACTTATGGTAGGTAGGACTTTATCCTATGTATATTTTCTCTGTCATAAGTACTACAGACCTATTAATATTGTTGACTTAGCTACTTGTAATATGCAGGCCTATGCCTTCCACTGTCACTCAATAGCACCTACGAAGTACATTTGTGTAGGTCGCCGATAGTGCATTTTCAGGTGAGTAAGGGGAATGTGGGCATCTCCTTTATGTGCAAGACTCCATTCAATCAGACATCTCAGGGGCTAATATCCCACTTGGCTACAAAGACTCAGCCTTGAGAACTTCTTTAATTCACCAGGAGCTGCTTCCACCATGCCATTTTACCCTTACGCAAGTTGCACCTGTGTACAAAATGCACATTATTTTCTTAAATCACACACAGATTTCCAGGCATATTTTGCCCAATACTAATTTCAGGAAAGATGCACCTGGAGATGGTTATGAATAAATGTACACAACCGCATTTTGCTATGGCCACATTTCCTTTGTGAGTCAGGCCGTTGATTGCCAAAACTAAAATATTTGAGACATTTTCAGATGTGGAGATTTCTGGAAAGGTTCCGATGGATTAGCCTGCCAGTTAAATTAAAACATTTTAACTTAATTGCTTTTCTGTGCAGATGTCATCAAAAAATAAAACAGCCCCCATGATGATCAACGCCTCCACCGAACAAGACCACAGACTTCCCAGCAGCACTTACCAGTATCAAACCACTTAATACATTCGTTGTTACAGTACTTACCCAGCTCTTCTGGGATTTCACCCACATGTGATGGCATTGGACTTTCTGGTTCTAGAAGTTCCTCAGTGGAAGACAGGCTATCGTTTTCATCAAAGTCCTCGGAATAGTCGGACTTATCGCCTGCGCTGGATACCTCTTCCTGGTCCCAGTTGTCACACGCCGCCAAAGTCATCTTGTTAACACTTGGTGGAGCGGATCTGGACCTGCTTTTCTCTTGAGCCTGCTTAGGGTGACCCATGGCAGTCCTGCTGCGGTTTTCTAATACATCAATGCTTTCGTTTTCTCCTTCCTGAGTCTTAATTCCTGAATGGTTATTTTTTATTAACTGGGACTCTTGGTTTTGAATAAAGAACCGCAGGTGTTGCTGGACAAATGGGATATTAAGAATGCTACTGGCGCTTGGTCGCTTTTCTGGGCACTTAGACAGAATTGTTTTAATTAAAATGTGCAGACTTTCCGAGTAGCATTCAGGCACACCAGCATACTCTCCTTTTACTATTTTATAAAAGAGACTCACAAGATTCAGTGCTTCAAAGGCTGGCTTCAAGGCACATATTTCAAAAAGAAGACAGCCCAGGGCCCAAATGTCAGACTTGGAACTGTAGGGCACATCCTGGCAAAGTTCTGGACTCAGATAAAAGGGTGTGCCTACACATGTACTAGCCATATCCAAGGTGCTGTTCATGATTTTTGAGATCCCAAAGTCCCCCAACTTGACCATACCTTTCTTGGTCAGAAACACATTGGACGTTTTGATATCCCGATGTAGGATTTTCATAGAGTGGACATACTGGACGGCCATTGCTAGCTGCACAAACCACTCCATGACTAGATCCTCTGGGAAGTAATCACCAGTCCTCATTTTAATATGATCATCCAATGTCCCCGCATCACAGTAGTCCTCAACAATGAAGAAATATCTATCTTCGGGATCAGAAAAGTGCTCATGACACGTCACAATATGTGGGTGCTTAAGCTTCTTTAAGATGGTGGCCTCCTGTAGGACGGATTCTTTGGATTTTATCTTTGTTTTTGGATCGGTCTTGATTCTTTTGACAGCATAGAGTTTTTTGTTTTCTACATTTTTCATGAGAAAGACCTCAGCGGTGGCTCCTCTGCCTATTGACAGGACCTTCTCATATTTATCCATGCTGATGCACGATTCTTCAGTACTAAAAAGAAAAACAGAAGAGTCAGTTGCGTTTCCACATGCACAAAGCACAGCACTAGCATATGGCTTACTAAATAGATACTTCTCCAGTATAAATCAACATTTAGGTCACACGGTGGTTGATGTAGAAACATGGCCACTTCTACCAGTTCCAACTGACAAGAAAAGTGGAGGAGAGAGATAAAGTGATTTGTTTGTGATCATAAAGTCGAATGGGGAGATCAGAAATGTAATCCATTTTCCCCCAAAGCAGATTTCTGCTTCAAAACCATGTAACAGACTACTCAGGTCACATTACTGTTGATATTTATAAGAAATGCAGCTTCATGAATGTTGTCATTTACCTAGATATGGTCTTTGACCAGTACCTTCCCATCTCATGAGAAATGTCAACTACCATAAGCAAGTGTCACTTCCTTCTCAAAATACTATGCACGTTTTTCCCCGCATTAGATATGAACATTGAAGTCCAACTTGAGGCTATGGTAATAGTACTTCAACAGGCTCTTGCTGAGACTTTGGAAGAAAGAAATTGTATTGTTCCAAGCCTTTGAAAACAGGGCAGGAAGGTTAGTCCTATGCCTCAGAAAGTGTGACTATACATCGGGAGCACTTAAAAAGCTGCACTGGTTACTGGTTGACTGCCATATTAAGTTCAGGGTTACCAGGAAAGTGATATGGAACATAGTTCCCAAATATCTGGATGCTTCCTAGTTCTTCACTAGTTTTAGAGCTCATTTCTTGAGCCTCTTCCCTTCCCCTCTTTGCACTCCCCCAACCTGCTTGCCCTTTATTCCAACCCCTCCTTCTCTGGTACACTCTGGTCGTGTCCAGTGTGCATGCGGCACCTAATAAATCACCAACTAAATAAACAAAATGACCTAATTGCTTAATCAATCTTTATAAAAAAGTGTTATCATTTGTTACAAACTGATAAAAGCTCAATAAGGTTATTGTTTAGCATACTCTATTCTATTGATACTTTCTTCAAATTAGCATACACAAGTGAGCACATTGTCAGTAATTCGGTGGTTGTCAATGCACTCTATGATGTTTCACAGCCACTTGCATCTTTCATTCTATATTTCTTTCAGGCCATGATTTGACTGAGCTCTTCAGACTATTGCTTTCTTACTGCTTGAAGCTGGAACTTAAGAGCTTTTCTTTCCATTTATATGAATACGAGCACACATAAAACACTGGTCCACAATTCGTCAGTTGCGATTAACGTATTTTCGCGTACAGCCACCTGTAAGCATATGTTATGTTTTAGAAGTACTGTCTGTATATGGTAACTAGATCACCCCATGCATGTGTTTTAGTGTCATGTAATACAATGATCACATACCGTATTTCTTTTTACACTAGGTTTGCTTTACAACATTTTCCAAAAAAGAAAAGTATGTTCACGTTAAAAGGATAGAAATGCAATTGGGACGGCAGAGATGTGAATGGATGCTAGAGATGTGAATGGATGCTAGAGATGTGAATGGATGCTAGACATGTGAATGGATGCTAGAGATGTGAATGGATGCTAGAGATGTGAATGGATGCTAGAGATGTGAATGGATGCTAGAGATGTGAATGGATGCTAGAGATGTGAATGGATGCTAGAGATGTGAATGGATGCTCTTCTGTTCATGAGAAAGAACATGCACAGGAAATTCTGTAATGAGCCTTTTCTTCTCTGCCGTTCCAAACAGATCAGAGAAATGCTCGGCGTGTTTAATAATGCACAGCTGGATGCCACATAGGTGGGATTATGCAAATAGGCTGAACAAGGACACTAGAATAGTCACTTCTATCATTGAAGCACATATTTTGGTGCGCTCAGATACATTGCTTGTGCATCCCCACCACTTTTGTGAAACGTTTTGAGAGAGAGAGACAGAGAGAGAGACTCTCTCTCTAGCGTGGGGACCAAAAATATTTTGACCTGCATCTTTTGGGTGGTCGTATAATTGTGGCGCAATACCTCCGATTTGCTGGTGTGATTGACACTCTAATATGCAATCCTGTGGTATTTGGGCACGTGGTACTTTCAAAATAGAACTTGAGGTAAATATGCCCAACTCATAATGCGGGTGGTTAGTAAAAAAAAAGTAATGGTATTTAAAAGTGCCTGTTTTTACAAAAACTGCCAAACTCAATATGAGCACCCATGTATCTATGCCTGGGTTCAGTGTCTACATACATTTGTTCCATTCATACAGTGCTACATCTTAATCTTCTGCAGTTTAATGGCAAGGGTTTTGCAGGAACTATTTGATCATGCTTTGCGAAGACCAAACTATTGGACCATTGAACTGCACCGAACTCTCATCTGACCACTATTTTCCTCCATATTACTCACACAGTCACTTAACTGGCTGCACACAATGTCCCTTAAAGACCGTCCACTCTTTTTGTGCAGGTGACAGGAGCGTTTTACACACTGGCTTGTCTCCGATTGATAGAATATAAAACAATGCCCTGCAAACTTTAATCTACCCTCCAATCTTTGCTCACAGCTCCCAAGCCAATAATATCCATCGCCTTCTCCCTTTCTGCTAATCACTTTGCTTCTTACTTTTCCTCTAACATCTCTAGAATTTCTGACACTCTGACACCCATCTCCCCGCCCAACTCTCCTTCTGTCCACCACCTCTCCCCTTCTCTCTTCTACTTCTCCCCTAATTATGCCATTGAATAAGCACTTATCTGTCGCAGTGCCAACCCATCGTGCACTCTTATCAATCCTTTTGCTTTCCAGATGGTCAAAGCCTTTGTCACATTCCCTTGCCTTTATCTCTCAGAGCTCTTTAACCTCTTTCTCTCTCCGTTGGACTCCTTCCTGCCTCCTTGAAATCTGCAACTGTCCTACCCCTATTTAAGAAAACCTCTGCTAAAGAAAACGACCAGCAAACTACTGCTCAGTTTCTCTTCTTCCCCATCATTCAAATGTTTTGAGTAGGTGGCCTTCGACCAAATCACTAAGTACCTTGTTTTGGAGAGCCACTTCAATTTGGCGTCCGTAGCAAACACTCCGTCAAGATTGCACTCATACATGTCTCCAATTTTCTCTCTGATGCTCACCAATCCAAACAATACTAATTATTTTGGACCTTTCTGCTGCTTCCAATATTGACAACCATTCCTCTCTCCTCCTCACTCTCCTGGACCTTGGGTTTCTCAAATGTCCTGTTGCCCCGATAGCCTCCTATCTGGAAGGTCGGTCCTTTGAAATCTCTTGGAACTTGCAAACCTTTGACCCCACCCCTCTCCCTGTCAGCACCCCCCCAAGGATCAGTTTTTGGAGCTCTGCTCTTCACCCTCCATACCTCCATTTTAGGAATACTTATCTCATCTTCTGGCTTTCACCATCACCTTTTTGCCTATGAGACTCAAATATTTTTCTACTTTCCTCCCTTCACTCCAGCTATCTCGGAATGGATTACAAAGGGTCTCACTGCAATTCGCTACCGATGGCTCCCTACTGCCTCATGCTGAACTCTTCAAAAAAAGAAGTCATTTTTATCACAGCGTTCCCTACCGTTTCCTCTCCTATCTCCTTTCCACCTGACCTCCTTGTTCCCTCGCCCAAAGCTTGCAATCCTGTGGTTCTCTTAGACCTATGACTGGAACAATTCATCACTACCACTGCCTATGCTGCTCATATTAACCTCCTTCACATTCATGAAATGTGTTCTTTTCTTACTAACCACTCTACAAAAACTCTAATTTCTACTCCTGTGCTCAGCAAACTTGACTACTGCTCAAGCTTACGCCTTGTCCTTCCTCACTACTCCTTCCTCTCTTTGCTACCCCCATTCTCTAAAACCGACCCAGATACTCCCCACTTCTCCCTATTGACAATGCTAGTTGGCTCTCCATGCGATAACGCTCTCTTTTCAAGTTCCTTCTCCGAGTCTACAAAGCTATCAATGGTCTTGTTCCACAGTACCTATTCGATTGTATCTCACTTTATTGACTATCTTGTTCCCTCCGATCATCCTCTACACTCAACCTAACCCTCTGTGACGAATCAGGAGTAGTCACCCCTTCTCCCAAAAGGGGAGCAACCCCCTTTGAGGCTAGGGAGGAGACCCTGCTCCACAAGACCCTCTCTAGGGGTCTGGGCAAGTGGAACCTCACTGGAAGTGACTCCCCCTTGGGGGAGAATGACTCCCATTCCCAACGGGAACTCCCTATGCAGGACACTATCTGCATACACGGGACTGCCTTGCATCCAAACTGTGTCTTCCTTCTGTCCGACTGTAGGTAATGTCGAAATGAACACGTTATCTGAAAATAAAGGAGATATCCCTTTAAGAAGAAATGAGTATGAAAACAGGACGAGGAGACCCAAACAGGGAGAGAGAATAGTATACAGGGGAAAGCCCCCTGATGGCAGACAGCAAAAGAGAGGCAGAGTTGAGTGCTGGCGCGGAGGACTGGTGTGGTAGACAGAGGGAGAACCTTTGTCAAGAACGGAATCAGAGGGACCGTCCAAAGAGGTGGCGTGTAGTGGGTCTGGGGCTCACCTAATTATGCTAGAACCTGGATGATAGGAAGCGAGGAAAGCTTTCACCAGCCACCCTTTAGGGAATGCAGCGAGTTGCAGAGAAGCCAAGACCGGAGCCACCGAGAAACCGATAGACGAAAGCAAAGAGAGGAAATTGACCTACCCGAGCATGAGCCGAGCCCGGCGAAGTCACCTGTGGATGAAGCAGGTACAGGGGTGTGCTGGAGGAGTGGGTGGCCACCAGGAGAGCAAATAGTTAAGCAAAGAGACTATGATTGCGACACATGTATGAGCGGAATAACGTATGAGCAGGAGCTGATATCTGAGGAGATATTCAAGAGCCTAAAGCAAGGATTGGAAACAACTATTGTGGGAAAAAGAGAGAAAACCCCAAGAAGAAGAGAGAAAATTGTTAGAGTAGGAAGACCCCTTTAAGAAAAGCTGTGTACATATTGGGAAGATGTTTAAGAGACTCTACTCAAGAGAAGAATAATAATGGTCACTTGATTAGGGAAGCAAGGCCCACTAACAGTTGGGAAGAGCTGCAGGAGTTCACGAAAGAGACAGTACATTAAGAGAGAAGATCATCCTAAGGAGTAGGTTTTGGATTACAAGAGACATTTACATATTACGGACTTGTGTGAAACCAGAAAACCCAGGTAGAAGCTGCAAAACACAGATGCAAGGGGAGGCCACCCGAAGAGAGATTCTTTTGGGCCCAGTTTGTTAGCATTGTTAGTGGTACTGATGGTCTTTCAGAAAAAAAGCAGAGCTGTATATCAAAATCCATAATAACCCTACGAACCCCCTATTATTATCAGTAAAGGAAGATCTGGGGAGTAATATCCAGTCTAGATTCGAAAAAGATATGAAAGCACTGTTTGAACTGATCTGTTTGACTCCCCAGTGTGGACAAGATAATGAATTTATGTTTTACCATCTACATAAACGCCTATATTTATGGGACTGGCAGAATAATTATGTACATTTAGCAACTCTGAAAACTTATCAGTTTGTGATATTTGTATTGTTCACCTAGAAGAAGCCTCAAATGTACTTGGAATTGTGCCCATCTCCTATACTTAGGCGATTCATACTTTTGATGTGCATTAACCATTTACCAACATTAGAGAAAATCAGATTGGGGCAAGCTTTCTCCAAAGCGGAGCGCTTCTGTAGAATTTGTGAAAATCGCTCTGAGCTGGAAACGGCGAGACATATACTTACTCAGTGTCCAAAGATGAGCATTACTTACGGTAAAAGTCTTGATAAGTTTGTACATTCTTTTGAACACATAAGAAACAATGAGTTCTGGCATCAATGTCTTAATACCCTCAATCCTGGATTCCATATAGCCCTTCTTAGTCTGGACGGAAGCCGAAAAAATATTTACAATCAAAGGGCTTGGTAAGTTATCTGCCGTACAGCCAGAGAAGCCCAAAAGTGATGACCCTTCAAGTATAATAACCAACTGAGTATTAAGATACTGGGCCTAGAGAGGCAATGCCCAAATGATTAGACCATCTTAGTCCCGAATGATTTATTAGATCTTAATGATACTATTTTGTTGATTGCTATCTCTTGGGCAAGAAGGATTCCTTTTTGTTGTTTTGATAAAATGATTAAATTTTGGTATATTCTGTTTGACGATTAAGTTATGTATGTTCTTTGTGTAATTTTGAGTATTTATGAGTATTTATGTATTTTTCTTAAACTTGATTGATATGGATGTTGTATTGAATGTGTTAAGTTTTATTTTGTTTATAAAACTGTCACATTAAATAACTTAAGAGAGAAGATCATCCTAAGTAGTAGGTTTTGGAATACAAGAGACATTTACATATTACAGACTTGTGTGAAACCAGAAACCCCAGGAAGAAGCCACAAGACACAGAGACAAGGGGAGGCCACACGAGAGAGATTCTTTTGGGCCCAGTTTGTTAGCATTGTTGGTGGTACTGATGGTCTTTTGGAAAAAAAAGCAGAGCTGTATATTAAAATCCATAATAACCCTATGAACCCCCTATTATTATCAGTAATGGAAGATCGGGGGAGTAATATCCAGTCTAGGCCCAGTTTGTTAGCATTGTTAGTGGTAGTGTAAAGTAACCTATCTTCAAACCAAATAATAACCCTCTAGGGAAAAAGGCTTGGTTCACCCTTTTGTGAGAAGAACAAGAGCTTTATTTGTATACAAAAAGGAAAAGTTGACAGGGTATTATAAGTCCACTGCCGTCAGGCTCTCCCCCTTCTTCGAAGCAAACAATGTTATAACTGCGAAAATCGTCATTCATCACGTTTACCATATACAGTGTTCATCCACCCGCCCCCACCCTCATTGGATACCGCCTCTTTACATGCTAATAATCACATATTGACCCCAAGTTCAGTGGTCACATCTTCTCTGACTCCAACGTCTTCACAAGTTGGTGACGATCTCTTCACCTTGGGTCACTGTAAAATGATTGGTTACTTTTCCGAAACCAGTGTCCTGCCGTAAGACCTAATCGCGTGAAGTGCACCTGGCCATCAACAATAAGTGGATAACTTCGAGGTCAGTCTGGTCCTTGCAAATAAAGCATCCCTTTTCTCATCTCAGACACACAGGTGCCCCCGCCATGCCTCCCGGTTGTGATCTTAAAAGAGTTGGCATCATCCTTGCTCTGGTACAAATCACGGACAGTGTTGACTTCTGCACCCCCCTTATCAGCTTCCCCTCCTAAGGGGAAGGCCTGGGTTTCCTGCAGGTCCCACTAATCAGTTTAAATAATTAAGGATTTAGAAGTTTTACTCATGGGCATCTGGTAGTTCAAATGGGATGGCCATTATCCTAGAGGGCACTGGTGTCCTACATTTCTGCTTGTGTTTTGGAGGCTCAAGAACCTCTGCCATGACTCCAATGGGGTTGTCCTTCATAACCGGCCACAACCGGCCGCAGCCATTGCTCGTGTTGGGCCGCTTACATTCCTTTCTAATTTTGCAAAACTGTAACAAGATGTATCTGTGTGGGTTTTTGTGTTCCCTACTTCGCCTGGGGTGGGCGAGGAATATTCAACCACGAAGCCTCGTTCTTTCGTGCTTCCAAAACAGCCTATGAGGACTCAAGCCTACCTTCGAATATGGTGTCAAAGATCCATTCTATACATATGTTGTGCGCATATAATGTATTCACCTAGCATTCTATGAAGCTTGTTGGTTGTTTACCTTATAAAGCCCTATTATAAGCGTGCCCTGAGCCATTCACCTATACCCGCACGTCCCCTCACTTCCCCCTGTACCTGCTCATGTGTATTTCCCATGTATAAGTACACTTTCCGCAATCTAAATCGTTTGGGAGGGGCTGGGATCTGAACGTGCATCCCAACAGTAGAGTCATGTAGCTTTAGGTTCGGACTGAGGCTATTTTGGATTTTTGACTTACTGAGGAGCACCTTTGTTTAATTTGTTTAATTTGTTTATTTTGTTGATATTGATATTTTATTTCTATGGCGCTCGTACACAAGTGTTTCAGAGCGCGAATTAGGTAGTTAGGTAGGGAATTTCCCTGTAGCAATAGGGCAAGAAAGGCCTTTTCTATTATTTAAAATAAAAACACTTAAAAATGTCTACGTTGTGTACGACTCCTTCTTCTGACCCGCCATACATCCTATACTCTCCCTGTGCCTTATATTGCTTCCGCTCTTTCTCCCTACTCGCCCGGCTCCACTGGAACCCACTGCTCATAACAATCAAAGCCAGCCCAACTCAAGATCTACTCAAAACTAGGCTTAAGCATCAATTACATTCTGAAGAGGAAGCTCCCCCGTCCTTGCCTCCATCCTCCCAACCTGACCCCTCCCCTCCCATCTTATAGATACGCGTTGCATTTGTATTAGATGTGAGTTTCCCATCCCACTATTCGTTATCATTATTACTGGTTACCAACCTGACCCCATCACTGCCTTCAAGGACTCTAAAGAATAGGTCGCTGCACTATAGTTGAGTTTTGAGTTCCATAGGAAAACCGAAAAATGAAATGGTAATAAATTGACTCGTATGACGGATTTAGCTGATATTTTGCAAACAAAATTGTACTCACTGGCTCCCACTTCCAAACTAGAAAATTTGGGAAACAAATGTTAAAAAAGAAAAAAGTAATTAGGAAAAATGCTGTTTCGGTCTAATGCCCATTCATTTTCCCATAGAGAAAAGGTCCACGTTTTTCTCAAGTGCACAGCCAAAATCGCAGGATGGAATTGGACCAGATACGAAACAACTTGGGCATGAAGCATTGACTCGATTTCGGGGAGGGCTCTTCAGGTATTGCGTCCAGTTGTTTTTAAAATATTTGACTGAGAAGGGGGTGCGTGCCCCCTTCTCTGAAAAGTCTATCTATATTCCCCCATGGTGCTTTGCAGCAGAGGCTGACAGGATTTGCAGGAATTAAAAAGTAGACATTTTCTCGCAAAATTGTATTGCTAATAGCTTTTGACTTGCTGGATGGATTCGGAGGAAATTCTCGAAACAAATAGTTTGTCGAGGGCCCCCCAAACTGCACATTTTGGGAACAATACGTTCTAAAATTAAAAAGTTATTAAGAAAACAAAAACACCACAGTTTTCAGTCCACTAATTTTCCAATAGAGAAAAAGTGCAGCTTTTCAGCAGCCATTGCGTGAAAACCGCTGGCACACTTTGACCAAATAAGGAACAATTATGGCACATAGCGTTGACTTAATTTCCGTTACTAGTTTGAGGCAAATCCATAGAGTAGTTTTTTTGTTTTTAAACTCTTTATTAATTTCCAACATCCAACAAACAAACATTACACTACAACTGTCACTTTGTGATGGGATCCGCACTCTGTCCTATGTCTCCTTGGCGTTTCGCCTTGGCACTCCTTGTCCGTCCACCGTGTTTTGTTTTTTTCCATGGTGCCTGTGCTAACCCCCTTACGGCATGTAAAGCCCCCTTGCAGTTTCCCGCTCAAGTCGACGCCAGAAGTTCAGTCTTCCTCTGGGCCACTGGGTCCTGTCGAGCTTCGCCCATCCATGCTGTTAAACAGTTCCTGTATGAGAGAGTTCCATGCAAGTAGTTTGGACGCGCCCTCCCCGTCCCTCCACTGCGCCACTCTGGTCCACACTGATGTTTCTGCTATAGTCAATTTTTTTAGATCTGCCCACCACATTTCCGCTGATGGTCCTGTTCTCGAGTTCCATGCCATTGCTATGCAGCGTTTCGCCAGTATACACATTAAGTCTTTCATTTTCGCTGTATGTGTTCGTTGTCTGCCGTCCCTCGGGAACAGTCCCAAGAGGTAAGATTCCGGCGACCATGCTTGCATTTGAATTCCTCCAGCCTCTGCCCTCATTTTCACTGTGTCCCAGAAGTTGAGTATCACCGGGCAGGTCCAGAACATAAGTATCATGCCCGCCCGTTCCGTCGTGCAACGTGGGCAGCTCCGGGTTTGTTTGTCTCCCATTTGTGACATTCTCTTAGGCGTGAGGTACACTCTGTGCCTAAAATACAGCTACATTTGCTTGAATCTCACATTTCTGGAAACTTTTTTGGCATACCGTAGCATCCCGTTCCACTCCTCGTTGGTGAAGGTCTTGTGTAGCGCCTCCTCCCATCTAGCTCTGGCTGTTATTGTTGCTATTCTTTACGATTCGCAGCAGCCGCCATTTTGATTTCCCTGCTGTGGCAGGGTCCCACAAATTTGCTGACCTATACACCGCTTCGGCGCCAGCAATCTGCTCCAAATGTGCACACGATCTGTGCCCGTTCGCTTCTGATAGCCAATTATGTGCATTTCATGTACCCTTGTCAGCTGGGTCTGTGATTTCAAGCCCGGATATTCCAGGATCTTGGGGAGCCCTCTATGTAGATGTCCTCACAGCATGGCTACCAAGCCACGCCCCACATTATTTTCTCTATGCCTTAGTAGTTAGTGATGCTGAGTAGTTAGATGGGAAAGGAGAATGAAGGGTGTTAGTATGGATTTGGGCATTCCATATCATGAATCAATGGGCAAGTACAATCCTTGCGGATTCAATTCAATTGTGTCACTGCTTACCTTAATTGTTAGGTAAGGTGGTTCCAAATGTGGGTAGTGAAGTTGTTAAGAGCCCATTGCTTTCAAGTTCTCCTGATGTCCAATTTCCTTATATGGCGATTGTAGCTTGATAGTCAAGTTCTGATACTTGGTGAGCGGTATATCCTTCCCTGAGAGGTGGGAATTATTAAGCGTTAATCATTATTTCGTTTGTGAGAGTGCTCTCGCTGTGCCTGTGGTGTTTCAATTTCCAGGATAGCCAGAGTGGTGCTCATATAGATACGCGTTGCATTTGTATTAGATGTGAGTTTCCCTTCCCACTATTCGTTATCATTATTACTGGTTTAAATTTAGTGGGCCATAGTACCCGTACAGCTCAGTGGGTTACCATGAGTGCATTGGCACTAGAGTGTTAAGTGGAGCGGTTCCATGTGTGGTGCCTGGCTTGTAGTTTTTTCCATTCACCGAAAATACTTTTTTACCTATTGGTAATCTAATAATAATATCGCATAGTGCATTATGTTTAAGCGCAGAACTTACTGTCATCTGGTGCCGTTTATGTTGCTTTTTAAGGAGTGCTATCCCGCAATTGGTGTGACGCGATTGACTATGTCCTTGTCTTATTGGATTCTCTGTTTGTAACTGTGTTTTTTATGCCACAGTATGTTAATAGGGGTATTCACATTCAACTTAAATTCTGGAAATTCAACAGTGTTCTAATCTAGAGATGGCGTTTAAATTGTGGGTTCATTATTTCCCATTCTGCAATGTCATAATTGTCCGATAGCAAAATTCAATGCTATATATTTGCAATCAAATCTTGATTGTGCCTCATCATTCCTACATATCGTCAGCCTTATGTCTGTGCGTAATGTACTAATGGTGTCAAATCATCGGTTTATACACGTCAGTAGTATAGAGACGTCCGGATTTCCGGGTGTAGTCAGATCGCGTACAGAGTGAAAAGTGCGTTTATGAAAATACAGGGACCCTTAAAATATGAATTGGGGTGCCCAAGTTCATTATATTACAGCGTTCAAAGTTATCGAATGTGCCTGAAGCTAGTCCTTACCTTGTTAGGTTTAGGTTTTGTAGTTGTGTTCAGTGCTCCGCCTTGTGTGTTGTTCCTCGTTGCAGCTGCTCTGTGCTGCGATCGCTGCCCCTTGCTTAATTGTCACATTTCGTGACATCATTCGGTTAAACCCATCGCTTTCTCCCCCCAGACCTTGTCACTTAATGTCTTACGGATTGCGGCACGTGGTTTAGTTTGTTTATCGTTCCGTGAGTTTGTATTCTATTTCATGCCTATTAATTACTTCTGAACAACATGGTTATGTTCTTATCAGATTGTTATGTGATCAAGCTAGGGTGCATTTCAGTCTATTTGAAAATTGGATTCAAATGTGTTCCTACATGTGTATCTCTGTTAAGTATAAGCTACATCCAATTTTTATAATGAAATTGATAATTGGAGTCCGTGATAATGGTGCATTGTTAATGCATGTCCAATGAGCACGGGATGTATGCCAATTTGAATCTTTTTTTGAAAATATTTAGTGATCATTTGTTAGTTCCAAATTAATTAGTTCATTGGTTAGTTTGGGGAAGACGGTAGGGAGGAGGAGGCATTTATCCCCAAATACCGTCTTCCATTTTGTCCATTCATCATTTATAAGAAGTGATGCATCTCTGTGTCCGTATTTAGACCTTCAGTGATTGCTCTTAGGTTACATATTAGTTTACACTCGTATTGGTGCAGGCATTTCTCACGATCCCCCCATCGTTCATCCTGTTTCAGATGTTTTGCTCCAAAGAATTTGATGTTTTCTTTTTTTGTCGTTTTGGTGATTTTTGTTCCACTGCTCTGATAGCGCTGATGGGTTTCCTGCATTGGTGATACTTCCCAGGTGTTCTCTCATTCTCACTCTAGCAACATACATTTTGTTACATACACATATTATCACGTAAATTACAAATGTAGTTCTACAATTGATGAATTAGTTGATTATCACATTTCTTCTGTTTGAAGTTCTGTAACTCGGTATGTTATTAAGGGCATTTCTGCACATGCTGCAATGAGTATATTTGAAGAACCCTTTAAGCGGTTTGCCAGTCATAATATTAGTCTGATGCTTTTGTCTAGCCCCCTCCATGAAGCTTGGGCTAAGTTATGTACGTAGTGTGGGGGCCTTAGTGTAGATAATGTTCGGTTTATCTGTTAGGTAGTCTTGGGCAAGTTTTAGTAGATGCCAGTCATTTTGGAATATTTTCCGTATTAGTGCGTTGTTTCCAGTGCATTGCGTAATCATCCTCACTGTGTGTGTCTGTTTGGTCATGTTCTTGTCCTTAGGTTTGAGGTAGTCAGCCCTTATGCTGTCCATCCACTTTTACTTTTGCATTCAGGATGCAGTCCTTGGTGTATCCTCGTGACCCAAATCTGTCTTCAATGAATTTGCATTCAGTCTTATATGTATTGTTCCGACTACAATTCCTTCTTGCCCTCGTGAATTCTCCAATGGGAATTTTCGAATTGTGCTTTTAGGGTGGCAACTACTCGCCTGTAATGTGGGGTTAAGCTCTAAATTTTACAATAGGTTCTTGTTTCCAATGTGTCACCGTCCACAAATATGTATAGGTCCAAGAAAGTGTCAGTGTCAGCCCTTACCTCTTTAGTTTTGGTATCCTTGGCAGCGAAGAGGTAAGGCCTGTCCTTCCAGGTAGCCACTGTGCAACCCAATTGCTAAAAACAGGTGGGCACCGTGGCCACCCAGAGAGCAATGTCCCAGGACAAAGAAACCCTGACATGAAGAGAAGCCTATGTAGTAGGTCCAAGTAGACTCCTCGAGATGAGTAGCGGTGGACTCCAATTCCCAGGATGCACTGAGAAGCAGGAACAGTGCTTATGGAGGATTCCACGGGTGAGCACAATGCCAAAAGGTGAGAAACTAGGTCAGCCACCCCGAATCCAGCGAGAAAGGCAGCAAAAAAACCAAAGCGGACGAACCGCAAGGCGCGCAGAGGTAAGCGAGAGATGGCAGAACTGCCGTAGGAGTTCAGCTGACAAGAGCTTGAAGCAGACGCGAGCTAACCCATGAGAGAAGGAAGGTAAGAGGCAGCCGCTAACCCGGGGGGGGGGGGGGGGAAATGAAGCTCACCAAGTATCAGAACTTGAATATCAAGATACAATCGCCACATAAGGAAATTGGACATTGGGAGAGATTGAAAGCAATGGGCTCTTGACAACTTGACTAAACACATTTGGAAACACCTTACCTAAGAATTAAGGTAAGCGGTGACACAATTGAATTGAATCCGCAAGGATTATACTTGCCTATTGGTTCATGATATGGAATGCACAAATCCATAATAATACCCCTCATTCTCCTTTCCCATCGAACTGCTCAGAACCACAGAAATATGTCTACTCAGCCAGCACTAACTACTAAGAAATAGAGAAAATTGTGATTGTTGTAATATGAATATTATGTCAAACAAATGCAAATAGCACTTTGAAAGATTGAATGTTGGCATGAACCCATAATTGTTTATTGAACTACTGCATTAGTGCCTTGAAAAAGCCCAAGGAAGGGCAAAACACATGCACGTGCCTCCTAGCAAAGTTATGTTGGCACCACCTTGAAATTAGGAACAAGAGAAATTGTAAAAATATAAATTGCAACCAAATACACTTAAGGAACTGAATAAATTACAAAAGTGTTACTAATAAGTTTCAATTGAATCATTGGAAACCTGTGAGTAGTGTAATATAATTAAGCACACATGCCTGCATAGAACCCACAAATTCCATCTGCACTAATAGACAACATGTAGAGGCACTGTAGCCCCCACAGTAGACACGCGGCACTAGAAAACCCATAGCACATGACTCCATTTTGCATTAGGCCATAAAGGATTGTTTGCAGGATCGCACAGTTCACGTTCTCTGCTCACTAGGCCCAATCCCATTAAGACAGAATGAATATGCAGAGCCCCGTTCCCACGGAAGTCTACTTCCCCTTCGTACCTCCAGCGTTGCAAATATTTTGTATCTTCCAAAGGAATGCACCCTGCAAGACAACACCAGGTGCCTCACTGTGTCCATTCATCTCCACTAAACTGCCAATAGGCTTCTAACCCTGACCCAGCCAGTCCGGACCCAGCCCCACACCACTGACCTAACAACCCCACCTTTGTGCTCACCCAATATATGCAAGACACCCATGGCCCAACACAAATCAAGTTAGTTTAGGATGAAACAATTTAGTAATGTGGCCCTGACCTTCACCGCGAGGATGAGCCCAGCTGACCCATGTGGATCCAGACCGACGGGAAAGAACTAAGCAATTACAGCCTGGCATCCCCTATGGAGGAGGCTCATGTGAAGGGTGCCTCCAATCGGTGGCACCCATTAGTACTGTATGTAATGCCCCTGGTTGTAGCAGGACGAGCCGAGCGCTCTCGAACAGCAGAGTCCTTTGCTGATATTTGTATTCTGTACAATTGAACCTTGTTATCCTTGCAACGCTATCTCCTGGCCTATTTCCCTAGCGGGTTGTCTTTATTCTGGATTGTGCGTAATAAGGGACTTGCCTTCACTAGCATGTAATGCCGATAAACAGGAGTGCCTATTACAATAACGCCCCTTAGGACTCCATCCCTGTGAAATTGTGGGTGGGGGGACCAGTGTTCTGGGACCTTTGTTGTGCTGGATTCCCTCAAGCTCCAGTATTATACAGTAGCCCACTGTGACGTGCCAATGGCCTTTGCACTTGTTCCTCATAATCTGCCCATCATAATACCGCTAAACCACCTTCTACAGTCATACATCCAATAAGGTGTGTACTAATGGTTATATGCCTACAGGTAGTTCGAATTACTTCCCGGACGAGATCAGTCATAATCTCCACCTCAATAATAAGAATATCTTGTGTTAATAAAAACTACACTACAATACTGTTTCCTCCTGAATCTATGGTTCGTTTACAATCTAATTCATGAACTGGTAGCTTACAGGAAGCATGATAGGTTCCATTCTATATTCATGCCTCGTGTTTTCAAATATTCTAGGTTTTCGATCCGATTCATATCTCTGTGTAGCAATCTCCTTTGCATATCACCACCTCTTTTTGACATCAATACTCTCTCCAGAATCACAAATTGTACTTGTGCAATACTATGCTTTGCCTCTAAAAATGACTGGCTACAGGGGACTTCAAATTCCGTGTTCGAATGAATGCTGGACTTTAAAAATGTTTTTTTTTTTAACTCTGCACTTTCGGCCTTGTTATTTTGTCATTTGTTTTTAGGGGTGGGGGGGATTGCCATCCCTGCAGCATCCGATATGGCCAGCCCAGGGACATAGACTGATCTAAACGAGTAAAAAACAATATGAGGCTGCCATGTGCTCTCACAAAGAGCCCAAATGTACAGACCTGCAATTTTAGGCCTACCTCGAGGTTGCCCTAAACAAAGGAAACCCCTAAAACAAAATGGCTGGGAGCAGGACTGAAACATACATTGGCATCCCAATGGCTACCAAAAGGGTTATTTAGGCCAACAATGAGGTAAAAGCGCTTGCACCCTCGGTGAAGCCAAAACTAAATAACAGCTGCCACCAGTCTACCCTCTAAACCCAATGTAGGGTGATATAATCTTGGTGTGCATAAGAAGCACTCCTGTGAGCCTTATGGGCAATCAAGGACCAAAAAGTGCTGTAATTCCAGGCAGACTTTACTATAATCCCTCTGTCCACAGAAAATAGGTCAGTCATCTAAAAACAAAATAAAAGTTAAGGGGCCATAAAAAGTGGCCCTAGAACTCCCAAGAATATAAACTATGTCTTAATAACAGCATTGACAGCTTCTGTATTTGATCCAACAAGTAGAAGAAAGCAAAATGACCCAAAAAGAAGCAAAGCAGGGCTTGAGTTCTGCAGCTGCCTCAGGCAGACCACGGTACCAGATTAGTGAAAAAACAGGAGAGATGTGGAAAGATCTGAAGGTGCTGGCAGTGGAGGAGGGGGAAGAGAGACGAGAAGGAGTTGGGGTGGGGTACCTGAAGGCAGAGGAGGTGGAGGAGGAATGGGGAGAAGTGAAGAAGCAGAAGAAGGGGTAAAAGATCTGGTGGTGCACAAGGTAAAGGAAGGGAAGAGAAAGTATCAGAGGAGGGGAGGAGAGAAGGGAAGGATGTGGGAGGAGGAGATGTGGAGAGACCAGAAAGTGCAGGGGGTGGTGGATTTACCAGAGGGGCTGAGAAGGTCAAAGGAGGGGAGGTGGCAGGTGTAGAGAAGGAACAAACAACAAGCGTGAAGGGAGGAAACCTCCAGGATGGGGCGAGAAGTTGGAGAAGTGAAAACAGAAAGGAGGTCAAGAACCTCTTGGAGGTAACCAGGCCAGTCCGAGTCAGTGAAGTAACATCCAACCACTGGTTGTCTCAAGGGAGTGGGAAGAGGAAGGAGAATGTGGCAGGGCAACAAGGAGGTTAGCCCACAGACAGCTGTGTGACAGAGCTAAGAGGTAGAACCAGGAAAGTGAGACTTAGTTGAGAAAATCAGGGCTTGAGGACGGCAAATCACAATAGCACCTACCCCAGCACTCAACGAACCCCTAGGACTATCTCACCTATGGGAGATATTCTGGATGCTATTGAGACAAGTCTGGGAACTTCAACAGGAGTGCTGGTCTCACATAAATGGCACTACCTAGCCTGTGGCCACAGGCAGAAACCTGCCAGTGAACAGGGATTATTTCCAACCACCCAGAGTGGTATACAAGAGACTGAGTTACACCAGGGTGAGACCCGGAGATACTTTCTTTGCAATACTTTTTCAAGAATACTTTCTTTTATTATTATTAACCATCTCCACCTTAACAGAAACTAAGATAAAAATACTGGGATCTCCACTTTTCTGAAGAGAGAACCCCGCAGTCCTTAGACATCAAGAAGGTCATTGAGGCAGGGTTCATCTATTCCTGGTAAACAAACCCAGAAAAGACTTTCTTGTGTTTTTCAATTTCGTCAGGAATAAGTACGAACTTGTAAGAACAAACCACAGGGAGGGGAATATAGAAGCGCATTCCTGAGACTGGCCAGGTTTAATAAGATCTGTAGAGGGAATGAGGAATACGCCCATACCCTAGCAGGTTCCTTTCGTGTGGAAGCCAAAAACAAGTGTTATGTTTAATTGATTATCTCTTGGGTCCGTTTTCAGACATGTCCATGTGACACTTATTAGTTGCTTCCAAGGTGTGGTTCAAATTCTATTCCCTTTTCCTTCTCCATACTGCATTTCTGAAGCACCCTGTAGGATTTGAAAATTAAGATTCAATGAGGTGATGGGCATCACCCTGTAGGCAGAAACTACTGCAGGGAATCGAGGAGCAACCAGGAGATGCTACTTTAACTTTTTTGCCCATTTTGTCTGATCCATAGTGTTTAAATGTGAATTAGACGTTTCTTAATTTTTCTTTAATTAACATTCCCAAACACACAAAGGTAATGTCACATATGCATGTCTGAAAGTAACCAGTTGCCCTGAGAATCCAAAAGGTAGTTTCTGTAAGCTGCTGGTTTCAAGCCAACCAGGGTCTCCTAAGCTAGAAGCAGGAACTAAATCGCTCCTGCCAATTTCAAACCCTGTTCTGCAATGGTTTTCCAGGACAGTTTACCTAGATCTATGAGGCTTCTACCATTTTGTATTTTGCTTTCCCTTGTTTCCCTTTAAGACGGGACTAGTTCAGGTCTAACCAATTGCTGGTATTTTTAGTCATTGCCATTTGCTTCTTGGTGATTCCTAGGGCTAAGAGATCGAAGGATCTGGCTATTTCTTGGTGCATTTCAATTGGTAGTGACTCCGGTCCGACTTGGCCATGTCGGCTTGTAGTTGGGGTGAGAATCAATACCTTCTAGGTGGATCTTACTTTACATTACATTGGTTAAATGGCTGTGTTAGTCCGGGTACTGGTGTACTGGTGTAACTGGGTACATGTGACCAGTGAATAGTCAGACCAGAATTTTGTTTCATCTCGGTTTGGTTATTGAGTGTGGTGCTGAAAGCTCACATAGTATCACAGGTGTGGCCATTCTTGTGGGCCCGGTCCTGTACTAGTAGAGAAAATCCTAGATTCAACATGTAGTCCACTAGGTTGTATGCTTGTTTGTTTTGATGTCATCTATCTAGCGGTTCAAATCACCCATCCGTCACTATTTTGTTGGACATGCTATACAGCGTTGTTATAAAATCCATCCAGATATTGTGAAAAGAGTTTCATTTGCCAATGGTATTGTAATAGTAGTGCTATTTTTGCCAGTCTAGGTCAGTACTGCGGGTATACTTTCATGATACACAAGCCACACTTTAGACCAGTATTTTCCTGATGCATGTCTCTAGAATAAATGTGAGCATTGCTTTGAAAAGCACTTCATGTTCCTCAATAAATATGAGAATTGAAGTCCAAAGCACATTTCTAGGATGCTGGTGTCCTCATATATACCAGCACTGCTCTGTAAAAAAAAAAAAAAATCGCAATGCATAGCCTCACAATATATGCCAGTGTTTCCTCTTTAAAACGTGTTCATGATGCTTTGTAATGTTATTAATGTTGGTGCAAAGGTATAGACATGTCCATATGTAATAAAGGGGTGTTTTTTTCAATGTAACGCATTCATGGAAGACAAAGGCAGCATAGAGTGATACAAGTGTTTATACAAGTCCTCAGATTTCAGGTGCAAAGCCCACAATACACTGAGTTGTGAAATGCCTGCAAGTAATATATTCACCTTGCTGGGACTGCTGGTTGAACGAAATGTGTCTGTTCCCTAGATAAGACACACAATGGGGTGCTTTTGTTTTGACAATTCAAACAAAGGCCTTTGGAGCCTTTGGAGCCTTTGGAGCTTCTAAAGTATTTTATAGCCTTCAGATATCAGTATTTTGTGAACAGGTGTAAGCAGAGAACACCAATCCACCTTTCATGTTGACAATTTAAAAATGCAGCTAAATTCACTCTTTCCAGTGGTGGTCCTGACTATTCCAAATCCAGATCTGCCCATAAGGTTGACAGGCTGATCCCACTGATAGATCAAGTGCCTCTGAAGAGAGGGTCTGTTTCAATCTGGTAACACTACCAGTGAGTCATGTATTCAGTGTTCAAGGATGAGAGAGTTCATGAGCAGACCAGCTTCAGAAGGAATATCGGTGGGACATAGCCTATATTTAGCATGATGCGTAGGGAAGGAGCTGAGCTTCATAAGAGTAATTATCAGAACTCATGATATAATCACAACGTGTAGATCTCACATGTCACTTTGGGGAAAAAGAACACAAGTACTTTACAGAGATCCTGATCCTTGGATCCGATGCTAACCTAAAAAAATTGAACTCTAAATACTCTGACTTCAACATAGACGGCAATACAATCAAAGTAGTGAAAGAGGTAAAAATGCTAGGTTTCTACCTCGACTCCACCTTAACCCTAAGGAAACAGGTTAACTCCTTGGCATCCTCCAATGCTTACACCTGCAATCTCATCAGAGCCTGCAGACCATTTCTATCTAAAGCTAGTTGCATTACCCTTGCTAATGCCTTAATATTGTCAAAACTGGATTATTGCAACGCCCTATACCTTGGAGCCAACAAATATATCCTTCGACAAATTACAAACATTACAAACCAATGCCCTTAGAACCGCCCTAAACTTACCAAACAGAGAACACATCTCCAACAAGAGAAGAGAACACCATTGGCTAAAGATAAGTGACAGAATCATACTCAAAACAATCTCTCTCACTTCCAAATGTCTTAATCATGCTGCACCACCATACCTTACAGAAAGAATGGTTAGGAGATCCTCGACCCGCCCCTCCAGAACAGCCAACTCCCACTGTCTAGAGATACTTAGATTTAAGCTAACAAAAGCTGGAGGAAGTAGCTTCCTGGTGAAAGCCGCACAGACCTGGAACGCTCTACCTCTACCTCTAACCCTCAGAATTGACCAGTCCTATCCCAACTTTAGGCGCAATACTCTAAATTGGCTACGCTCAAATGACATATGATCCCCACTGGTTACCCTTATATTCCTACGCACCTGCCTTATGTATGTAACCCACTGTACATTCTCATTGCTCCTGTTTGTATATTTTGCATATGATCCTCACTGGACACCCGCCATACACTCCTATGTATCTGCCTTATGCATGTAATCCACTGTACATTCTCACTGTACCGTTTTGTATCGCTTTTTATTTATCCGTGTACTGTACTTATACCAATGTGTAACTAAGCTTTAAGTATCCTTGTACCTGTTGCGCCCATTTACCTAAGGGTTTGGTGCACATTACCAAATAAACAAACAAAACAAACAAACGTGGGAAGTGGGGGAGAGACAAAACAAATGCCTTTTATCATAATTAATTCTATCAAGGTAAATAATGTGCTTCACAAACAAGTTAATATCTCAGGATCAGAAGGTTGTAGAAGTAAATCAAATACATTGGCTCAATGGGAATAATGAGCTGAATCTAAAAATATAACAATCACAATTCAACCAGATGTGCTGCAATAAATAGATAAAATGTTAAAAAGCAGACCTTTTAAAAACAGAGTAGCCATATTCAATTCCCTAGAAAGAGATGTGCTTAATCAGATAATTTATAAACCTGTGAGCAGGGGTAAAAGTTTAAGGTTGCAATCTATTAGTCATCCATGAAATGTTACTCACCACCTCAAGTCTAAACATACACACAGTATACCATTGCATACTCGCAACCAGTCAATTATAACTAGTTATGGCACATGTTGTGTCCTGCTGTGAAGCAGTTAGAAACAAGGTGTATAGAAACTAGAAATAGACCAAATGACATCATGACAGGTGGTGTGGTGGACCCTAGCCTTTGCCAAACCCCTTGAACAGCCAGTGGCGGACCCTTGTCCTATGAGAGACAGAGGGTGTTTCCTAGGAGTGACACCAAGAGAACAAACTACCACCTGATCGGTCCTTCAATGAGAGCTGAGATAGGGATATCACTGTTAAAATGTGGAGTCCACAATCTATACAAGGCCTAACACAGATGATTTGGAGGAGGGTGGGGGGGGTCGGAGGGAACTAAAAAAAACTGGGAGCCAACTGGATTGCAGACAACACTGCTGTGGGACAAAGAAGACTGGACTGAATCCAAAGCCTTATCCATGGGGACTGATTGTAGAAAGGATCACAGACCAGGACAGAGTCACCTAGACTGAGAGGGACTTGGGAGCCATATCCTGGGCTAGGTGACCAAAGAGGGAGAAAACTACCTGGTGCCAGCTGGTGGTACCTGCTAGCCTCAATTTGAGAGGGAATCAAAATGAGAATAGATGCTTTGGGGAATTATACTTACTTTACTATAGATTTAAAATAAATCCCATATCCCTTTCATATTTAAAAAGGAATACATGGGGAACCCTGATTAAATGTTTTTCATTTGGAACCAGACTAAAGCACAATGTGTATGTGCCATTGTGAATTGAATCCAAATTAAATTGAAACCTATGATGTAAGCATTGTTGAGGGTCTTCTTCCTACATGCTCTATGAGTCTGTCCTGATACATTCTGGTTTCACCATTACTGTCTTGTGGCCAATGCTGGTTTTTACTTTTATGGACTTCATTGATCTACAGTTGTAAAGACTGGTAGGGGGTGTCTGTACTTCTGCTCTCTATATGGTAGAGGAGAGGCACAGTGGACCCCAGCCAAGATTCTCTATAAGGTAGCAATGGACGAGCAATCAAGGCCTAGCTTCTCAGGAGGTGATGCAGGCTGGTTCTTAAGTACAGTGTAGTCCCCAAACCCCCATAAAGGAAGGTCCACACACTGTATTACTGAAAACACAGTCTTTATATAATTAATATTCAAAGGTATGTACACGATCACAATAACGCACTTTGTACTTGGAAGTCAATAATGATAAATATATACAATTCTAAAGTGGTACCACTAATGTTATCGAATCTCATTACAGTGCATCGGTTAAAATGTCACACAGATTAATAACGAGGAAACCAGCAATAGAGATAGAAAGGAACGCAAGATGGTTGAAACAGTAGGCAGAATACTGGCCCCGTGCCCTAGACACAGTTCTGTGTGGAGATCCCCCCCCACCTGGGCAACCTGTAAATAAAGATATATAGCACAAGCCCAGTCCATATGTTCAATAGTGTCGCTTCTTCCTACTAAGGTTTTACCCCCCCCAAATGTACCTGGTGGAGTAGAGTTCTCCGACAATGCGTCGACCGATCCTTCTTGAGTGCCTCCCTTTCAGGCAGGAGCCACGGATCGTCGAGAGGTGTCGGGGGAACTTGGCGTTCGATGTCGGGGAATCGACGGCCCTTCTTGAGTGCCCTCCCTTTAAGCCGGGAGTCACGGGTCGTCGAACGTCCGACGGTGAACAGGGTGAACTACGGCAGGGAAGTGACAGCTTCGCTCCTAGCGGTGCTCGTCGACGACAGAGCGTTGGCGTCCTGCAAGGAGGAGGCGTGCGGGGCACCTCTGTGACGATAGTTCTGGACTGCAAAGAAATGATGAAGAACTGTGGCCCAGCAAGGGCGTCGAGTCGTCGGCGTCTCTGTGGTCTTTAGGTGGCGGGAAACCCACTGGTGGATGCTCCTCGGTGCATCGACGGTCAGGCCTTCTCCAGCGGGAGACAAGCGGATGACGATGCAGACGAGAGGGTCCGATGATCAATTGAAGTTCTTAGGCAAACGGGAGCACGGCGGCTCCGGTCGGCGACGGCGGTCGTCAACAGTGGCGGACAAGAGTCCGAGTGCTTCTCCTTGGAGTTCCGCAGCAGTCCCCGTATCGGGTCGGCAGCCTGTCGAAGGTCTGTCTACCAGGGAGCGTTGGCAAAGATCAGCTGTGCACGATGGTTCCTCGTAGCTCGGGAAGAGGGCGCCTTACCAGGTCCTCTCTGGGTCAGTCCTTGGAAACACAGCAGCATTCAGATTGCGAGGGAGAGCACCAGCACTCCTTCTCGTCCAGCGGGGTTTCAAGGTCAAGCGTCAGTTACTCTAGTTACTCGTCGTAGTGGACTTCAGCTTCTGAACACGATTCCTAGCAGTGAGAGGTCCCCAGATATACTGTTGATCTCCCATTCATTCCGCTGAGTCACACTCAAGCATCCAATCACGATTACGGGTATTCATGCAGGCAGGCAGCCAATCAGGCACACGAGGTATTCAGGCCATTTACTTCTCTCCAGACCCTCACAACATGTTATGTGTATTGGGACAAGTACCGAGCCATTCAACACTCCAAGCCGCATTCATACCGGTTTCGGGCAGGGTTGTCTCAGTCATTGTGTCAACCACCAGATACTAGACACCCACAACACAGAATGCATATTCGTCACACACTCTATTCACCCAGGTCCCACCCACAGGAGGTACCCACAACATACATCACCGGGAAGGCTCCAGCTAGTCTGGCCGGGCCTTTACAACAACACCATATATGGCATTTCCACCCAACAGCCAGTCAGGGGGAATGGACAGAGTCAGGGCTTCCCAGGACTTTGGGAAAACAAGGTAATAGGTAATAGAAAGCAAGAGGCCACCGGGGCCATCTTGTTTTCCATCAGGAATCAACTGATCCCAATGGCAGGGCCGGGGTATCCGAAAATGGAGGATACTCTGCGCACCTGTCAAATTCAGCATGGAGCTGCCACCAGCCCACCCTGCTCTGTGGGCCACCCACAGGTGCCCAAAAACATACACTAGGGGCACAGGGTTGTACCCCCACCGATGGGTGCCATAAGGGTATCCCACGAGTCTGTTCACCAAACCAAAAGAGAGAGAGCTGCACCGCCAGGAGTTCCACATGAACTCCTGTGCGGAAAACACGACAGAACACACGATAAAAAGCAGTAAAGGACAAGGATACGGAGGCCCTGTCCCTCCGATGCATTTCCAGCATCACAACAGTGCGTCACCCTTTCTCAACTCTCATGCTGGACTTCCTTTGCATCTTGTTCTCATGGTGGCCCTGGATCATGCTGTTCCCATCTTCATCTTGTATCCTATCTTGCAACATTATTTGTTACTGCTGACTTCTGCAATTGTATTCTCTCTCCCCTCTTGCTTCTCCACTCTTTTTGACTGCTTACTCTCTGTTCTCTCCTCCCCTCCCCTCTCCCTTTTCCTATCTCCCCCCTCCTCCCCTTACTTTCTTCTATGCACTTACTCTATCAGAATTGTCCCTGGACCTAGTATGATAGCAACCTCATCTGTCCCTCCCCCTCCCCCTTACTGCCCCCTCACCCCAGCTATATCTGAAATGTTGTCAGGCCTAGTACAATAGTCGCTTGTTTTGTTCCTCCCCTCCCTTTCTGCACCCCTCTCCCTCACCTGTTTTCTCCAGCTCTAACAGAAATGTTGTCAGGCCTAGTACGGTAGACGCCTGTCCGTTTCCATTCCCTTCCCACTCTCCCCCTCCCTTCCTTATCTATGTTTTAGCACTTGCACCATCTGAAATTTCGTCAGGCCGAGTACAATAATTAATTTCACATCCTTACTGTTCATGGCCTGTAAGAATGTCGTATTTTCCCTTGTTCCCTCCCTTGCCCTGAAGCGCTTTGAAACACATTGTGTATAGGCGCTATATAAATAAACATATCATATCATATCACCTAAGTGTTCAGGATCCCATAGAATGTTATTGGAAATTAAAGATCTGATGCCTTGTGAATGCCAGTCAATAAAAGTATACTAATGTTATTTTCCTAGACCAAATAGCATGTGGGTTGATGTTAATGGCCCCCGAGTCATTGAAATAAACTGAGCGAGTTAGGTTCTTGGGTCACCCAAACGAATTTGCAGCTGATTTTTGAGAAAACTATGGATTTAAATATTGAGAATTAGCCCAACATTTAGAACACATAGAAGCATCATTGGGTTGCGGAATAGGGAGCTACAGTTGTTATTGATGTGTATTCATACAATTAAACCATAGAACTGTGCATAACAACATTTTGAAAGTTGCATTTTACTGAAGTATTATTCTGAACACAGTCTCACCTATTGGGTGTTATGACCATACATCTTCCTCTTCAATATTGGGTGGATGATCAAAATGGATTGTGGTGTTTGCTAGTATAAATGATTAGCGACTATGGAGTTATTCTGTATTTAGCATTAATTGATTTCTGACTCGGCTGCGCTCTCTTGTAATAAGTGGGAATTAATCTGTCATTATTTAATTGCCAAATATTTTAAATAAAATCAATTAAGATTGCAAATCAGCATGCTTCTTGCCCTAGAGTGTGGAGTGCATTAATGTACGTTAACGCCAGTAGAGCATCCGAGGTTCGTAAAAAAAGAAAGCTGTCAACATCCATCCCTAAATGTTACACTTTCTGAGCATTTTTGGAAACAGAGTCTATTAACTCAATAAACACTCTTACACATGAACTTCAATCCAGGAATCGGGCAGCTAAGTCCAACCAGGTTATCATCCTGCCTTTCACCTCGACTTCAATGACATAAATAATATATCTTTGACATCTCTCGAATACCTGCATCATGTTCTGCTCACTAATCACCATCTTAAATCATTCAGAAAAGGCATTGCTCCAGCTGCTGTTCCATAACTTTCTACCGCGTTTTTGACAGAATCCCTCGCCTTTTCTCCTTAATAAATACAAAATTACAAAACTAATTATGGCTGAAAGCGTATAAACCAAAAGGTTTCTTTGCATTTTTCCTCGTCTAACATAGAGTCAACTTGTCTGCATTGCCTTTCACTGTATTCCTTTCCAGAGGCATAGCCAGGATTGTCTAACAATTGGGGCCTGAAGCTCATGTAGTTGGGCCCACATCAGTGACATTACCATCTGTACATGCCCACACAGACGTGCCGAGTGGGCATTTATAGAATTTGGGTGGCCCTTGCCTGCTCAGGCCCTTCTCTGTCTATGCCTCTGTTCCTTTGACGTTATGAGGTTGCTTGTTCGTGGTTCTTCAACAACTACTGAAGCAGTAGAGAAATCTTACTTGAATCTTTGCTCGCACATATTGGGAGATACCTGCCTCACAGAGCCTACCCCCATCCCCCGGCTCTACTCCATTCATGAATTCCCTGGCTCCAGCACTTCCTTGCTGAAGACACCCTTATACCCTTGAACATAGGATGCATTCCTTTCCAGCATCAATACAATCATCCATGAAGAATACGCCTGCTTGCGTGAGCTCTATTGGTGTGGCTACCAATCACCTTTGGTACAGGTGCAAACAGTCACAGTGTTTAAAGATGTAAAGGCAGGCGCTCTGTTACCAGTCTTCTCCTCCCAACGCATGTTTTCATGACTTCATCAAATGTATTTTTCGCATTTGATTTTGTTGACAGTGCGAAAAATACAAGTACCAGAATCCTCAGAGCTAATTAACTTTTCACATCTGAAACAGAAATGCAGACCCGCCTGAAAAAACAGAGAAACTCAGCCTCCCTGAAGATTGATGAAGTCATGAAAATGTGCCTTAGGAGAAGAAGCTAAAGACTGGTAACAGAGCGCCTGCCTTCACATCTTTAAACATTGTTCCAGGAGTCCCGGGCTCACAAGGCAGTGCAGCAGGGCCATCATGCCTTACATTGGAGAGCCACAACCATGGCTTTCCCCCTCCCCCCATCAAGGGGAAGATTTGTGCTATGGAGGGAGTTATTTCCAGTCACCTGCCAGCAAACTCCAGTGCGAAAAATACAAGTACCAGAATCCTCAGAGCTAATTAACTTGTCACACCTGAAACAGAAATGCAGACCCGCCTGAAAAAACAAAGAAACTCAGCCTCTCTGAAGATTGATGAAGTCATGAAAATGTGCGTTAGGAGGAGAAGCTAAAGACTGGTAACAGAGCACCTGCCTTCACATCTCTAAACAAACAGTCACAGTGACACAATACACAGGATCTTTGTTCAGTGCCAAGCCATCATACAAATTGCAGATTTACGCTGTACAAAAGTCGCTCACATACCAAAACGAGACTGTGATCATTATTAGATCAGATGAAATTGCAGTACATGTTCAAAGAAGCATTGGCAATGCCAACAGTTTGGGTTTCTGTTTAAGAATGAGAAAGCACATTCTAGGCACTGCCGGAGTGGTATTAAGGGGCCATTGATGGTAGCAGATGCAAAATGGTCTGAATATCTAGCCATTAAATGCCTAATACATCTTCACAAGCCAAAACTGTTGGCTTTACCAATGCTTGTTTTTAACAGGACGTTAGTTAAGGCCACACATAGTGCTTATAAATCAAGTGGCAAATTTGGTTAAGACATTTTTATTATACCAGTATCGCGTTTACAGCTCCAATTAAGTCATTAACTCTCAGAAGACCTCTTTGACAAAAAACTCACAGGCACTTAGAGTGCAATATTTGTTGGTAAGGCTTGATAAAGCTAGCTCAAAGAGACCCTAGTGCTTTGGTCTTCAAACCTTTTAGGCCTGGCTCCGCCGAGCAAAATGTGGGCAGGCCGAGCCCCCACAAAAATTCCAAATGAACAGTAAATCCAAATGGCTATGAACTATTGCACGCTGTTACCGCACCCTACTCTCAGTATAGTCCTTGGACCCCCACCTGCTCCCATCACAGACTCTGGCCTCCCTCATCCCACTCCTAGCCCAGTCCCTGTGCTTTCCCCACCCCACCACAGACCCTGGGCTCTCCAAACCCTGCTCCCAACACTATCCCATGGCTCCCGCCCATCCTGCTCCCAGCACAGTCCCAGGGCCAGTGGTGGCTGGTGAATGTATTAAGTGGAGGGGCATAGGTATTTCCACCAGATATGCCATAGCGACCGAGCGCAGCGAGGGCACACAAACCAATCATGAGGGTTTATTCCGTGATTTATTTTTAAATAATGGGTTAAAATGTTGCATTTTAGAGCATACTTTAAAATAAAAATGGGTAAAAAGCCAAACAGTTTGCAATTGGCGCTGAGGGGGCCCAGGGGGCAGGCATGATATTTTTTACTGGACATCTATGATAGATGTCCAGTAAAAAAATACCGTACTGTCCCCTGGGCCCCATAGTGCCTAACACAGTCAACATGATTATGTGTGTATGCAAGGCGCTGGGGGGCCAAGGGGGAAAAGAATGGTATTTTTGACTGGACATCTATGATAGCTATCCAGTAAATAAAATACCATCCCTGTCACATGGGCTCCACAGCGCCTGAGGAGGAGAGCTGATTTTGGCAGTTGTACAAACCCTCCTCCCCATGGCCCTACTCACCAAAATCAACTCAATGGACCAAAATAAACACACACATACATGCACACACATTCACACAGCAATCACTCCATCATTGACATAAGCGCCCATCACTATACACTCACAACACACGCATTCATACACAAATTTAAATAAATGAACATAAACATACCTTCAGCATGGGCCTGCGCGAGGGGGCTGAAACGCCCCGCTCCAGGCTGCTCTGTCTGTATGTGCGAGGAGGCGCAGGAGCTCCCCCTTGCACATAAAGACATGCAGTGCCACAGCCAGCATTTCCAATGAGCTATGCAAGGCTGGCAAAGTAAAACGCCCCCAGCCTTGCATGGCTCAGTGAGCATGTGCGGCTGGGGAACTGAACTGTCAAAGGGAAACAGTGTTTCCCTTTGACAGTTTAGACAGCCCAAGAGAACTCCCTCAGCTGGAAAAAGCAGCTGAAGGAGTGCTTAGTGTTTCACTGGGCTGGCTCCTTGGCTACTTCATAATTGGTGAGGGGGCCACTGGGTAGACGCCCCCTCACCCATTATGGATGAGCCGCCAGGCTCAGACTGGCCTATAGGCCAATGCCCATACCAAAAATGCAAAATGCTAGTGTGGGCCAGTCAAAATTGACCACTTTTTTTGCCCAATGTGGGCCAGTTTGAGTCACTTCACTGTGCAGCTAGTAGTTTTGACCATTGTTGCTGAATAAATATTCTTTAAATATCACAATTTGCTTGCATTTTAACAGAAAACACCTCCATGGGTACTATTAAATCAGTCTGCGACTTAAGAAATGAATATCCATTTGCAACTGCGGGCCACTTTTTCATTGGTGCCCAAGACAGTTTTATGCTCCAGTTCGACCATATGAGCCGCCCCTGCCCATTTCCTCCAATCTAAAAAAACAACAAAAAATAATTATTTTTTTAACATTTCATGCTTGTCCCTCATGCCTCCCCCTGGATCCAGCCGCGCCCCATAGTTTGAAGACCTCTGCAGCTAGGGACTCGGAGATTGTGTTTTGGGAGGGGCATGAAGTGGGTGGAATGCCATGGGAAGTCAATGGGTGGGCAAAGAAGCAAACACCTGCAAGATGTGTGTCCCTCCTCATATGACATTTCTCCCTATCTATACTCCAATGCAATAGTTTAGGCTTATAGCTGAAACTAAAAATAAAAAATGGAAAACGACTATATAGATCTATGACGCAAGAGATATATTTCACCGTAGCCTGTTTTGACGATACATTTATATTTGGCATCTGGGTGTAAGTCAATTAAGCTCAAATTTGAACGCAATTACTAAAACTGGCAAAAAAAATCAAGAAACTTTTGGTCACTTTTAAAAGAAAGTAAGTAGTCTGGGTTTAATACATGTTGTAAAATAAGTATTAACGTAACACGTTAATCCTGCAGCTCTGTGCCACAAAGACTTCTCCTTTCAATGTTTTATTTGGATTTTACCATTAACACAAAATACAACTAACACACAAAGACGGTTTCGCGCCTTGAAACACTTGTGTATAGGCGCGTTACAAATACCATATCATATCATATCATAACATCTTTACAATTGTAACCCATATAAAAACGCACCTATATTAAAACTATAATCCTTTGATAATATACACTACAATCATAAATAAAACATAATTTAGATAATAAATCAGGAAATGCCCTAATTACACAGCCACTTCCACAAAGTCTATTGCTCCCACTGGGGGTCATATCATGCCTACCGAGCACCGATGGCGAAGACGTAAATAACTGCTTCAGTTGTGATGCTGAAGAAACACTGCGTTGAGATCGCCCTGAATAACAAGAGCAGAAGGAAACCATACCTGGCCTGCAACTGGACATGAAATGATTCCGTTTCGCTACTAAAACCAGGAGTTTTGTTTCCGTGCGGCGCTGCATAAGTTGAGGGTTTGCCTGGATTGTTTTGTTTTCTGCCATGCGACACAGACGGGGCTCTGCAGATTGTTGCCTCAGCAGGCTCTGTAAAAACCGGAACAGCCAGTAAGCGGGAGAGTCACGGAGGTATCCGGTTACATCTCACGAGAAAGTTTAGAATTCAGCACAACAATGCATCCCTCACCCCCTGCTGCTGTTGCTGCTGCCGCCCCCTGCTCTCCTCCTCCATCCAGCTACACAGAAGCCGTGCAGTGCAGCCTGGGAAGGCATTCCAGTCTCCATGGCAACCCAGCAATCACAAGCTCACATTACTTCCGCTGTAGCACTGGCGTCTGTTGCTGAAGAGTAGCAGAGTTGCCACGAGTCAAGGAAACCTGTTTTGGGTATTGGTTGCACGTTATGTTTTTAGGCGTTTCGCGGCCTTTTACAGCTTGAGCTAGCTTTGCACCCGTCTGTTAAAATAAGCCTTCTTTCAGCATTTAAGCCCTCCTTCCAAGCGTGTCAGGCTTTCTAGGGTTCTCCCATTCGTAAAGTAGAGACGGACGCCACTGAATGATTTAGGGGGTGTGAGTGGGGTCACGGATGGCAGCTGGTACCCTGCTACGCTGTTCACTTGAATCCTATCCTGTTTAGCCACCTACTCTACGTTCCTGAAGCTGGCTTCTTATTCACAAGCTTCGTATTCAGCAGCACAGCCATCTTCTGAGCACTTACTTCAATATTATTTCTGATTCAACCATCCTCTCATGAAAAGATGCTGCAGTTGGAAATATCATTGGGCGTTTTTGCGGGGATCTTCTTTTAAGTGTCAATTTCAGTTGGTTTCTGATTGAAACTGTTTTATCATCTTTACCGCTTTGAATTTAGGGTGTTATTTTAAGAATATTTTCTTTTTCTGTGGTATCCCTTTAAACTAGCACACCCGGCGGAGTTTTAACTCTGTCGCGTGTGGATGCTAATAAAAGGGGCAGGTCATGAGCACGCGTGGTGCTCGGACGAGATGCAGAGTCTCAAGTCTTCTGTTTGCTGGGGGGGGCTCACAGTGCGCATGGAGGTTCCTACTTAGGGGCCAGATTCCACATTGGCGACGAGGTGATCCTCCATGCAGACAGGGGCCAGCTGGATTAATGCGGTGGTAAGAGGAGAGCTACAGCTCGTGGTACAACTTTCTCTCATGCTGCGGCATGTACAGCGTTTTTTCGGCTGCCATTTTTGCTGCGCATGGTGAAGGAGGTTGCAGCTCCATAAAAGAGTGCTTGTGTGCCTCCCACACCTAATTTTTGGAAAAGCCCATGGACACACGGGCGTCTTGATGAATTGTGGAGCCCGCATTAACAAGGGAAAGGTGAGAGATCGTGTGACTGGGCAGCAACGAGGAGGAGCACATTGTTCTGTTATCTTTGTCTCTCTGTCTCTGTCACTCACCAATCCTTTTCCCATTTTGATAATTTATCTATGGTGGTGAGGGAATGTCTTTTTTTCAGTGACTTTGGTCTGCTACTGTATGTAGCTGGGGAGGATCTACCTTTTCAAGTTGTGCTCAATATTTACTTCAGCCCCTCTGCTTGGAGTGGCAGGGCAGGACTTGCTGGGGAGTGTAAAATCCTGGTTCTGCTGGACACTCTGCTGGAGTTCCTTTTCTGTCTCTGCTTCCAGCGTGGGTTGCAGCCCCTAACAAGGAAGGGGTGCTCGTGCGCTCACCAACATGGCAGACGATCTACAAGCAGGAGGAGGTCCTGCTGGAGTTGTGCCTCTATGTGACAGGGGGCGCCACTGGAGCTGCGCTAGATGCACAACGGGGTGCCCAATTTCCACGCAGAGTGCGTTGGCCCCTATGCTGGAGTTTGATGTCTCGGGGGCACCATTGAGCTTAGGTCTACGCTTGAAATCCTGAATTGACCGTATGGACATATATTTCAAGGCCACAGGAGAGACTAATGAGGAAAGTAAGGTGGCAACACTCTTGTACTCGGCTGGCACAGCAGTACATCAACTCTTTCGGTCATTACAACCTGTGGATGCGTCCTATGCTGCAGCAAAAGACATTGCACAAACATTTTATGCCTCTAGCAAATGTGGACTATGAGAGGTTCATGTGCAGTGCGAGGCAGAGTGACGAGTCTGTGGACGTTTTTCATGGACGCCTCGGGTGGATGGCGATATCTTTTTATTTTTTATTTGTAAATTATAGTTTATTACAAACCTTTTTACAACCAATCCTTCATCAAAAACAACTTGAACTAAATTATCTTTTCCGCTCTCTTTCAGACACTCATTTTCACATCCCTACCAACTATCAAACCTTTTAAAACAGTCAAATCCCAACCTACCAAAGAGGGAGAAAGTAAATCACTAGTTAGTCATTTCTTACAGCTGAAAATTAATCTGATATTGTACATTAAGGTGTCAAATTATCCTACACTCCTCAAAAATCATTACTACCCTCAAATGAATTTCATGCACTTTCATAATGGAACAGTCTCATTGCTGGATAGCAATACATTGTCAAGGTAGTCTACCATAGCACAGGTCAACACATTTTGACCTGCTAAAACTCTAAACCACCAGTCAATCATATTGCTATTTGTAGGAGCAAATCTTCCCAAGAAGGCCGACCTTTGAGCTGTTACCTCTAAGCATTCAATAACTAGATGTTTTAGAGTCTCAACATTGATATTACAAAATCGACATCGATTATTTAGGGTATTCTCATCACGTTTTAAAAGTAACATTTCATTTGTTGGTAACATGTTCAAACGTAGTCGCAGAAACTGTTTGCGATGATATTTTGACAGAAACCTTTCCAAGTTTTTGGGATTCTGATTTACACCTCAGGCCTCACCTTCTAAGTCCAGACTAGAAGCAAGACCAGTTCTTTTAGCTGTTTGTATTAGTCCAATCACAAAGTAATAGTTTATTCTTAACTACACATGGATTATCCTGCAGTGTTTTAATATTTGTTCCAGCATCAGCTAAAGAAATGTTTATCATCTCGGACCACTCCATCAGCAGACCATGGTGTGGATTCTTCTTGGATGCATGCAGGGGTGGCCCTAGTTCTGGAAACGATCCGGGGCTACACTAAAGCTGGGACTGTCGAGACGCTGGGCTAGCTAGTCTTTTGGTTGTAGCTCCTGAGCTTCTATCCGGGGCTACAACCAAAAGATCCAGGGCTATACCCCCCTAAGCCCCCCCTCAAGCAACGCCTCAGGATGAATGTAATATTTGGTATGGAACCAATGATGATTCCATTAACATTTTTCTCATCAGAGAAACTGACTACCACACAACCATTGAATAAAGGGGACTGCAGCCCTAATTCATAGCGAATGGCTGCCAGAGAGACACTATTTGGTGATCGAAGCACCTGACACCAGTATTGGCCCTCCAAAGTGGTACACGTTGAGCTGCTGATGTTAAACCCTGCCTCACTACCAAAGGTTTTTGCAGAAACAACTTTTTGAGGATAAAACAAAATTATCGGTTTGGCTGAGAACTTTCCGAAATCTTAGTGTAGTTTGGCACCTTGAAGCTTCAAATTGTTCATTTTTACCTTAAGTCCTCAACCCATTGTCATTCTCTAATTGAGTTGTTGAAGAGAACACCCAGATAACGGATACAATCAGTTTGCTCTAATTCAGAGTTTATTTTATGCCATTTAAAGTGTTTTCCTTTTTTCCAAGCCTTGAGCCAAAACACACTATTTTCGACTTTTTGTAATTTATTTGTAAGTCATTTTTTGTAAGTATGCCTCCAGTTTGGTCAATAGCCATTCTAGCCCGATTTGCGTGCAATCGACTAACACCAAATCATCTGCGTGGGTTGCCAAACTTATCGGATGACCATTGATCTTGGGTGGAAAAGAGTGACAATCCAATAGTGCAGACGGGCGATCAGTGATGTACAGTTTAAAAATCAACGCCGCTAGGGGACAACCCTGCTTGACTCTCCTTTCTTTGGGGATTTTATCTGTCAGTTCAACCTCAGTGTTAATTTTGACTCGAACCGAGGTGTTTGTGTGCAGTAACTTAATGGCTTGAAAGAGGTTAGTAGGACAATTCCACATTCTTAGTTTTTCCCACAGGGTGGTTCTATTCAGACCATCAAATGCTTGATGTAAGTCTACAAACGCCAGGAATAGATTCTTCTAACCTTTAATTGTTTCGAGCTTTAATATGGTAAGATGTGTCAGATTTAATTCCACACCTACTCCTTTGGTAAAGCCTGATTGTCTGCAATCAACTATTGCACTCACCAATGCCCATTCGCCAATCTCTTCTCCAAGAAGGAGGCAAACATCTTTCCAACGACATCTAACAAGGCAATCGGACGGTAGTTGTTTGGGTCTGTTCAATCGCCCTTTTTAAAAAAAAAGGAACAACTACCGCCGATTGCCAAGTTGTAGGAATCGTCTTCGTTGTTGATATCTGTGCAAAGAGAGTTGCAGTGAAGATAGTCCAATGGTCAATGTTTTTGTTCAACATTAAATTAGTTAGCCTATCAGCCTAATTTTGTTTTTCGCTTCTCGTATCTCAACGTTTGCTAAAGTGATGAATATGTTTTTGGGGATCGACTCTAAACCCACTGCCAGTTCTTTGAAATTGCAAGAGTAATGCATCATATTCAATAGCGTTAATGTCACTGGTGTTGCCAATAGTAATTGCCATTGTATAATCCATTATGTTCTTGTTATTTAATCTTAGGCGGTTCAAACCTTGATTTATCTCCAACACACTTCTATAATAGTCTCTGGGTAATGGAGGAATATCCTCCCAAATCACCTGGGTGGCATCATAGTCACTTTTCTCAATTTTTTTAATCATTTTTTGATTTTATTGGAATATTGTTTGAGATCCAAATGTAGTCGTGTCTTATGGCATCCGTTTCTATGCCAGGTGTATCCTGCTGGGATGTCACCCACAGTCTGTCCATTCAACATAGTGCAATTTCTAACATTAATTTCTTGCATCCAAAATTTACCTCTTGCATCTTTTGGATTATTATCCATATCTTTCAATTGCCCATTATCATCCACACAAGAAAAATTTAAATCGCCACACACCATGATGAAAATTTCTTGAAATTATATCATAAAACGATTTATTTGCATGAACGATGTAATACATTTTATGGATGAAATCATCACTGGATTGCAGTAGGAGTTTCTAACCAATAAATGTTCTTTTTTGATGTTATCATTAGTGCTTACTTCAATTATTGTCGCCTGCACAAAAATATTGGGATTGAATTATTTAATTACAGACCAATTTGCTTTCTTTTGAATCAAAGTTAGAAGGCCAGAGAAGGGACGGCGAGCAGTATTTTTGTGGCACCATTTAATAGAACTGTAAAGCTGTTGCAAACTGGAGTTTCACAGAGCCAAGTTTCCTGGAAACACATTGTTGCGTTATTTTTATTTCCTTAACTCTCTATCCTGGAACAAATGACAAAACCCTCATGTGTTCCAGGAAATTAATGAACACTCCTCTAAAACGTCGGCACTGTTTTTTTGCTAGTGTTGACTTGAGTCTCTTTCACTCCAATGTGCCGTTCTGTTTAATCTTTCTTCATACTGACTTGACGCAATTTTCCCAGATCGGGACTTCTCTTGCCTTTCCTTGAATAAAAGTCTTTTGTTGTTCATTTCTTGTTAAGGTGTGTGTTTTTTAGCTCTTCTATTGTTGGTTGTTTCATTTGGGTGAAAGTTAGAGGCGCGATGTCTACTTATTTCATAACCAAATGATAACAATTAATTTTTTTGCAGCTCGTAGAGTATTCTCAATAAATTGTGAATGAACATGGAGAATAACCCAGTCTGAGCGATCTTCTGAGAGATATTCCACGATATCTATATCTTCAGTTTTAATTGTCCTCAAAGATGGCACACAGTGTAAAAGTTTCATAATATTACATCGGTTGAGGTTTACCTCATTTATTTCTCGTAAGACATTTTCAAGTTGTAATTTTCTGGTTGAATGCGAGAACTCTCTTTGTGGAATTTTATCTTGGTTGGATTTAATACATTGTGTTTGTGACAAGGTGAATTTCGAATTTAGGTTCCACATTGAGACGTTCGTCCGTTCATCAGCAACTGGTTTTGTAGATGACGTCTTTTGGACAGGCAAGAGGTTCTTAGCTCGATAGCCGGCTTCCAAATTTCGGAGTCCAACTGGAACGATTTTCCTCCTGGACAATTGGTCTGCCTTTCCGTCCTTTGGAACCAGTGATTTTTCCAATGACTCACAAGTTCCCTCAGAGCCGACTGACACTTCGTTGTTCACAGAGGACCACTCTTCGATTGTATAGGTCGATAGATTTGCAAGATCGGCAGAGGTAAAGGCATCATTTTCCTCTGCCTCCTCTACTCTCAGCCTTTTATTTGGATGGCTTGCTGTTTTTTTGGTCAATATGTTGGGGATTAGTTCTTTAACGTTGGAGTATTTACTCTTGTCTATTATCACCTTATGAATGCCACATTCAAAAATTTCAACAGGTGGAGGAGATGTCAGATTTCGGATAAATTTCTTTGATTTGTTGGATTTATTTTTAGGTCTTACATCAACCTTTGGGATCGTAGCTATAGGTGAGCTTTTAGTTTGCAGACTTATTTTTAACTATCGCTGATGTTACAGCAGGTCTTTTTCCATCTGTAAAATAAACGGCTTTCACTGGCAATGAAACTTTCATCGCTGGTCTTTGCTTTTCTAATGCTGGTATGTCAAGACACGGATTACTGGATCTTTCATCATGTTGAACCGTTTGCATAGATTCCGCCATTAATTGCACCCCAAAGGTGAATACATTGGCTCCAAGAGCAGATCGAATGTCATGGTTAAGTGGTGCAGCAGTGGCTATATCTGCTATTTTGGTAATCGCACTCACCCCATCATCATGGGTGGTTGAAGAAGGCTTTCTGTTGCTCTCAATGGATGAATCACCTCCTCAGCGTTCACCAAAGCTGCTGAATTGCCCTGTGAAGGTTTAACAGACAAGGCCAGGTTGTTCAAACTGGTTACCGTTGGTGTGTGAGTTGGTGCTGGACGTTTTTCGATAGTCCTACAATTACCACTGCATTGTTCAGACCTCTGTGTTGGATTAGGGATGTTGTGCCTCATCCACTTCATGCAGTCGATTACAGCTTCCATAAGATCTGCATTGTGGACGTTCTCATTTCTGGCTACATCACTTAATCTCTGTTGCCATTTGGCCGTAGTCCCGGCCTCGCAGTCGAGTCTCTTATAAATGTGATTTGTAAATACTGCACTTAACTTCATGTTCATTGATGCTAGTAATGAATGCTGGTCCTTCATAGAGTAATTGATCGATTCATACAATTTAACGAAGGGAACTATAGCAATCTAAGTAGCGGCCAATACATTATGTATTTGAAGCCCGGCTGCTATTGATAAATGGTGTTTGTTATTGTACTCGGGGTCTTCGTTTATTGTATGGGAGGTATTAGAATTACACGCAGCTCTTTTTGCACTTTTCCCGCTGGCGGTACGGGGTCTGCTAAAGCTCGAACATTTGTATTTTGATCAATTGTAGGCTTGTTAAATATTTGCATGGCTGTCTTATCTCGAGGTGATGTTTCTTCGAAGTTTTGTTTTTTACAAAATGTCCTCCCACTGGTGAAAAACAACGTTCCGTAGGGCTAGCTTTCACAGTGTCATTTTTTCCCAAAGTTACAGCTAGTGTCAAACCTGTCTTTTACATTTAAAAAGTCTGACGTCGAACGCTCTGCTAACCATGCCTCCCTTGCGGCCAAGTCGAAAAAGGGTTACAACCCTGGGAGGAAACAAATGATGATTTTTTTCTCAAGAACTTTGTTATCGGGCAAACGTATCTCTGATCGACCTGTAGAACGTCTGCCTACTTTGTCATCGAATTCATTTGCAGGTGATTTTCCAGGCATTTGAGGCGTGTCATTTAACCCAGCTGCTGATAGAACATGATGATCTGTACATTTTGGGATTGGGCAGTATTTTGTTCAACTGCAGTTCAAAAAATGTCATCCGAATCCTAGGAGGGGCTGTAGTCATGCTGAAATTAAACCGATTTGGTACACCAAAGTTCAAATCGATTACCTCATTCAACAAGCCACCAATAGAGGTGCCCGTTAGATCCTGAGGGTTAATGAGAATGTCGACTTCATTATGCACAAGAGCCTTATTACAGTTGCCGTACATACTCATTTCCAGTAGTTCCAAGTCTGTGACGTCATTACTCATCACGCCGTTTTCCTTTGTCAGTCCATTCTTAAGATTGCATGATGTAGTTTCCAAGCACCCACTGGGGGAGTGAATATGTGTTTGCTCTCTAAAAATAGACTGTTCACTAGAAAATACTTGATGGAAAAAATGTCAGAAGGATCACTAGCGATGAGGGTAATTTCGTGAGGGCAGAATACCAAATCAATATTTTCATCTGCATGCATCTCGTGCTCGCACTCGCCTCTATCTGTCTGAGGCGCCGTATCGTGATCTAACCGGCATCGTTGCAACAGTTTTCGCCGGGTGAGGTGGCCAGATGCATCTGTCATAGTTGGACTTAGGACGATGCAAGAAAGTGCCACCATATTCAGATAAGAGGGCCTTTCAGGATTAAATACAGGAGCGGCCCCTCAACTGCTTCAACCCTTCAGCCCAGAAGACCAAAACACACTGCATCGGACTCCATGGCCGCTCTGCGGCTGGAGTCAGTCTTTAAAGACACTGATACAGAAAGAGGACTGTAAGTTGTAGGCAGCAGCTTCCTCGACAGTAACACACAGCACGCTGTAGCAAAGAATCAAAGCCAAAAGAGACTGCGTAGGACTCTGCATGGCGATATCATGCGAGTGGGACAACGAACAGGCCATGATTGGAAACCAGCTCATTCAGGGCTGCGTGCCAGGGAAACTCTGGCATCAAGTCCTTCGGGAGCCTGGCCTCACGCTGCCCCGTATCCTGGAGCTTAGACGGTCACATGAGGTGGCAGAGACACAGGTGTTAAGAATGGATGTAGTGAAACGCGCTGCCAGGTCGGAGGAGGTGTGTGCCATTGGCCGCGGCCAGGAACAGACGGGGGTCTGAGTTGTGTATGGAGTGTGGGTATGGTCTGCCGCACCCGGCAGAGTCTCTCGCAAAAGGAAAGGGGTGTGGCACAATGGACCATTATGCCCGCATGTGCAGGTTTCCGTTGCCGGTGGTTGTCCAGAGAGGCCCCATTCAGACTGGTTTCTTCTGCCAACAACATCCAATGAATATGGCACTCGTGGATCAGGAGGACGACGGAGCCATACACACACAGGACCCGGAGGAAGAAGAGGATGATGAGAATATATTCATCTAGAGTGCGAGTTTCCTGAAAGCGAAAGCCAGAAGACAGTCGAAGTGTATGGTGCTGGTGGTTGGGTCGCCAGTACCGGTGCTAGTAGACACAGGTGCCTCAGTCAATGTCATGGCCAGGGTACACTACGAAGCTCTGAGAGAACCATCCGAAGGCACGGATATTCACATACAGGGGCAACCGGCCCATCCTGTTGGTGGGGGCATTTGTGTCAAAGGTGGAGCATGGCGACCGCCGACCGCTCAATCAAGGCACGCTTCTTCATGACGGACATGAGCACCAACACCCTCCTGAGCCGTGCTGCTGCAGAAGCGCTGGGCATCGTCAGTTTTGCCTGCAGCGTGTATGTGGAAGCTGTGCAGGCGGTCCTCGAGCGGTTTGTAGGGATTGGCTTGATGGTCAGCGAGCCAGTGAGGTTACACATTGATCAGTGCATTCAACCGGTAGCCTTAATGCACCAAAGAGGCCTTTTTCATCTGTGGGACCTAGTGGACAAGGAGTTGGAGAACCTTGTAAACTTGGAAATAATTGAAAATGTGGAAGGCCTGACGCCTTGGGTCTCGTCCATCGTGATCGCCCGCAAACCCAAACAGCAGGACTCCATCGGGATTTGTGTGGATATGCGACTCCCCAACAAGGCAATCAAGAGGGAGAGGGACCTTACACGGACAATTGATGAAATCATCGTGAAGTTGCAGGGTGCGAGGTTCTTCTCCAAGCTGGACTTGACAGTGGAATACCACCAGGTCCTGTTGCACCCGGAATCTCAGTACATCACGATGTTCACGACACACCGATGGCTGTACTGATACAATGCCTCAGTTTCGGTGTGTTGTTAGCTGCTGAAGCCTTTCAAAACCTGATACAGGGGCCCCTGGCAGACCGGGAAGGTGTCCTGAACATCAGTGATGATATCCTGGTGTTCACCAAGTCGGAAGTGGAGCACATGGCCTGGCTGGTGAGAACCTTGGAACGCATTCAGGCTCTGGGTTTGACGCTGTTTCAATAGAAATGCGAGTTCCTTCGGTTGAGCATTGAGTTCTTCAGCTTTGCGTTTAAAGAAGGAGGGGTGTCCCCGGATCCCTGCAAGGTCAAGAACCTAATGGCAACAAGGCCCCCAGAGAATGTGACGGAAGTCCGCAGCTTCCTGGGTATGGTCACCTACTGTGGTCGGTTCATCAAGAACCCGGCCACAAGTTCAGAACCGCTGAGGAGCCTGACGAGGAAGTACACAACCTGGCAATGGGGCCCTCTAGAGCAAGCAGCATTTGAGGATGTGCTATGGGCTCTCACAGCTGATGACACAATGGCGTTTCTTTTCCGACCCGGCTCGCCAGTCGGAATAGGAGGTGGACACCAGCCCGTTTGGTCTGGGGGCAGTCCTCATGCAGACAGACGGCAAGGGGGAAGCGAGGCCCATTGCATATGCCAGTCGCGCTCTGTCAGACACCGAACAGAGGTACTCCCAAATTGAGCGCGAGGCCCTAGCGGTACTGTGGGGGTGCAGGTACATCCGGCTACGGAGGCCGGTGATGGTTATAACGGATTACAAGCCTCTGCTGCCCATTATGGCGGGCTCATCCTCTAAGCCACCGGCCAGGATTGAGTGATGGATGCTGGCGCTGCTGGAATATGGGGTCTTGCTGGTGTACTGCCCAGGAGCAAACAACGCAGCAGACTATCTGTCGTGTGACCCCCAGGACAGAGGAGAGGGCATGGATGCGTCCACCATCGAGGAGGCCAAAGAACACATACAGCTAGTCGTGGAGTCCACTACCCAGAACTCGATGCCCATCCAGGAGCCAAAAGGGCGCCCGAAAATGACGAATGCTTCCAGATCGTTAGGAGCGCACTGCAGAGAGGGGAGTGGAAATCAGTGCTGGAGGGTCTGGGCAAGAGAACCCAGGAAGCTTGAATAACTCTGGAGCAGCTGTGGGGGTTCTGGGACGAGCTAGCATTCACTGACTCTGGGTTGCTACTGCGAGGAGACAAAATGGTGGTGCCCGCTCACAAGATACAGCAAGTGATTGTGCAGGCACATCATGGTCACCAGGAGATGGCCAAGACCAAAGCCAGACTACGGCTGAAGGTGTGGTTCCCGGACTTGGAGAAGAGAGTGGAGTTTGTGGAGGCCTGTATCTGGTGCCAGGCAGAATCCCCAGTGCAAAGGGACCCCCCCCATTGAGTCCATGCCTCAAGAATCACGGCCATGGGAGGTGGTGCATGCAGACTTTGGATCCACAGGAAGAGATGTTTATTTCCTGGTGGTGGTGGACCAGTGGTCTAGATACCCGGAGATGGAGTTTGTTCGACAATGTTGTGGTGGCGCTTGACAAAATATTTGCGACCCATGGTCTCCGACAGACTTTGTGCTCAGATAATGGACTGCCTTTCCAAGGTGAGAGCTTCGCAGAGTTTCTGTACACCACAGAAAAATCAACCCAATGTGGCCCTGCTCCAAGGGCAAGGCAGAGCGATTTATGAGGACACTCAATAAGGTGTTTAGAATCGCCCATGGACAGGGCCAGTGCCTTTGCAGAGCCCTCTACCAGTTCTTCAGGGAATATCGAGCAACTCCTCACTGCTCGACTGGGGAAGCCCCCATGGAAACCATGTTCAGGGTACCTTCTAGGGACCTGTTGCCGGACGCGGTTGACCGGGAGCCGGCTGTAATTGACTACCCCCAGTTGGAAGAGGAGAGGAGGTGCCGTAATGATGGCGAAAACATGAGAAGGGGGCTTCAGCTCCAATTGGCCCCAGGAGATGAGGTGATCATAAGGAATAGACCTCCCCAAGGAAGGCTGTCGCTGATGTATGAGCCGAGCCCCATGGACATGGTTGCGGTGAAGGGGCCGATGGTGACGGCCTCAGATGGGACGGCAACTGTTACCAGAAATGCCAGCTTTTTCAACTGACTAGGAGACGGCACAGGGCTGGGGCAGAGACTGTGCCAAAGAACCAGATGAAGTTGGTGGGGCTGACAGCCCTCAGGTTCCCCGGGATCGAGGGGACGCAGGTGAGGAGAGGCCGAGCTGGGAAGGGGGAAGGTGGTATCCCCAGCGAACTGAAAGGGGGAGACCTGCCCGCCTAACTATGTACTGGACCCCTGATTCAAGCAACCGGGAGATGATGGAGACTGTGTTATTTGCCTGTCATTGTGGGGTGTTTGATTTGCTTGCCGCATGTTTTGAGTGCGTGGTGCTTGTTGTTACATTGCTGTTTGTTATGAAAAAGGAGTGTGGTGTCCATTTTAATCTAGCACACGCAGTGGAGTGACGTAACTCCATTGCGTGTGGTTGTTAATAAAAGGGGCAGGCCAGAGCACGGGTGGAGCACGGACGAGATACAGAGCCTCACAAGTGTTCTGTTTGCCGGTTTGGCTCACGGTGGGCAGGGAGGTTCCTACTGAGGGGCCCCCTTCCACATTTTCCCAAAAGTATTTTGAGCAACTTGTTTCATTTTATTTTTAAAATGTTTTTTTCTTAAAAAATAGAATCGTGCCCCATGGTCAAAATAGGAATGGCTTTTTATTATTTTTTTTTAGATATGTTAAGTCCATTATTTTAAAATATAAGAAATGCAAACTAAAATTACATCTTTATTAATCCAATATAAACTAATTATGGTACAGTTTTAAATGACAACATACTTTTTACTAGAACCTGGGCTGATTATTAGCCTATTCACAAGGCTAGAAGTTATTCAGATCAACTGTGCCTGGTCTGCATTCATCTGCAAAAAAAATCATAATCCAAGTGCATAATTTAACAGTGGAAATATTTGATCAATCTAATGAATTTAATGGATAACCATCACCTTGTTCAATGTTAGTTCGTTCTTTACCTGTCTGTTCTATATGCGCACACAGGCCTTTGGCCGTGTGGTGCATTATAAGCATTAAATAATAATAATAATTTTAATTTAGTTAAATTGTGTGGTGTATTTATGATGTATGAAGGTTGGTTTCAAAACAGCACACTAATAAAAAAAATAACTGATAGTTTAACGCAAAAAAATAAGGGCGGGTCACTGATATCCAAACATTATTTGTGTATATCCTTCTGCTTCATTTTATCCATGTGTGTTTTGTCCACTCAGATCAACAATTTCCATGGAAGTGTCTTTAAAGCGTCCTACTCATGTATCCAATGGAGAAAACTTTAAATAAGTAACCGATTGTTTAATGCGATAAAACACATTGGGACATAGATCCTGGCATGTTCATTTGTGAATACCCTACTCCTCCAGGTGCGTGTTTGCAGTGGCAGAAAATACGTCTTCATATAAAATGGCTCCAAAGATTCCAACCCGTGTATTCCTATAGAGAAATATATGAATAACTATTTCAGGCAAGAAAAATCGTGACAGACCAACAGATTTCGGCATTCATCTTTCCCAAATCGCTTTTGCTGTCAGTGAATAACATTTTCCAAGAAAATGGTAACAAAGCTTATTATCCAGGCATTCCTATGGAAAAGGCTTTGATTAGGTAGCTGGCTTTTAACACAAGTAAATGATGTGGGGCCACACATGACAGCATGTTCATGTGTGCATATGTCAGTACATCATATCCAAGTCCTATCCAAGTGTGTTTTGCCTGGGCAACAATACATTATCCTTCACTATTCTTTCAATTGTCTAATTAAAGAATATCATGTTGGGCCATTGATATTGCGATGCCTATTTGTGTTTATCCAACTATCCTATCCTATTTTAGCCAAGTGCATTTTGCCTTTCCCAAAAAATGTTTTCTAAGCAAATGACAATAAAGCGGGATACACCTGTATTCCTATGGATAAGGTTACCAGATTTCAATTGGTTGCATCTGGGACGCCACCAGTCTTCAGACCGTGAGTGAATAACCAAGCAAAATAAAGAGTTTAGAACACGAGGAGAGGAGGGCCCTTGTTGGTTATCCTCCCTATCAACATACAGATATATATTACTTCCTCGGGTTTCATTTTCAGAGAGTGTATTTTCCTCAACATGCTATCATTAAATGTATTGAAGAATTTCCCAGAAAATTATTTCACATTTGGCACTTCACCCCTAACCTCCACAAGAGTTGTATTTTTTTTTTTACAACCATTATAAGACCTACCCTTTCACCTACTATCCCTTCCTTCACAAATGTTCATGTTAACCTTCACTCATAACCACTTACAATCAGCCCTTCACCCCTATCCAATTTTTCTCTAGCCTTTCACAATGACTCTTCCACCTTATCCTACCCCCTTAAGTCCAACCCTTCACCTCGTTACCTGCTATCCTTGGGCTCTATGTAGAAAGCGGCCTATGAAAATACTTAGTGTTAAAGGTTACTCAAGTAAAATCACTCCATGAATAAGCACTGAAATAATTGCCCTCAACATATATACCTAGACCACCTGCCATAGCATATATAGCAGCAACTCACATGCTTGCAAGGGATCTGGGTCATACTGAGGTCAATAGAACAAGTAGCATAGCATATACAGTACAAACATACATGCTCCCAGGGGATCTAAGTCATTTGGAAGGCTGTAGAGCCAGCAAATAGCACATGCAGCAACAACTGATGCTCCGAAGGGATATTGATGACAGTAGAATGCTTCTGGTAAAAATAACATCAATCGCATTTCTGCTCTATCAGCTTTTTTTATTTTAGCAGTAGAGTTGCATTGAGCCCTCCTAATACCTGCCAATTTATGCCCATATACCTTCCATTGCCAGCAATATGACCTAACACAGCTTCCAGTCTATCACCTCGTTACCATATTGTTTTTTCAACAAGTTCTTTTTCAAATGAGGCAATATTATTAGCTTCCAAAGTCTGCCAAAGACCCATATTTATTTGTCACTCACTTGACATGCGTCCTGAAGTATGTGTCTCTTTCTACTTCAACCACTAATGTCAGTGTGCAGCCCTGTCTCTCCTCCAGTAAGTGATGCACAAAGTCCCCGCCAAAATCATTTCGCAGATGAAGAAATTGAATGGAAAATTCTGCAAATTCTCATTACTTCCACTCATCAAATATTATATAGGCAAAGCAGTCCCGGTCCTTCTATATGGTCTGGAAGCGAAGCCACTGCTTTGGATTTTTGATAGGAACAAAATTGATGGTCTCCTGTGGAAAAAATCCTTATCTCCCAATGGGGGTACACACACTTGTTAGTCTGCGATTTGAACTGGGATTGACCTCTCTGGTTTGTCGAGCAGACTGGAAACTTTTGTCTTTATATCGTGAAATAATAACAGCAAGCCAGTCCACTCTCTACTTTGATGTAAATGAACATCTTTAAAAAGCAAAATCTAAGCAACTTCTCGGTTTGGAGAAGAAAGTAGGATCTATCTTGCTTAGGCTTGAATGACATCAGAAACCCTTGCTCTAAATCCCATGAAAGTCAAAAAAACTACTAGAAATAAGAGATTGGATCACCACGATTGACGGAGTAAGGAACCTCAATCCTCCAAATTTCTTCTTAAAGGTGGACAGAAAGCTTGGCACTCTTCCGCGCTATCTTCAAAAGTTCCCTGAAAAAAGCATAAGAAATAATTTCCTCAGATTAAGACTGAACATAGCTCACACAGGGGAAATGTTTGTCCAAAGAAACAAGGGAGACAAAGCAAAAAAACTCTGTAAACATTGTGACTCACCAAGCCAAAAATCTGACACCTGTTAATGGAGTGCGAAGGCACCTGGGAAACAAGATTGCTGCTACTTGTGAGATTTGTGGCCAAAGAAGAGAGTCTATCACATGATTTTTTTTGGGTCAGACTGATCAATGGCCAAGAAATTATGCTCACGGCTGCAATTGTAAAAGTTTTGGAAACATGTTCCATACTTTCAAGTTATTAAGACACTACTCCCCTAAATGAGCATAAGAAGGCCTTAATTGGTCTCCCTTTGCAACCCCTGGTTTCTCCTCAGAATATTTCTCCTTGTTTTATTATTGTATGTATTCATATATATTTGTTGGCTTCATATTTTACTGTGGTTTTGTAAAGGTTTTTCATGTAAAACCAAAATAAATAAAAATGCACAAACTCCCCACCAAAGCAGCAGTACAACCCCCTTTCACCGGATGCTCACAGTCACATGAGGTGTCCACTCCCAGTGAATGGCCCTTCACCCCAGTGTGGGATATACCAAAGCAGCCTTTACTGAGTGCAAGTCCCCCTTTCCTAGCATCATCAATTAAGAATTCTAGCCAAGCGCATGATCTCTTCACTCCCAATTGTGCACCATGTTACTATCCTACCTTTGACAGCCAAGTCTAATGAGCACACTCTAAACATGTTGGAGATTTTGTGCCATACTCTGTAGACCTACAAGTATATCTTACTTTACTTCGACAGGTGAGCAATTTTTAAATGAAAAAGTATCTCAGTGAGGGAAATGGTACTTCCACTTTGCGAACATTTGTAACACTCTCGTGTAGATTATATCATCAGAGTAAATTGAGTTGAAAGAAAAGCAAGGAAGTGGTTTGGAAGAAACTTTGAATACAAATATGGCAAATGTGTTTTTGTGCAGTTGAAAATAATGGATTAGGTTTGTTTTTGCTAAAGCCCATATGGTTCTGCTTTCTCAGTTGTGAGATCTTTCCTGCAACATTGAAGAAAACAATGCCTAAAAATAATGAATACTTGGATCTATTTTATTTTACATGTGAAGCGCCCGGCTTTAATGACTGCCATCCCCATGCTCCTAGAGCTGAGACTCACACAGAAATCAAAGTTTAACGTTTATGCTAAAGAAATGCACAAAGTAACGTAAGGTGCCAGGATTCTTGCCAAGTCAACAAAACTAAGGGTTTGCATAGTAGCCTAAGGGCCAGACAAACTGATAATGTGAAGAAGAGGACAGTAGGGTTCGTAAATGTTCAAAACAGGGATCCAGGTCTTGTTTCGGTGTTCAAATTATATGATATGTCATTTATAACGCACCTGTACACAAGTAGGAAGGGAAGACAGAGGGAGGACAAGACAAACGATCATATTGGGCCTTGTGTCATTCAGATCGTGTAAGAACGAGAAGTGCAAGGGGAAAGGGAGGGGGAAGTGGAATGGAGAGGGGAAGGGAAGACAGGGCAGCAATGCTGAGTAAGTGCAGCCAGGACAGCGAGGCTCTGGGTAGTGCAAGGAGAACAAGGGACTGTAGGGTTACAGTTACAGCCCCTAAGTGCATGGCAGGCCCGAAGGCAGTGCAAGGGTGACTGATCAAAAAGGAGCCTGGTACCCAGTGAGATTCTGAGGGTAGCCAAGCAATCAGTCGGTACAGCAGTCAGGTAGGTCAGGTAGGGCAGCAGGAGCGGGAGAGAGAGAAAGCAGAGGAGAAGAGGAATGTTTTGAGCTGCTTCTGGAAGTTCAGGTGGTCCGGCTCAAGTTTGAGAGGGGCAGGGAAGCCATTCCAGAGGGAGGCACCTGCAGAGTAGAGAGATCTACCACCCACGCTCTGCCTGGAGAAGCGTCAAGCCCTTAGAGAGTTGGAGGTAGCTGAGTAAAGGGCTTGAGAAGGAAGGCATTTTGGAAGAGAGCATTGGATGAGGTGCGGACCTCGGCCCCAGAAAGCCATGTGGGCAATGTAAGGGGTCTTGAACTTGATCATTGCAGCCACCGGGAGCCAGTGGAGAGATTTCAGTGCTGGAGAGATAGGGCCCCTGGGCTTGAGGCCAAGGAGAAGTCTTGCAGGCCTGTTCTGGATTAGTTACAGAGGGCGGAGAGTAGAGGAAGGCAGATTGAGAAAGAGGCTGTTGCAGTAGGCCAGCCTCGAGAGAACCAGGCCTCTGGAGAGAGTGAGCTTCTGGGGGAAAGTGAGAAAGGGCAGAGTCCCTTTGAGGAGGTGCAGCTGGTAGTGGGACTTCTTGGTGATGTCCGAGGTGTGAGAAGAGAAATAGTGAGTGGAGTCGGTGATGTCCGAGGTGTGAGAAGAGAAATGGAGAGTGGAGTCGAAGATGACACCAAGGTTTTTTGCCTCGCTGGAAGGTAAAGGAAGAGGGCCCAAGGCAGCCGGCCAGTACGAGAGAGGGAAAGCAGGGGCAGGGGTCCCAATAAGAAGGATCTCCATCTTACTGGCATTAAGGCAGAGATCGTTGGAGGTGCACCAATCCAAAATCACTGATAGACAGCCAGGAATAAGCGAGAGAGGCGAGGAGGCTGAGGGTAGCCTGAAGGAAAGCTGAGTGTTACCCGCATAACACTGAAAGTTAAAGGGGAAGGTGGGCCAAAAGGGCCAAGTAGAGGTTGAAAAACCATGTTGAGAGGATAGAGCCCTGGGGAATGCCACAGGTAGAGGGAGAGATGGCAGAGAGAAAGGGACTAAGTTCCAACTGGGATCGGTGGTCCAAGTGAAAGGAGGTCAGCCACGCCAGGGCCTGATCAGTGATGCCCAGGTTCTCATGGAGTTGATTGATCAGGATGGCATGGTTGACCATGTTGAAAGCAGAGGAAAGATCAAGGAGGATGAGGACAGAAGTAATGCTGGAATCAAGGTTAGAGAGCAGATCTTCACGGGTGTTCAGGAGAGCAGTTTCTTTTCCTCTGGTAGCCCTGAAGCCAGACTGATGGTCATGGAGACAACCAACAGATTCAGTGTGGTGCGTAAGTTGGGAAATGACCAGCTTTTCCAAGAATTTGCCTAGGAAAGGGGTGATGGAGATTGGGCGATAGTTTGCTGGGCAGGTAGGATCGGTAGATGGCTTCTTGAGGAGGGGGTGCACAAGGGAGTGCTTAAGAGGAGAGGGGAAGTTCCAGTGGCAAAAGAGTGATTAAAGAAATTGGCCAAGGCTGGAGTGAGGGTGTCAATATGGTGATTGGTGGTTCTGGAGGAGCAGGGGAGCACCTGTTTGGGCAATACTTTCATAGAGCGAACCTATTAGAAACCTTGTCAGGTGTTGTCAGAGAGAAAGAGGAAAAAGGAGGAGGCGAGGGAGAGATGGCCAAAGGGGGGCCCAGAGAGGAAGAGGGAGAGGAAGAAGATAGAGGACAGGATGTCCTGAGCTTTGGTGGAGAAATGAGAGGCAAGAGCCGTACAGAGAGCCTGGGAGGGAACAGAAGTGGCAGAGACTGCAACAGGATTGGCCAGTTCCATGCCGATTGTAAAAAAGAGTTTGGCCGTGTTAGAGGCTGCAGAGACACGGGCTTGAATGTGTGTGCTCTCTTCTTGGACAGGATATAGAGACTACATTTCCTTTGGAGCAGGTAGCAGGCCAGTTTGTCAGAGGATGCACCCGAAGCCCTCCAGTTCCTCTGTCACCCTGCACTTGCGTTTCAGGATGGGTAGGTCGGAATCATACCAAGAGTTGCACTTGGAGGTAGGCTTAAGACGGATTTCCATGACCGGGTCGAGGATGTCCTGGGTGGTGGAAATAGAAAGATGCAGATTAGAAAGGGCTGTGTCAGGGTGTGAGTCAGCCGCAGGAGTAGGGGAGCAGAGAAAGTAGAGGCAAAAGCATCCACTGCCACATGCTTCATGGACCGAATGACCGAGAAGGTAGGTGGCAGTGCTGGGGGGGGCTTTGCCTGAGGGATAGGGAGTTACAGATGAGAGGAGAGTAGAAAGAGGTCAGTCCAAGAGAGAGGAGTGGTGAGAGTGTTAGAGAGGGAGATGTCTGAGGTGATGTGAACATCCAAAGTATGTCTGGCTGAGTGTGTCGGGCCAGAGGGCCGAATGGAAAGAGAGTGTCGCAGAGGTTGCGGAAAAGCCCAGAGAAGTGATTAGAAGCATCCAGATCCAATACATATCAGATCCAGCTGGTGCCAAAATAAATGTCCCCACACATCTATCCTTGTCCGAAACCCGAAAGAAGTGTTCAACATCTTTCCTCCTCATGGAGAGTTTCTGTCCCCCTCCAGGGAATAGGTCATTGGATCCACAGACCTACCCCTTGAACTACAGGTTACCACAGGTCCCAGATCCAAAGCTATTCCGTGGGCAGATGTTTTCTTTGTCCGCTGGATTTTTGCCACTTAGGTCTGTGCCCCTATGCTGGCTTTTCTAATCTGTGGTGTAGTGTTGCCAGCTCATTCATCCAGTCCCCTAGTCCAACATTTTCCTCCAGAATCTCTTTTGTGCTCGCCGAATGTCTCATTCTCTCGCACTCTCACCTAAGATGGTCCTACTCCACCCTCAGACATAGCAAACTCCTCTTGCCCTCTCTTGTAAGGATCTTATTTTTTATTTGTTTTTTTTTGCATTTTTAAAGCGCTCACACAGCCCGGGGGCATCGAGGCGCTGTTACAGAATTTGTTGTTGTTGTCTTAGTTGCATATTTATAACGCGCTTAAATACCCAGAGGTTTCTAAGCGCGGACCTAGGGATCGAACCTGTGTTGCTTTGTGTCGTCTTTCTTCCAAGGCGAGCATGTTGCCGCTCAGCTATCCTCCCAGGACCTTTCAGGGTCTGCTGTTCTTGTCTTTCAAGCACTCCCACAGTGTAACAGACTCTACCTTTTAAAATCTGTTTTCTCCTTCCCTTGAATGGTGATTGGGAACATGACTCGCACCTGTGTGGTAGTGGTTGGACTGTCTCCTGGTGGTGCCATGCCCTTCAGGTCATGCCAGGGCTGTATTCACAGGGATCCTGTGTACTGTGTAAAACCAGTAAACTGTAACAAATGATTCCTGCGGGCAGTATTGCCAAGGATAAATGTAACTTCCCCATTGTCAATGCTCTCACAACGTTGCAACTTCTTTCCCTTAAAAGGAACATGTTCATTATCTGCAGTGCAGTTTTAGGTCGACCTGGTGGCACTTTGTTATCTCGTCCCTACAGGAGTTTGTTTTCCTTGGCTTCTCCTGACTCCAATGACTATTGGGGTCCTCGGTGCAGAAGGGGGCTCTAAGGGCACAATGTGACTGTGCCATGCCCCTGGAAAAGGATTTTTTGCCACAATAGTGAGGCTGACATTGGGAGCTGGACATGAAGTGGGCATGTTCTGTGATGAAACAGGTGAATGATGCAGTGTATTTGAAACTGAATATTTGAATTTAGCAGAATTAGGTTATTTCTTTATCATTTCTCTCTGCATTCCAAATATGTCACTTCCCACTCTATAGGAAATCTCAGTAGTGTGGTTAGTGATGTACATCTTGCAAACAGGATCAGTGGACCATATATGGTGAAGTCTTGTGCTGAAGGTATGGGATGAGAAGGTAGAAGCCTTGGAGTGTAAGAGGATTCAATTCAACACTACAGCTAAGTCAATGCCTAGTCTGGGATACTGAATGGAAACCCTTATTGATATATCTTTATGTCCAGTTCATGAGTTCTGGATGACTACCCCTATATAACACCCCTCTCTTGGAATCCCCCTGACCCCACTGAGCCAAGAAGTAGTTCTGTTTTGCAAGTTTAAAAGGTTTATTTGAAAAACATTAAACAGTATATATATATTTCACACTTTTATAATGAATTAATAATTGAATATCACACTTAATCTGAGCAGTAATCAATAATGGATAGTCTGGCACTAGCACACGTCTTTATAATCCATGATGAGTGGGTATAGGCTGGATAGGTTAGCAACAATACTTTTATGGTTTCAAATAGATGCAATGTGGAATGACAATGCAGTACAGAAAATAACTTGATAGGATTCCAGCAAAAGACAATGTAATCACTTTCTTGGACAATTCACCCCCCCCTTTATGCAATGTAAAGAGATGAAGAGGAGAGTACACAGTTCTTAGGAATGCAATCAAATAGAATTCAGTTCAATTCCCCCCCAGCAGCTTATACAACAGATAGGAGTTTTGAAACACAGGCAAAATGCTTTGAATATGGTGACAATGAAGTGAGAAATATGCTGAAAATGCTTTTAATTACCTTTAGGAGGTTCAGGGTGGGTGAGAGATACTAGGGATGAGTGCAGGCTCACTTTAGCAATGATTCAGAGATGGTGATTAAGAGGCAAACACATTTTTAGCAAGGAAAGAAATGACTGCTGATGGTTACACGTGGCTGGATTTTTAACCAAATCGCGGCAAAAATTCGCGAGGGCGTGAATCGTGATTACGGTTCTAGGCTTGTTGATAAGCTGAGATTCTAAGCTTTCAGAGGAAAGTTAAACCAAGTTCCTAGCACAAACGGTTACGGAGTTATGAACGATTCTGTGAAGGTTGTTTTTCGGATTTGAAATTTTAAAAGTTCAAAGCGACAGGTTACAGCTTTGCAGCTGCAGAATTGACAAATGACAGTGGTGCAGCTTTACAAATGACAGGTGACAGTTAGGAGGCAGTTCTGGTTAGATTAAAATAGTTTGGATTAGATTATTTTAACTAAGAGTTCTGGTACTCACAATATATTTTTGAAATAGGCCTCGCCACGGATCTGGTCAGGTTTTGGACTGGATTCCGGTTCTGGTCTCGGCACTTCACAGTGGTCTGGGTCAGCTCTCTGGTTCTGCTCACAGCGGTCTGGGTCACTCTGGATCTCTGGCTTCTGGTTCTGGATACTGCTCTGCTTTCTCTGGGTACAGCACTGCTTCTGGATCTTTCTGGCGCAGGGTTTCAAGCCAGAATCAACAGCTGAGCCCGGCTGTGAATAGTCTACAAATGATTTTTGGGCCTGCTGACAAATACTTCTGCTTGCAGTGGGCCTTCTTGGTTCAAAGTTCTGTAGTCTCTGTTTAGCTTGGAAGTCTAAGTGTAGGATCTCTGGATGTGAAGTCGTCGGTCAGCATGCTCCGCAGCAAATGGAATTGAATGTCTCTACCTGTCCCAGCAGTCTCTTTTTATGTGTTTTGAAAGTGGGTGTGTGCCTGGGCCTAGCTAAGCCTGCCCCTTTCTACTTGTCATTGGCCCAATTCTCCCCTCTCCCATGATTGGGGGAAGGAAATGTGAGTCAGAGTGATGCTGTAGGTTTTATGGGTCAGAGGATCCTCCCCTGGTCAGTTTGCCCACAAATCTATATTTGATTCAAATACATATTGCACAGATACACAGTTGTTTAAAATTACATGCACCCATCACATATCACACGAGGTATACTCTGTTCAAACTCTGCTCTTCCTGAGGGCTTGCATTCAGAAATGGCAACATTTTGTGCTTTTTAGTGGGTTTTGCAACATCAGATTTTTCTCCAGATTTATACACATATACACAGGCTGTCCATACCTACTCCAGTAAATTCCCATATCTCTAGCTTAAACACAGAGTATGTGGTGTCAATAAATAGCGGGGTTTTGCCCCAGAACATCACACAAATTGGAGTTTGGGCTTGAATCGGAGGTACATTTTTTAAATTAAGGCTCTCAAAGTTATACATTCCTGTCATTTGATTACAAAGAGTTATCAGTGTTTCTGTAAAATATATATTTTGCTTTCAATTCAGTTCTCAGAGCGTTGGAGTCCGCCTCCAAGACTTGGGTGGGTCAGTGACCATGCCTCTGCTGGCAGGCAGGCCTTTGTTGACAGGAAACAGTCAAAATCAACATATTCTATTCAAGTGCAAGAGCCTATTGTGTGGTCTCCAGGAGGTTGAGGTCAGCAGACCAGGGGGTCACTTTGCATCTGGTTATTATGACCATGTGATATCCTGGGCTGTGGTGTGAATCTCTTGAGGTGAGAGGGTTTCCCAGGCTTCTGGCCTCTGGGAACAGCAGGTGGCTAATTGTTGATTAAAATGCAGCCTTTGAAGTCTGCTGAGTCAAATTCCTTTGTCAGCAACTGCACTCGGTTCTCCTGTCAGAGTTTAGACCGCTAGCGCCGCCTTGAGGATTTTGTTCGTACTGCATCCATTTTTGGGATCTTTCTTGGATTAATGCATTCCAAACAGGAATGGTTCTTACATGGTAGTAAATAATCCTTGCTTAACATTGTTTTGATGGGGCTCCTTACAGTAAAATGGTTATGTGGAACTCCACAAAAGGGTTGAATCTTTAAAGTGGTCCGATGAGCCACGATTTCAGCAACTTTTTGACATCAGTAACAGTGGATTTTGTTAACAGATCTTTCTTTACACTGGTGGGTGGCAAGTTAGGTAACCATTTTGGTGTGCGCACAAACTGCGTGGTTCTCCTGGATTCTGGCGCACATGTGGGCTTTTTGGCCATCTTGGATTTTCTAAGCCCACAGCACCAAATGTGCTCAAACGTGGGTCAAGACACCCAACAGGAGACAGAGGTTGGGGTGAAGACCATATCTAGGACAATGAGGGGTAGGTCTTCCTGACCTTGCTGCTCTTAAAAGTTGCCTTTCGGGTAGCTGGGGTGAAAGTCTAGCCACCTGAAACTAGATCCCCCTCTTTAAACTGTTAAGACGAAGAGGAGACTGGTGCCCCTGTTCCTGCATTGTGCATGCACACATAGCCCAACACTATGCTGCCTACGACCAATGTTCAGCAGTTCTTCAGTTCTACCATACTTTATTCTAGTCTGCTCTATTGCTTCTTTTTTTAAAAACAATTTTATTGAATATTTAAACAACCAACACAAACCAAACTTGCAGTATATACAGTAACATTTTGATTATGCATTCTGCAATCGCGTTCACTGCTTCCCTTATCCCACCCCCCGTTTCGAGCCTATTTCTACTGATGTTCTGTTCTTGCATCTTGTGATAGTGTTCATTTCCGAGGGTTCTGGTGGGTCTTGCACTGACCCAAATAGTTCTGCTATCAGTAGTTTCCAGACCTTCAAGGTCTCGGCCTCCTCCTCCCCCCAGCACTACTAGCCTCTTGCCATACCATGGTTTCCGCCTCCGCCCATTTCTATAAATCTTTCCACCATACCTCCAAACGCGGCTTGTGGCATGTCTTCCATCCCATAGCAATTCTCCTTTTTGCAAGCGCATATGCTAGATCTTTCAGTTTGCTCACGTGCCCAAGTTTACGTGGCCTAGGGAACCCCCCTAACAGGCAGGCCCACACTGCCACAATCTTGATACCCTTTTCCGCACGTTTATGTGCAAGCTCCCCCCAAAAGCTCTCAATAATCGGGCATGACCAAAACATGTGCACCATGCCCCCATTCTACTCATTACATTTAGGGCATGCCTGCCGTCCTGCATTTTTGAACTTGGCTATCCTCTGGGGTGTCAGATACGCCCTATGCGTAATGTACAGTTGCATTTGTTTAAGTCTTGCGTTCCTGTGATACCCTTGGACTCGTTCCCACATCTCGTCCTCCATCGGGGCTCCTACCTCCCTTTCCTATTCCAGTCTCAACTGTGCCACCTCCTTTCCCACTCTAGACATCATCTTGTATATTCTAGATGTCTCATGCCCCCCCTCAGCTATATCATATATTATGTCTATAGTAGCGCCTGGTTCTTCTTCCAGTACCAGTTCGGGCCACATTCTTTTGATCTTCCACACCAGTCTTTGATAAGTAATATATTGGCCAATGTGTAGCCCAGTTCCCGCCCCCAGCTCCTCAAAGTCTGTTATAGTCCCATCCTGCCAAATATCCCCCATCGTCGCTATCCCAACCAGCTCCCAGTGGTTTCTAATTAACTTCCCTAACTGCTCTTCCCCACCCGCCAGTGCAACCAATGGCATCTATGGGGCGCACGGGTATGGGTTCCCCATCAATTGACAAGCACTGCGCCACATCTTCCACCCGAACACCACCATCTCTGGGCGCCCGTCCATTACTGCTGGGGGAAACCACATAACCGCCTTCAGATAAAACGGGGCACAGTCCCGCATGAACAACCTGGTTTCAGTGGTTACCTCTTCCGAGAGCCATTTAGCCACATATTGCAGCTGACTTGCAAGGTAATAGACTTCATAATTAGGCAATTTTATACCCCCTTTCTCATAAAAATTCTGCAGCTTCCAGAGGGCTACTCTGTTTCGTGTGCCGTGCCACAGGAAGTCCCTGCACATGCTGTCCAGTCTACTGAAGAACTTCTTTGGTAGTGGTGCCACCCAGATAATCACACCCCTAGCGTAGGCCGAATATGATGAACCCACCACAGTTCCCTTCCACTTCCTCCCAATCATCTCCATTTTATTTTACGTTCGATGCGTCTCTTGTAATAAGGCAATATCTATCATCTATCTCCGTAGGTATAGCATGACCTTGTTTCTCTTCAGGTAACTATTGAGTCCCCTGACATTCCAAGTAATAATTTTAAGATCCCCCATGGCATGGGGGAAGAGTACACTTTGATCCATTCCGAAATAAAAGGGAGGGGAAGCATTGGGTTGACAGTGTTAGGAAGGAACAAGGGTCTTCCCGCACCCCCAAGCGCTTTAAAATTAGGCAATACCTCTTTGGAGTGATATAAGCGACCGGGGGTGGGGGAGGCACTGGGAAGGCTCTCTCGTACAAATATAATCACATACACAGACATGGGCAGACACTGAAAAAGGCAGTTATTGTTTAAATATAAGGCACAATTAACTATTGGCTGAATAGATTTGTAAATATCCGATCCTATGCATTGTAAACATCTTAGCACAGTAGATGCAAACTCTCTCCCGGAAAGAATGCATCCTGTGCTAAAAATGTACTAAAGGCTTCCGTGGTGTTCGCTAGCACTGGCAAAGCACACATGACTCACCAGCTGTCTACTTTCGGTCAAGAGTTCATGCAGGCTAAAATGGGATTTACATGCTCGGTGCACAAAATGCAGGAATGGGACATATTATGATGATTAAGGGTGGGGGGGGAACCTACAGGGCTCAGATAAACATGAGTAGAATGAGTGGAATATGGAAAGAATGACTGGAAACATTTTTGGTTCATATAATATTCATAGGTGGCAAAATTAAGGAAAGCATGAGCTACAGTGTATTGCATAAGCTAGCAAAATGTAGAGCAGCATGTTCTGACAGAAAATGCTGACAAAGGAAGGCTTTGGAGCATCCCTTGTATGGAAGAAGGATGGATTGGGATGAAGCCATAGCCTGTATCCAGTGATGCCACTACAGCAAGACCATCCTATATAACCTCCTACCTGGGACCACTGTGGCAGGAGAAAGGAACAGATGAGGGACAGGAGAAGACCGGTCAGGCAGCGGAGTCCTTTGCTACCTTCCTCATTATTGTGCGATTAAGCCTGTTATTCTTACACGATAGACTAGTGACCTTATTTCCCTAGAGGGGTGTTTTTTATTCTGGAGTGAGAGTAATTACAAGTGGTGACATTCCCGACGTGATCTCAGTTTGGCCCCCCGTACTTTGTGAAGGCCCATGCCTAGTCACCAGGAAGGAGTCACGCCCAGCTACATTGACCGGTCCCCTAAATCAAAAAACACTTGTTTCCTGAGCAGGTTTTAGTAGGAGCCATTTTAAAAGAAATCCTCACCAAAGCAGGGCATGGCTGCAGAAAGAAAGACAGACCAGCATTGGGACTTCGTAACTGAGGAAACCTCAAGTGAACACGCACATGTGAGTATACTCTTGTAAGAGATAACAACAAGGGGACATGTATTTATGACAGTATGTTGGTGTGGATGAAGTACGAGGTCAATGACATAGATTGAATAGGACCTTTGGTGATGTGTTATGGTATAGTGTGGGATATATTCTGGGGTTACACCTAATTTTGTGGTATTTTATGGTGGTAGTATCTCTTGTGATAATTTGTTGGGGTGTTTCTTTTTACATTTGTGAGACTAACTTCAGAATATAACCTACCAACTGTTCTTTTTACCAGGGTACTTCATTGGACAAATTACTGGACTCAGGAGGGTAACTAATATTTCCACGCCTCACAGCATTTTATTTACAATGCTGCCGTATGCCCTGGTGGCTGAGTTGCAAAATCATAAAGAACAAATTGATACACCACGCATTCATTCACTCTCTAACTAGATAGTTCACAGCAGTTATCTCACTTGGAAGCATATATTAGCGTGCACTTGTCTGTGTGTGCAGATCAAATAAAATAACTAACTGCTGCAAAAATATACCAGAACACGCAAAGGTTTTAAGTTACTATGTTTTATCGTAATAGATGAATTTACCACATGCACATGTTAACAATTTTGCATGGGACAGAACTTCTCAGTGTAAATGTTTTACAAGGAGCAAAGGCACATTACAAAAATAGAATGAGCAGTGACCAGTCTTACCGATCCGACCTTGGAAGCGAAGAACTTGGCAATAGTTAGGCTTTGTGAAACAAAAGAACAATTATTGCAAAAGCATTCATGTAAATTCTAAATCACATGCACTTTTAACATTGACAATGCTATGCATAAAATGACTTGTTTCCCTGTCTAACTGCTCAACAGGCACTCCAACCCCCTCACCTTTTACCCATATTACCTAGAGTTGGCGATATTCCTGGCTCAGTTGGAACTGAAGTATCCCCCTCAGTCTGTTCGCCCACAGAGAAGGACTGCCACGACCCCAGGAAGCCTGCCAGCACTGGACTCTGCCCTGCAAATCACTGTCCCTCTCAGCACAGTGTCCCAGGATGCCTGCCTGCCAGCTCGTTTCAGCTCAGCATTCGAATATGACTGACCTCTACACCCATTCACAGTCCTTTTTATAAGTTGTCCCTATCAGTCAAAAGAAATCCTTCCCCTCGACCAGATCATACCACTGAAACCCACGTGATTTTATTGTTAGAGAGCAAGAAGCTACATCCCTTCCTGCATTTCCTGCACACACAATGGCCTTCTTTAGCAATGCCCTTCTTTGCATATTTCAGCTTGCCAGCACAAGCTCATGCGGCACGTTTAAAAACTTAATTGAACAAAGCCACATGCATTTCAAATTTAGATTCAGGTCCTTTCCATATAGACTAACTTGCACTAATTATTGTTACCGGATTCAGTTTGTTCACTGGGATTGGATTAAGTTAGTATGTTAATGTATATTAAAATTATTTTAGTGCAAGCTAGTCAACTGAAATATCACCCTGAAATAAAAACACTTTTAAGCATGTGTTTTGCATTTCTGAACTTTGTGCAGTTTCCATCTGTTGCGTGCCAGTTGCATTGGCAACAAATGCCTTGTACATATGTTTGCATTTCTGCATAAAGCCCACACTACAACTACATGTAAAACTAAATGTGCATGCTAAATTAATAAGCCCCTGTAATTCAAAGCCCCGCAACTATTCATCAACTCATACACTCCCTCCTTTTTTTACTGCTAGGATCAACTTGAAATCACTGCAGGAAAAAACAAAAAACAAATGCTCTAAAACGTACGAGTTGCTCCCAATTGAATTACCCATACTTGAAAATAGTCAATATGTAAATCGAAATCCAGCTATTAGAACATCATGTACATATCTCCAGTCTTCAGAAAAATTATTATGACACTCTTAATCACAATAACAAACAACATCTGTGAAAAGTAATAAAACCAAAAAAATCGTATTTTCTAGTTTTTTTTAGATATTGATCACCCTTATCTTGATCTCATTTTTTTTTTTATTTTTTTAAATATTTTTTTAATCTTCTTTTGGAGATGTTGTTTTTATGAGCTCTGTCCTTTTTATCTTTTGATCACCAACTGTAAGTATCTTGATTATTTTTTTTTAAACTGGTGATCCTATTATTATTTTATTTTTATCAACAATTAAATCCTTAACATTTTCACAAAACATTCACCCCATCTGTCATTTATTCAAATGTAAAACAAGTAAAAATACACATTTGTTTGTGATAAAATAAGAGTTTTTGTAGAAACATCCTGTAGCAAAGTAGTTTATGATAACAATAGTAAAACAGTCTGTACTTCAAAGTATATCCTGTCCATAAGAGTTTGCGGTACAATCACACTGAACACCATTGTTGGCAGAACTCCTCCATTCCAGGACTCCATGGGACTTCCTCCAGGGTCGTCATTTCCATGGCTTTTTGGTCTTCGTCTTCACCCCCTTCTTCGGTCCAGGGGGCTTTCCAGGGGACTCCGATCCTGGGGTATCCTCTAGGTGTCCAGCGCTCCAAGAATCCAGCGGGGACAAGGAAAACAATAATTATTCTAAATTAAAAAGAAAAAACACATTAAGTACCATGTACAATAAACTTCTAATTTCCTTTTCCACTGGAGCATCTGAAATTGAATATGATTATGTACACAAATACACATTATAGAAACACATGTCATGCAACCAAGACATTCTTCAATAAATGCCCAACACCCACATTGTATTTTCAGATAAGAACCGCTTTTCACCTTTGTGCACTAGCATTATGTGCCCCTATCCGTTTGCTACGGCAACCCTATATTTATAATTTTACTCTATTAGCTTCAATTTGCTCAAGCCTCTTCACTTCATGTTTCAGGTTAAAGGTTTGATTTGATTAAAATTGTCAAACTGTTCCACTGTCAATTCACCCTCCTTTTTAGCAATTCTGTAGACCACGTGTGAAACCTTATCTGTAATTTTATATGGCCCTTGCCATGCTGCAAGGAATTTGGAGTTTTTGTGTTTCCCCTTCTCAAAATTAAATTTTAATACCTGATCCCCATAGCTCTCAAATCACACGCTTTTGGCGGGTGTCACCCACCTTGTAAAGGGCTGTATCACCCGCCAAGCCTCCTGCACGACCATTCATTCCAATGGGCGTCTCACCCGCCAAAAAAACAAAATCGGGTGATTTCACCCGCCTTTGCAGCACAAATGGTTGAGAGCTATGGATCCCCCTATTTCATACTCTTTCACAGATGGCTTCCTATCAAATGTTTTTCCGCCATCAGAGGCCTTTTCCAAATTCCGCTGGACACATGCAAACGCATGTTGTAAGTAGTTCCTCAACTCTTCCACATATTTGTGAATTTTGGAAGCATTAACAAGGACTTGCTCATTTGTCTTGTAAGTGTTGTGGCAGCACAATTTTTCTTCCTGTCAATATATCATGAGGGTTGAGATGTGTTGACTTAGCGGGAGTCGACCTGGTGGCCATTCGTACCAATGGAAGCCTTAGATCCCAACTAGAACCTGCTTCAGCTACCCATTTCTTTAACATATCCAGTATTGACCTGTTACACCGTTCCACTCCCCCCGAAGAGGAGGGCCGTTAAGAAATGTGTAGTTTTCTTTTCACGCCCAAAATGTGCCACATCTTTGTCATTAATGCAGTAGTGAAATGACTTCCTCGGTCTGACTCTATTCTTTGAGGAAAACCAAATCGTGAAAAAATATGATTTACAAGCAATGTGGCCACCGATTGTGCACTGCAATCCGGGGCTGGAATGCACTCCACCCATTTGGATATTAAACAAGTTACTGTTAGCATGGACCTGTTTCCTCTTGCTGATCTTTTTACACGCCCGAGTCAAACCCCTTTTCATTAATGACGCTCTATGAGTAGGTGATGCAGGTTTCAACTGTGCACATACTAAACGCCTTCTAGTGTATAGTTCAACATCTTGAGACATGTCTGGCCAATAAGCATAATCTTTTAACATTTCCAAAGTTTTTTGTGAACCTCTGTGTCCTGCAGTTATGGCATTGTGGGCATGATGTAACATCAACCCCCAAAATGAAAAAAGGCACTACCCATTGTATTTGGCTTGTCACAGATTCTCTAATCATCAGTCTGTCCTGTAATCTAATTCTTTTTGATTTTAAGAAATACTCTCAACTCCTCCTTTCCCTTTGTAGTCCTCTTCAGTCAGAGGATTTAGTTCTGCAGCTAACAAATGGTTATAAAATAGGCCTAAAATCAGGTCTTCCTTTTGCGCCTTGATCAGGTCCTGATCTGGAGTATCAAAGCTCCATTGTACTGGCTGCTCAACTGCTTTTGGAGTCTTGGATCGTGTTACCGCATCTACCTGTATTTCACCAAGCAGGTGTTCAATGGGAAACAACTCTCCCATCACAGCTCCAGTTTTGGCTAACTGATCTGCTTTGTCATTCCCCGCTTTGTCCTCACCTGGCGTTTTCAAATCGCCCCGTATTTTCCTTCAATGTTTGTCTATAGCTTGAATCATCTTGCCATGTATAAGTGGTTTTTTGTTATAGGTGAGCATGCCTTTTACCTTCCAGCCAGGTAAATATTCTACAAAGCTATTCCATGCATAATCAGAATCAGTTACTAGAACTATTTCTTTGTTTGTTTTCTACCGCTGTAGAGACTGTCCTGTAAACAATGGCCAATACTGCCATTTGACTACTTCTAGGACCTTTCCTCATACTTACCCTTGGAATGTTCTCACGTTTAAACCAGATATTTTCTATTCCTGCTACAAGCTCTTTCTCTGTATTATTCTCTACATGGTATGCACATCCATCTACATACACAGTTGGTAAATCCTTACATATTTCTTCATTGAATACTTTGGGTTGGGATTGCTCAAATTCATTGAAACTTGATTCTAGCTCGGTGTCATCCGGTGCGCACACGGCTTCACAATCATGGTCTGCTAGTCCCTGGGCAACCAGGCTCTTTTTATTTTGTCCATATTTCACTTCCACGGGAAATCCCCGAAGTGCTAACGTCTAGGAAATAATTCTGGACTGGTCCAAATTCGTTGATCTGATTCTCTTACTTTGCAGAAACTACAGAGGATGTTGTTTGCTCAGTAATTACCCTCTCCCCTTGAATTATGGGGCAGAAATGTTGTAATGCCCAGACAGTGGTCAGAAGTGCTTTTTTGCCTTCACTGAACTTAGCCTCCACCTGTGACAAATGCAATAGTTTTGTTATTCACATCATGCTTTTGATATAACACTGCTGACATTCATTGATCAGTAAATTCTATTTCTACAACGAAATCCTGGTTCTTTATTATATATGCCAAACATGGCACTTTCATTAGACATTCATTTAGCTTGGCCAATGCCTCAATTTCTTTTTCCCATTTCCAGGGTAAACCCAGCTTCAGTAATCTTGTTAAAGGTTGCATAACCTCTGCATAATTCTCAAAACATTTTCGGCTATAACCCGTCATCCCTAACAAACTCATTAACCCTTTCGGATCAGTGGGATCTTTTCATTTATATATCACGTCCACTTTCTTCTTTTGCGGGTTTAACCCATTCTCGGTCACTTCATGACCTAGGAAGTTCACTTTCCTTTTACACAATTGTGCTTTCTGTAAAGATACATTTGCCCCAGCCTTCTGTAGCTGGCTAATCACAGGTCTAATCTCATTGAAATGGCTTTCAGATTCTCATTTTTAATTAACACATCCACGTAAACTATTGTCCCCCTTTCAGCTGCATTCGGGAGCGCCTTGCTCAGGAATATCCCAAACTCACTCCCACTATTGACATACCCAAAAGAGGTCCGGGACCACGCATATTGTGATTTGTCAAAAGGAAATGCAAACAAATGTTGACTATATTCAGCCAGTGGTACACTCCAGTATCCAGCTGTAAGGTCTAATGTGGTGAACACTTTTGACCCGTGAACCTGTGCGATAAATGTAAGGGGCCACCTTGAAACAGCCACCTTTCTGTTCAGTTCTCGTAGATCTGCACACAAACGGCATTGGCCATTAGGTTTTAACACACCTAATATAGGGGTATTTGATGTGCTATGAATGGGCCTAATAATTCCTCTAGATTCTAATTTTTTTTATTATTTCAGCTAGTGATTCCAAACATGCCAAGGGTAACCTATATTGTCACAAAAACACTGGCTCCCTACCATCTCCTTCTGGTAACGTGGCAACATGCAAATCTGTTAACCCACCGTTATATGCATCTTTAGCAAAGACCTGTTTGAACTCCATAAATATTTTTCTCAATTGGTCTTTTTCTTCTTCATTTGTGCAAGCATCTTCAGCCTGAACTTGCTCTTCTTTTTTTTTCCACTTTGATTTTTATTGAAAATTTTTCATTAAACACGTATTTCAGTTAAGAACCCCAATTATCCTCAGCCTTTTTACAACCACCTCTATCCCTTTCCCTCCCCCCACGCTATCGCTACCAAGCACAACCATCCGGTGGGGAAATAGAGGTAGATAAAATTGAGAACAAACCTTTCAATCTTAGCTGGCAAGATGGGTTGTACATACTGTGCATATAATTTACCAATGGCCCCTTTGACCACAGAGCCTGGGGGTGAAACACAACAACACTAGAGCCACCCACTTATTAAGGTTTTAGGCCTTCACAACCTTCTTTTAACAAAATCACACTCCACTCAAACAAAAAACTATCCATCTTAACGTTGATAGTCGCTGACAATTTTTCATACGTAAAGATACCCCATAGTTTAGTGAGAAATTCCTTTTTGGTCGGAGCGGTCGTGCGTTTCTATTTCTGAGCCAGCGCTACCCTTCTCGCCGTTAGCATGCCTTCCACGATTCTCGGGAAGCTAGTTGTTTCAAAGTCAGGGGAGGGGACCCCCAGCAACAGTTCCATGGGGAGCATATTTGCGGTGACAATAACCATATCCTTGATCCAGCTCAAGAGTTCAGCCCAATGCTTTTGAATGGACGGGCACTCCCACCACATATGGTACCACGTTTCCTGCTGGCCACATTCCCTTGGGCAGAGAGGAGAGAATCCCACAAACATTTTAGATAGTCTAGCTGGGGCAAACGCCAATCATGTAGGATTTTAAAGTTGTGCTGCATCGCTGCCATATAAAGAGAACCAGCAAGCATTACATTACAGACTGTACCCCATTAGCTTCATCTATCTCTGCACCCACCTTTACCTCCCAGAAACTAAGTTCTGTCTCCCCTCCAGGTCTGCCGTGACCAACACTCTATGCATTCACGACCGTGCACCCTTTCTTTTGGCAGACTCAGCGACTATTTTCTCGAAGGGTGTGAGGGGGCGGGAGAGCTCTTTGCACCACTTGGGGTCCGTCAGGATGCCCTTCACGTGAAGGTATTAGAATACCGACAAAGGGTTCGCGCCCATGGCTTCCGCTAGTGTCTCATACTCAATTAAGCTATTCCCCCTAAACTACTGGGTGGCTCTCTCCAGCCCCATATCCGGAGTAATAGGCTTGATGCAATATTTTGAATTGCATTAGGTGAAGCTTGTAGTCTATGCCCGTCTCCCGGTGAACTCTTGAGCCTCGAAGGTGGAGATCACCTCGTAGAGTGTAGATGTGACCTTATCCGGTATCCCGGTGTGGAGCATGTTTGCTTCTAGGGGGGAGCATTTTGGGACATCTGCCAGCACTGGGAATTAGGTCCGGAGGGCATGTGTGATTTGCATGTGTCTAAATTGCTCCCCAGGAGGCAGTGCGAACCGCTCTTGCATGTCATTGAATGGTGTTATGTGCCCGTGTTTCACAACCTCTGCCATGGTCCGTATCCCCATTTCCTCCCACTTAATAAAGTATCTCATCTTAAGTGTTTCAGGGATACCTGCATTATTCCAGAGGGGTTGGTCCAGCGTGGGCCTGCCTCCCCAGCCTGTATGTAGGGTAGCTTCAGCCTAGAACTTGCAGATCTGTCTTGTGATCCCAGACAGGCCGCTCACATCCCCTTCTATGCCATATATCACTCGGAGGGGTGTGATCGTCCCCCAACTTCTGATTTCCCCTCCTATATGCGGTAGCCCCCGGCCCCCATGGAGCCAGTCATTCACCAAACACAGTTGTGCAGCCCAATAGTAAGCCCGGAGGCATGGCAAGCCTATACCTCCTTCCCAGACTGAGCATTGTAGGGTTTTTAGCGCTACACAGGGTTGTTTTCGCTCCCTAGGTGAGTTCCGGAGGGCTGTCTCTATGGTTACGAAGATTGTATGAGGGATGTGGAGGGGGGCATTCTGAAGAACATACAGAAAGTGTGGGAGAGCGGGCATTTTAAAGAGGGCTGCTCTCCCCAGCAGTGTGAGTGGGAGTGATTGCCAGTGGGTGACATCTGCTATGAATCTGTTGACTACCGGCTGTAGGTTGAGGCGTATAAAATCTTCGGGATTGTGGCTGATGGTGATACCCAGGTATACAAAGTTTTGAATGGAGACCGAATATGGACAGTGGCGTGGATTTGCGTCAGTTCCGCCCTGGAGCAGGAAGAGGACCGTTTTTTTTGTGTTCACCTTCAGGCCACAGAAGGATTGATATTCAGTAAGGAGATTTGTGATTGCCGGGCACAAGGACCTGGGTTTGCTCATGTAGATGAGCAGGTCATCTGCATAGAGTGAAATTCGGTCTTCCCTGCCCCATGGCCACACAAAACCAAACCATTTTATCGACGACCGAAGCATAATTGCGAGTGGTTCTATGGCCAATATAAACAGTAAGGGGGGAAAGGGACAGCCCTGCCTGGTGTCCCATCCCAACTGAAAGGTCCTGGAGGTGGTCCCATTGACCCTCACTGTGGCTTCGGGAGAGTCGTATAGTAGCCTGACCCATGACATATAGTTGGTGCCGAATCCCATCTTATCCATAATAGCCCACAGGGCGGACCACCCCACTGTGTCGAAAGCTTTTTTGAAGTCCACTGTGAGCAGTGCAAG